>NC_091823.1:128779544-129079544 GCF_038994185.2 Dermacentor albipictus | reverse complement strand
GTCACTAACCAGAAATCTGGGGTGCGATCGGAGATGGTTGTTCGGCGCGTTCGTTCGGTTACCGGCGCGCGCGATCGGCCTACTCCGCGCCGACGTCGCCAGCCGCGGGACGCGGCCCCGTTTTTGGTGACGTCAAAATGACGACTCGCTCCTGTGAATCATCCTCCCACCGAGCATTTCGTCTGCTAAGCGCCGAACCCGACGGGAGCTGGGAAGTTTGGAGCGATCATACGGCTTCGCATGGCGCGTCTGGTGGATTGGATTGGATCCAACCGGCGGCTGCGGCATGGCACGTTTGGATCCAATCCATACTTTAATTCGAGAAAATGGCACTTCCCTTGGGAACTTAGGTTGTTGCGCTGGCGTTTCTAGAGGAAGGAGGAGAGCAGGTGGTGGTGCGAAACGCGTTTGAATAAATGGTAGAAAGTGAATTCCGGCGTCGTTTTTGTTTCTCGAAACAAATAAGTCGTTGGTTGTACAGCGAAATCGACCCCATCATCGGTGCCAGCGAGCCACTGGAATGTTGTCGCTGCCTCTTGAAAAGTGCGCCACTCTTCTCGTCGTTTCTTTTTTTCTTTTTTCTTCTCGCTGTGCGCGACACCACCTAGGGACGACGCAAAGAAACTAATAGTTATAAATAGCAGTAATCACACGTACTACTATTTGAAAACATGTTTGGGCTTGAGAAGAAAAAATACATTTTTTTTAGATAAAGATTTCATTCATTTGGAAGACCAGAAACAGTTCGTTTTGTAGTATACTGTCTGCAAGCAGACGACAAACGACGGAAGTAAACTTCCGCGGAGGTCACCGCTTCCTTATTGGCTGCTCTCTCCACCCCGTTCTCACAAATTTTGCATACTGCCACTTAGTGACATTGCAGCAACCGAACAGAACGCGTATCAAACAAAATATCTCCAATCGCGCCCCTGCTCTGCATTCTGCAGCACGTCGCATCTGCGGCAAGAAGTGGCTACACGTGTCCGCAAGCTGCTGGCATCATCGACACCTATTGACTACGTCCTGATTTTTCCGCCAACAAGATTACAGCGACGGCATTTCCTGACAACGTGACTCTGCGAGCGACGCCACCTGGCAGTCGGGACGTGATGTCACCTCACCGTGTCGCTATAAAGGAAGCACCTCACGAGTTCGTCTTCAGCGGGCACGGCGGACACAGCCTGGCTATGTCACCAACCAGAAATCTGCTCTGCATTCTGCAGGTCAGTAGTTGTTACGGTAATTCATAGCGCAGCGATTGTCGCAACATTATTGTTCTGCCGTGCCCACGGAAATGTCTCGACCTAGCCTATGATTGCGTTCATGTTTGCAAGTTACTTTGTGGGAACATTGAGAGCAACCCTGGTCCAACACAGAAAGAGCTGTTTGAACAATTACTTGAAGGTCAAACTGATATTTCTAACGGAATTTCCGAAACGAAATCCCAACTAAATAACGCCGAAAAAATGATTGTTAACCTTCAACAGCTACTCGCTAAAACTGAAGAAAAGCTTTCAAAAGATTCTTCTATACTCATGATGTTCAGGTTGAAACCACCCTTAAACCATTGGAGCATGTCGTTGGTTTCCAGACAAAAAAATTAACAGATCTGGAAGACCGAAACAGGCCGTCAAATATAGTTATTCATGGCATAACCCGATGAAACTGAAGCGCTGCTTAAGGAAAAGGTTATCACTGGGTAATGAAAGATAAGTTGAAAGTAGAGTGCAATTCCATTGGCCGCATTCACAGACTTGGCGAAAAACGCACTGACCATCCAGTTATTACATATCTCCATGATTTCGATGAAAAGAAAGTGATATTTGAAAACTGTACAAAACTTAAAGGAACGAGCATAAGCATTAGGAACGACTACTCGTAAGCTACAAAAAAAAAAACTTCTGTGGGACAGCGCGCAAGCTGAGAAACTTGAGGGTAAAAAATATGCCTGATTCATAACAAGCTTAAGATTGATAAATAATTTTTTTTCAGGGATGAGGCAAAGAACATGCGAGTAAGAATAATGAACAAAGCCTCCTTGCAGCCAGGAACCTGGCGCTCTTTCCAAAAATGCGACAAACACTTGTGTATTATTAACCTAAACGCTCGCAGCGTACTAAACAAAACAGAAAATCTTGAGATTACTTTATTAGAGCACAGCCCACACATGACAGTTATAACGGAGACGTGGCTGTGGTCCGAAATAGGTGACGAGGATGTGCTCCCACACTGTTATCAAGTATTCCGCAAGGATCGGCATTCTAGAGGAGGCGGCGTTGCAGTCCTTAATAAACACCATATAGAAGCTGTTCTCCTGGAAGGAGGGCGCTCCGAGCGTCTGAGAGCAGTGAGTACCAGATCGCATCACGCTCCGTTTTAAAATGTTATCGTGCGGAAATCTTGCTGAACACTACCAATATATTATATCATCGTGTTCGTAAAGTCACAAGGTTTCCGAGGATACCGAATTCTTGGACCTACGACGACTTCACGAAGAACTATCGTCACCAGAAGATTCGACGCACATGTGGAAGTGCTAGCGCTGGTCGACCTTGGCCAGCGACGCGGCGCGGGAGGACTCTCACCTGTGCCGGGTGCGGTGCTTGTGTGTGCTCGCAGGACTCCAATCAACATTTTACGGCCTCTACCGACTTTTCCTAACGCCAAGAAAGTCGAAGGTGAGCCGTTCCCCCCACTTTTCAGACTTTTGAGTGGGAAAAGACTCATGTTTTGACGGAAAAGCCCAAGCCTAGGACTGGTTTACTGCTGCGGGCGGCCGCGGTCGATCCTTTTCCTTTGGTATCCGAGCATGCCGGACAGGGCTTAACAATTCTCAAGACCATATGGACGTAGATGAGCCGATTCCGGGCCCCTCTCGGGCGTCAGACCTTCAACCAAATGAAGCGGGGGACATCCTGCAACATGTAACCTCAAATAATGAGGCGCGGGGAAATAGCGACGCGTCTCTCGAGAACGCCGAGGATATTTCAGCGTCTCAAACATGGACGGAGGACGGGTGGCACACCGTTCTATCACGTCGCAAGAAGAAAAGCTGTAAGAAAAGCGAAAAGGAACCCGAAGAGGGAACCGAAATGAATATCAAGAAATTCGAGGGTGACTCGACAAAACCTAGAGAGAGCCAGGCTAACGGCGACTTCCGACGTAGGAAACGCCGTGGACCTCCGCCTCTCCCGAAGGATGACATCAAGGTCATTTTGAGGCCACACAAGGGCCTCATGGTTAAAGATCTGCTTGGATCGGAGCTCGCTATGGCAGTGATAGAGGCCTGCCAGAATACTTTTGGAGGCAGCAGTTTTTTGCTGCGGATCCATCCCGGATCCAATATTGTCATATTATCAACACCACACGAACAAGTGGCGGGACGGCTGCGTGAAATCAGACAACTAAAAATCAGGGGCCAACTTCACTCCTTCAATGCATATGTTGCAGACCCAGAAGATGTTCTGCGAGGCATTGTTCACGGGTTACCACCCAGAACACCTCAAGCGGAACTAATGCAGAACCTGCGGATCCGCACTCAAGGTGTGCAGATTGAAAGAGCCCGCATGCTGGGCTCGTCCAAATCGGCGATAGTGACTTTCACCGGAAAAGTGCTTCCGAGGTGTGTGTACTTTATGGGAGCGGAAGCGATCTGCTACCCATACAAACCCACAATACAGGTTTGCAAAATATGCCGTTCAACGGGTCATCGTACCGATGTGTGCCCAACACCCGATATCAGCATGTGTTCCAAATGTGGGGCAACTGAACCTAATCAGGGGCACGAGTGCTCACCAAAGTGTGCCATCTGTGGCGACGAACACGCGACGGGCGACAGTTCATGCCGAAAGAAGCTAAAGAACATCGCCCCCCGAACGTCTAGAATCGAGCAGCCTCGACGGAAATCGGAGTGGGTTACTTCGAAAAAGGACTTCCCCGAACTCGAGCAACAACGGCACCCCCGATGGTTCAGCTCGGAAAGGGAGGAATCAATGAGTCGAAGGAAGTCCCGATCAAGATCACGATCAGGATCAAGACCAACATCGAGGGCACGCCAAACCAAAGCCAACAAACCCGAGGACAACCCTTGGAAAACAAACCTCAAGAATACCTCGACCAACAAAAACGACAGGAAGACGTCCCCCCAGACCGGAACCGGAGCAGAAAAAGCAGCTGCAAACCGACCAAACAATCAGGTGAGCTTGGCGGGGGTCGTGTCTCCCAGTGCTCCAATAACAGACAATCAACAATATAGAAAAATTATTGATGAAAACAAAAGACTAACGCAAGAAATTAAACAGCTTAAGATCCAAATGGAGGCAGAGCGCCAAGAATTCCAATTGGCAATCTCCTCATTGCAAAAGAAGTTCGAAAACACAGTTAAAACGCTGCAGGCCTCTGGCTCGGTGGTCAACCCTAACGGGCAGGAGTCACAAATAGATCCCACCCAAGAACAGGAAAGGGAACTAGGCGGGGGAAGAGGTGATGAGCTTCTTGGCATCCCCACGCACACGAACAACCTTATAAAACAAATCCAGAACCAAGTCCAAGAAAATAGGAGTAGCATTGCGAATCTCCACGACCTTTTAACAAATTTCATGTCAGACATAAAATCACTCATCGGCGAGGAATTAAGAATCCAGAAACAATATGTAAACGAGACTGTGGGGGGCTTGCAGCGAGCAATTAATAAGCGCCCTCTTGCTACCCCAATCACCCATACACCATCAAAGGCGGGTCGGGACGACGCGGAGGCTCTCGTACATCATGGCTCAAACTAAATTGAAAAGTGCGGAACAATTAGAGATTTGGCAATGGAATTGCCGCACTTTTCACAAGCGCGCAGCCGCACTCAAAAATTATATAGACGGTGCACCAATCCGACCAGATGTAATATGCCTGCAGGAAATTGGCCCCAAAGTGGTCAAGCTGCAGGGATATTACACCCTGCAAAATTCAAATTATCCCCGCGTTGCCACCCTGGTGAGCAGGACTATAGCGGCCAAAGCAGAACAGATAGAAAATCTTCCGATCAATCATCAGATAATAAGCTTATTCCCTCTAAAGCGAGGCAAGGCAAGAACTGTAGTACTAAATTTGTACAGTCCCCCCAAAAACAGGAATGAAGATTTTAGCCAACTCCTTGCGGAGGCTCTTAAAATCTCGGGTACCAAGGACCGCCTCGTGGTGCTGGGAGATTTCAACGCTCCCAACACCGCATGGGGCTACCCGAAAGACACACCGAAGGGAACGCGTCTCGAACACGCTGCATCCAGGCTGGGGTTGAGCCTGATCACACTCCCCACCATGCCCACCAGGATCGGCAACAGCGTCAGTAGAGACACGTTCCCGGACCTCACTTTCACACGTAACATCACGGACGCTACCTGGACCAACCTAGAAGAAAATCTGGGAAGTGATCACTTCCTCATCAGCATTTCCCTATCGACTCCCAAACTACGCCGGGTGGCGGGGGAAACGACTCTGACAAACTGGACAAAATTCCGACTACACAAACCTCCACCCAATGCTGAGCCGGATTCCATGGGGGAATGGTCCGATTTTATTAAAGCAGCACACGGGCGGGCATCTAAAAAGATTACACGGACGGTGGCAATACCAGCGGTGGACAGCCACCTCCTAAGCTTGTGGGAAAGCAGGCGTAAGCTGCTAAAAAGGTGGCGAAAACAACGCTTGAACAGAAACCTTCTGCGTAGGATCGCAGCTCTGGCAGAGGAAGCAAATCAGTATGCCAGTAAATTGGCAACTGAGGGCTGGATCGAGTTTTGCAATTCGCTACAGGACACACTGAGCACCGCAAAAACCTGGGCCATCCTGAGGAATATCCTAGAGCCGGAAAAGTCCAAAACCGCCACCAGCCGAACATTGCAACGGATCGCGGAGGAATTTCCAGGCACGAATGAGGCATTAATAGAGGCTCTCAAGGAAAGATATGTCGGAGGGAGCGCGATACAGTCAACAGGCCAAATTAATTATACGGGCGTCCAAAATGCGAAGCTAGATGCCCCAATATCCACGGAAGAGGTTTTTGCGGCAGCCCAGGCAGCCAAGAAGAATACAGCCCCTGGCGCCGATCAGATTACCAACGCTATGATTAGAAACCTTAACGATAAAGTCATAGAAGCTATCACTAGTCAATTTAATGTAAACTATTGGCTTAAGGGAGAGATCCCCGAAGAGTGGAAAACTGCGACAATTATTACTATACCAAAACCCGGAAAGAAGCCGTCCCTGCAGGCGCTCAGACCCATTTCACTGACGTCTTGCATGGGAAAGCTCTTCGAACGGGTCATACACACTAGGCTTCAAAATTTCATTGAAGACAGGGGTTTGTTCCCGGCCACCATGCTGGGCTTCCGCAACGGCCTCTCGACACAAGACGCGTTTCTCTTGTTACAAGAAGAGGTACTTAAAGGCGTACCCAAGGGTGGGGAGCACCTAGTGTTAGCTCTTGACCTGAAGGGCGCCTTTGACAATATATCACATGAATCTATACTTTCCGAGCTTAATATAATTGGCTGCGGAGAAAATGTCTTCAATTACGTTAGAGCATTCCTCACAGGGAGGAAGGCTACGATAGGAATATCGCATGTCAAATCCGATCCGTTTCAAATGCCCAACAAAGGTACGCCTCAAGGAGCGATCATGTCTCCTCTACTTTTTAACATCGCCATGTGTAGACTTGCGCGGACCCTAGACGCTGTCCCGCTACTGGGTTATACTATTTACGCGGACGACATCACTCTTTGGGCTACGCGCGGCTCTCTAGCAGACAAGGAGCAGACCCTCCAAGAGGCGGCCACTGCAGTTGAAAACTTTGCCAGGGCCAGCGGTCTCAGCTGTGCTCCCGAAAAATCGGAGATAATACGCATCCACGGGAAACGATATAAAAGTAATGGGAACATAGAAATTGAAATCGAAAATCAGCAAATCAAAGAGGTCACTGTTGCTCGGATCTTGGGATTCTGGGTTCAGAGCAATGGCAGGGCCAGCCACACCATCAATTTACTAAAGTCGGCAACAAAACAAGTGGCAAGGATGATTCAAAGAATCGCCGTTCACAAACAAGGCATGAGGGAAAGCGACACTGTCCGTTTAGTACAGGCGCTGGTTATCAGCAAACTAACATACAGCCTCCCTTTTCACACACTCAACAAGAGTGAGGAGGAGCTGGTTGACACTATTATCAGAGGCGCCTACAAGGTGGCCTTGCGCTTACCGGTAGGCACCCCGACAGACAAGCTCCTTGGCCTTGGGGTATACAACACATACTCGGTCGTCGTCGCCTGGTCCGGATGGCATATCTTACCGCATGCTATGTCACCTTGGTGAACGGGCACGAAGAACACTCCTTAATATCTATAACGAGTCGTGGCAGGAGGGCAACGTTCCCCAAGATTGGAAGATCAGCCGCCTGGTACCGCTTCTTAAGCCTGGCAAGTCTCCCTTAGAGATTACTTCATACCGACCAATTGCGCTGGCAAGTTGCGTTGGGAAGGTAATGGAGCGAATGATCCTCGCCAGACTTGAGTGGTACCTTGAACACTACGAAATCTACCCGGACGCCATGGCTGGTTTTCGACGTCACCGATGTTCTATCGACAACGTTATCGATCTGGTAACCTATGTTCAACACCAAAAGACGTGTAAGAGGTTATCTGCCGCAATGTTCTTAGACATAAAGGGAGCCTACGACAACGTTCTTCATGACGCCATACTTGAAGCATTGGAATCGGTGGGCCTAGGCGGTCCATTATATCGTTGGACTCGCAGTTATTTACATAGGCGGTCTCTCTTTCTTAACACTGAAGCTGGCCCAACCTCGCAATACTATACGCACCATGGAGTTCCACAAGGCGGTGTCTTAAGTCCCACACTTTTCAACCTTGTACTCATTGGTCTCGTGGAACGACTTCCGAGCACAGTTAAAATATCAATGTATGCCGATGACATCTGCGTCTGGGCATCTGGTGTGACACGGCCGCAAGTACGCGCCAGGCTTCAAAAAGCTGCCACGTCAACATCGGCATACTTAAATGAACAAGGCCTCAAGATCTCGCCGGAAAAATGCGCATTGGTTGCGTTTAGCCGAAAGCCAATGAGATCATACGATGTCTCTATCGACGGTCAAAGCATACCTTATGTCAGGACGCACCGATTCTTAGGCGTAATAATTGATCGTGACCTCTGCTGGAGTCCTCATGTGGCCTACCTAAAGAAGCGCCTGACAGATATCTCTAATGTGTTTAAGTTTCTTGGAGGAAATGTCTGGGGTACTTCAGTACATGCAATGATGCAGCTGTACAGGACGCTCTTTCTTGGGTACTTGCGATACAGCTTGCCTGTGCTGACCAACACCTGCAGAAGTAATATCCGCACACTCGAAAGCGTCCAGGCCCAGGCACTTAGAGTGTGTCTTGGATTGCCGCGGTGTTCGTCAACGGCTGAAACAATTGCCATTGCACACGATTTCCCAGCCAAGACCCATATAGTCATGGAAGCGCTCAGAGCACACGTAAGACACCTTGCTCGAGCCCCTGCCCATCATCTAGCCTCACTGCCAGTGGATCGACCACGTGCTTCCTTTTGCGAAACAGTCCTGCCTTATCGTGCATACCTTCCATCAGGTTATACAGCTCCAGCGAAAGTTCCGTTTCCACCATGGTGCTTGGCTCGAGCAAATGTTCGACTAATGGTACCAGGAATACGAACAAAGGCCCAACTCTCGTCTCCAGCACTCAAGCAGCTTTCACTGCTCTTGCTGTATGAGACTTACAACGAGCATCATCATCTTTATACTGACGCTTCAACCACGGTGAATGGGTCTGCAGGATCGGTGATCTTTCCTGCAAAACCTTCCACAATTAAGATTCGACTATCTCACCAGACTACATCGACTGCCGCGGAGCTTGCTGCTATTCGTTGTGCACTTCGTGTAATTTCTGAAGAACTACCCAGGAAATGGAGCGTGTTCACTGACTCCAAGGCTGCTCTTCATTGTTTGGTTTCTGCCCTACGCCGAGGACCCCACGAACAACTAGTTATGGAAATCAGACTGCTGCTTCACCACCTCGTTGAGCAAGGACACGACATCACGTTGCAGTGGATTCCAAGCCACTGTGGCATAATGGGCAATGAACTTGCCGACGCAGCAGCACGATCTGCACACGAGGAGGGCTTACAAGACTCCATTCCATTCTCAAGAACAGACGCTGCAACGAAAATTCGTGTGCTTGCAAATGAAGCCATCAAAACTTTATGGAATACACCCAGCTTAAAGCATACACGTCTACACCGACTGGACCCATCCCTTCGACTTCGACCCCCGCCTGGACTCTCTCGCCTCGAAACAGCAGTACTTTGCCGACTGTGGCTTGGTGTCGCCTATACAAGATCCTTCGCCTTCCGAGTCGGTATGGATGACAGCGCGGCTTGCAGACACTGCGGCGGCGAAGAGACTATCGAACACGTGCTTTGCCACTGTCCTCGATACAGCGCGCACCGGCTGTCACTAGCGACCGCGTTGGCGCGCCTTGACGACAGGCCGCTTTCAGAACAGTCGGTTTTGGAATGCCGACGTGAACTGTCGTCGCAGCAAAAGTCGGTCAAGGCTCTGTTGACTTTTCTACGTGACAGTGGCCTATTAGAAAGACTCTAATGACCCCATTTCGTCCCTTCTCATATTTTTTTTTCTCATGCTTTCATTTTTGTCACGCTCTTCTTTCCGTCTTTATTTCCCCTTTCCCTTCCCCTAGTGCAGGGTAGCAAACCGGACGTTTTAAGTCTGGTTAACCTCCCTGCCTTCCTTTCATTTGCATCTCTCTCAACACATACTCCGAGCTCAAGGCGGCAACTTTAATTTCACAAAGAAGCCGACTTAGCCAGACGAGATCGGGCAGAGAGATCCTGGTGAGGGCGGGTATTCCACCACACCCCCAAAACTTGGACGAGGAACTGGTGGATATTCCCGGTCCCGTCCGAAGCAGAATCTCGGTCGCTCCTGTCCCAAGAAATATGCACAAAAACAGAAACAAAAAGCGAAGAGAAGAGAGAGTGAAATGGCTAGACAAACTAGTCAGAAATAATGAGAACACCGTTTATGTTGACGCCTCTCAGTACAACTGGAAGCGTGCAGTAGTCACTGTCATAGGCAATGACAAGACTAGCCTAATCTCAAGCGCCTCCCTGATCACGTCCTCTATTTCCAAGGCAGAATGCTTCGCCATCGCCTTGGCAATCGAGGACCGGGAACGGACGGGGCCGTCGCACAACACCATCATCTCGGACTCTCAGGAGGCGTGCCGCTTCTTTATGAACGGCCGTCTCCCTTCCAAGGTTAGCCACCTCCTGGGAAAGGAACTCAAGAATACATACAGACTGGTCTGGTGTCCGGGACACGCAGGCCTGGAGGGGAATGAGAGGGCTGACGCTCTAGCTCGAGAGCTCACGAACCGAGCGGAGCAACCATCGCCCTCCCATTCACAACCCGCAACTTCACAGGAGAGCCGACGCGAGGAGGAGGATAACGATCCGGCACGTATGGCACCACGCGATATTCTTGCTCACCAGCGCGGCATGCGGCAAAAATACGGCGCCCCCCACGCATCTTTGCAAGGGGAAGACGCAATAGATCTCCGCAGGATTCAAACGGGGGTCTACCCAAATTTATTAAGATTAAGCAAAATTTTCACAACGATGTACGGGCGTGCCTGTCCGTGGTGCAGCGACTCACCACCGTCTTTGTACCACATCTCAAGGGGAATGCCAAAATAGACCGCCGAATTTAAATGCCTACTTAGTTAGGTATAATCTAACCAACACACTGGAGCAATGGGAGGCACAACTCGCCAGCTCAGACCCGAAGGTGCAGAAGGCCCTTCTTGGTCACGTTCGGCTGGCGGCAGAAGCCAGTGGAGCCCTGGACTTGGGGCACCACCCATCAAGCTCCTAATCCCCTATCCCCATTTCCCCAATTCAATAAAGTTATTATCTCTCTCTCTCCTGGAAGACAATCCAAGTCTCTAATGCTTGTGTATAAAAATCATGTGTTGGGGCCACAAATTCATTTTGTACGCAATTTACAGACGTCCCGATGCACCACCTGAGTATCTAGTCAAGCTACAAGAAAGCATGTCTCAATTCCAGTCAAACAAATTGTTACTTGTAGGTGACCTAAACTTACCTGGCGTCATTTGGGAGCGCTTGTAAGAACTTTCACCGAACAGTAAACATTTAAACAACATGCTTAACATAATGCCCTAACGCATGACCTAATTCAAGTTGTTCAGGAGCCAACACGTGTACAAGGACTTCGGCAATCTGTGCTTGATCTAGTATTTTTGCCCAGAATGTTAACTGAATACACAGTTGCAGTTTTAGAAGGTATATCTGATCACCTACTTGTCAGTATCGTTGCACCCATCGTCTCTTTCACCCCATTTGAGAAACCTGTGAAGCGTTCCTTCAAGGACTACTTGAAGACATTGTTGCCGATCAGATTAACGAATTTCTAGATAAACATTCAATACGGTCTAATTTTCAACACGGATTTAGAAAAGGCTATTCAACAGTTACATAGCTTGTCGCCGTAATTCATTCACTCGCCTCACGCCTTGATAAAAATGGTCAATTAGATGCCGCATTTCTTGATTTTAGCAAAACCTTCAATACAGTTCCACATGACAAACTAATACTAAAACTTCGACATCTTGAGCTTCCAGAAATATTGATCGCATGGATAACAACCTATCTAACAAATAGCCGCCAGTTCGTGGCAATTAAAGTGACCCTGAAACGATTTTGACGATTTTCTACAAACGTACTGAGTCGTTAGAGTAGGTCCTTCTGATCATTAATTGACACATCTAAGTGCTATGCGTAAAGCGTGTAATTTATTATAAGGTTTTAAAAATGCACATCGCTGCCGATCGCAGCACGCTGCTCGGCGGAATTTTAAGCCGCCCCTACCCATATGACGGAAATCACCCATATGACGTCAGTGGGGTGAGCTATCTGATTGGCTGACCAGGCCACGTGATTGATAATTTTTCCAACTTTATGGTGAACAAATAATCTTCGTAATAGTTGGAATGTTAGTTCATTTGTTTTTAAAAAAAGAAAGTAACATAAAGAGAATGCACAAGAACAATTTTTCAGTACACTTCAGCACTTCCGGCACACAGCAAGTGTCGTCTGCTTGTGTTACGACGTACTCCATTTTGACGAGAGCTCCGCGGTCAGAGTCGGTCTCAGTCTTTTCGCGAGCACTATGTTTCGACTTTGTTGTCTTGTGGACTGCAAACCTAGCGACTGGCAATATGTCAAGCTGCGAGATCGTGTCCCTGTGCAAGGCAGTATACAAGCGAACTGGCTGCTGCGCATCAGACTGCCGGTATCCGATCGGCGCCAGGATTTGCGCGTTTGTGGCCGTCACTTTACACCGGAAGATTACTAACGCAATAGCGTTTCGCGAGTCCGGTATTGGGGCAAACGCAAACGCAAGCGCAAAGGGACAGGGTCTGGCCGCTTGACTGTGCCGGGATGAGCCACGATATGAGCAGAAGGGCAAATGTGAATGGTCTGCACGGTGCAGCCACCTGGTGGCACAGAGCTCAACCATACACAGTAGCAGCAACGAAGTGTATTCTTCTTTGCTGCTGGTGTGTATTTTTCGCAGGAGTGTAATCATCAACACGTTGTTTTTATAAATGTTTAAAATGTTTTACACTTGGTTAGAGCAATATTAGCGCTTTGTTTGACTGCTTAAGCGCTGCGCCAGCAAGTGTCTGGACCGTGCAGAGCGATCAGCCTGCTCACGTACGTCTACGCTAAAGTTCCTTCATCAGCTTGAGTTTATGCCTCCAGTCATTTGCCGAAATGACCAGCTTGCCTGTGGTTACCGGAATACCGGACACGTTCGGCGCTACGACAGAATGCTCGCAACGCACGCTGCTTCGATAGCTCTCGGTCGACGGCCAAGCGGCTAGCCAGGCTAGCGGAGAGGTCTCGCGCGGGAGGGGGCGTGCTCCAAAACAACCGGAAGTGAACGATGTGACGTCGCATCGTGACGCTGAACCAGTGAAGGCGGAGCTTAGCGCCGCTCGCTCAGCGAGCGAGTTGAGGAGGAAAAGCATAGCTAGGGAGGAGGGTAACTTCTAATCGCTTGCAGCTCCATTAATACGTAACGCTTCACTTAAATTGTGGTGCGAATGTTCTACTGAAGCTGTACCCGACGCGCCTACAAAATTTGTCCGAACCGTTTCAGGGGCCCTTTAATAAGCAACCGTCTGGCTGCCTGCCGGTCAACTCAGGAGTTCCTCATGGAAGTGTTCTAAGACCATTGCTTTTTTTTTACTTTACATAAATGATATTACTACCGCCATTGATTCCAGTGTGCAAATTAGGTTGTTTGCTGGTGACTGTACTTTTTAGAGAAATCACTTCAGCAAATGATCAAATTGATTTAAATACTTATCTTGCTGGCATTATTGATTGATGCAAAATGTGGGGAATGCGGCTTAATGCTGGAAAGCCGGCCTTTTTTTTCTTCACTCGTCGGAAAGCTCCACTAACCTTTAGTTACATGTTAGGTTCGATCCCTTTGCAAGAAGAAGCAAAATATAAGTATTTGGGTGTCACAATTACTAATGATTTATCATGCAATTAACTAATTAATATCTGTTCTTCGGCCTGCGTAAATTATATATTTTGCGACAAACTTAAGAATTCCCCACCTAACCCAAAGCTGCTTGCTTATTATTCATTAATTCGACCAAAACTTGAATATGCATATGTTGTTTGCGACCTGTTTACTAAAGAAAATATTAAATGTCTCGAAAGGGTGCAGAAGAAAGCTGTGCGATTCATATATACGAAATTCTCTCGATATGACTTCCCCTTACAAATAATGTCTGATAATGGCATCGAAATCCTTGAGCAGCGAAGGGAAAACTTAAGAATGCGACTTCTTTCCATGCTTTTTAATGGAGATATATCAATTAATCCTGCATCCTATCTGTCTACTTCAACGTCTAGGCTTACTCGACACCATCATCCGAATTCACTAACACTTTATTTTGCACGGACAGATGTATTCAAGTATTCTTTCTTTCCCCGAACTATAACATACTGGAATAACTCGTTGTTGCCTGTTTCAATTGATTGATGCATTGTATTACTGTTGCGCCTTACCACCCTGCTTTTATTGAATGATGCATTGTGTTATTGTTGTGTTTTACCACCCTGCTTGGACCTGAACTATGTCTGCAGTATGAAATAAATGAATAAAATAAAATAAACCAATCCCAGGCGAGAGCATCCGGAATGGGCTGGTTTGTCGCTACCTTACCGGGGAGTGGGAAGAGTACACTAGTAGGGGTCGGGGACTGCATCTTTGCAGCGCAATACTTTAGGTCAGACATGGCTCGCGATGTACGCACATTTGTTCGGTATAAAGCTACAAGCTAAGAAAAAACAAATGATAGGTATTGGCACCAAAGCTCACATGAGTATTTTGTACTCGCTTACGAAATCGTTCCTGCTGAAACAGAGCCGTATTGCCATGCAGAGTGTTCTTCTTTTATCGCGAAAAGAAATGCATAAACAGGAGTTTCATTTCCTCTGATCAGTATCACAACTTGGAGGAGCTTCGTCAAACGTGGACCGCAGGCCATCGAATTTCACGTGGGAGTGCTCATACTTTCAAGTGTAAGTGAAAGCTACAATGCAGGTTTGTGACAATGGACTCGAAAAAAAATTTTTTTTTTTTATGGGGCTAACTTATTCCCGCTTGAAAAAACTTACAACTCTGGGACTGTGACAGCTTCAGCAGTCCCTGGTCGTCGGGTGGAGTCAAGTTACTTAAAATTCCATTCTTACTGAGTCAGTGTCCTGCCTTCTGGCCTTTATCACAAAAGCCCGAGAATTTCCGACAGGCATCGCGCACTCTGGACAAAGACGAGAGCGTTTTCGCTAAACAGTTCTTAAATGCTGATGTCGAATTGTGAACTTACAACGCTAAAGACTATAAAACACGAGCACAAAATTGTCAGGACGGGCCCTCGACATCGGCTGGCTTTACCATACGTAATGGGAATTACGAGTGATGTGAGATGCATTCTCGAAATTAGCCGCGAATGTGAGCGTTTGATGCGTGCAATTCTTCGTTTAGCAACGTCAGTTGAGGTCCAGTGCCCGTCCAGTGCATTTGTGTCTGTGGTCTCTTTTACCCGCCGCGGTTGCTCAGTGACTATGGTGTTGGGCTGCTGAGCACAAGGTCGCGGGATCGAATCCCGGCCACGGCGGCCGCATTTCGACGGAGGCGAAATGCGAAAACACGCGTGTACTTAGATTTAGGTGCACGTTAAAGAACCCCAGGTGGTCGAAATTTCCGGAGTCTTCCACTACGGTGTGCCTCATAATCAGAAAGTGGTTTTGGCACGTAAAATCCGTAATCTAATATATCTAATCTGCATTTGTGTCTGTGTTTGTCTTACTTTGCGATGTATAGAAATGTTCCATGATGCCAGTAACCAAGTCACCCTACTTTCTGCGGCAGCTGCGTGTCAAAGTAACATTAATTTCTGATTTAGTGAGCGCGTCTTCCGCAGAATGATAAAAATTACGACATTGATACAAAGACGCAAACAAAAGCACAAGGACAGTACACATACTAATAGCAAGAGTCCCGAACTATAATATAAAAGAAAATGGGAATCTGTGGCTATGTGGACTTCGCACGAGCCAGCAGAGGAATGGTCATATAGGGATGACCAACCTCTCATACATTCGAAGAGAGAAACCAGTCGCACTGCATTACATTGCGGCTCGCATTATAATAAAGGCAGAAGGGACGCTTCGAATAGGCATCTTTCTCCGAGAGACAGCTGGGACATAGCCGGTCGTGCTAGGGTACAATTTTATTGAATAAACAAGTTGTTGCCGTCGCACACATCGTTTCATTCATGTGTTTCCGTTTTGTTGGTTTACTCGGTATATCATATACCAGCAAATGTTAATACATTATTGACGCCTGTACTTATTTATCCTTCTTTACGGGGACTGCATTTCACCCACTAACAACTTAATGATATCGCTCAGTGCGAGACGCCCTGGTATCATTTGGAACTTTTTTTTTTTATTGAGATGAATATTAGGAGAGGTTGGCGCCTTTATGGTGGCACCGGCTACTCCTTGTCACTTGGCAAAGGAAAACAAGATTGCGTAAAAAGGGAGAGTAGCGACACGAAAGATGGCACTCAGTAGAACACTGGATGAATAAAAAATATACAGTCCAACAGTATATGAGTCGCAAAGTTCTGTGCATAAGTCCAGTCCACGTACGCATATATAAAGTCAGACATTTAGAACAGTCATAACACTCAACACATGTAATGCACTGCAAGTACAGAACAGAATTATACATATTGCATAAAAGTTGCGATCGCCTCATAAACCAGTTATGAATCACGAACAACGTTTATGTTATTCATTTAGCGCATTCGGATCATCTGATGCCTAATATTTTCCCAAAATGTTGGTCTCCTCTAAAAACTTTTTCAGAGCAAGAAGCGCTCTTTTTTGAAGGCCCGCAGTTGGCCATGGGCCAAGTATTTTTTTAGAGTGAAAGGTCTTCTGTCTAATATCAACAAATTTGCTTGCAGTACCCTTCTTTGTGGATTGTATTTAGTGCACTCGAGGAGAAGATGATGCACATCTTCGTCTGTATGGCCACAAGAACACTGTGGACTAGAGACACGTTTTATCCTGTACAGGAAGTGTTTAGTGAATGCAGTACCAAGACGCAGGCGGTGTACCAATGTTTCAAATTTTCTGTTGTCTCTTAGATTTCCCGGCATTGTTAAGTTTACCCATGGGTCTATAAAGTATAACTCAGAGTTTTTAGCTTGCTGATCAAACCAGGTAGTTTTGCTGAAGCGACAAGAAATCTGTCTCAGGAGCAGACAGACTTCACTACGCAATAGAGGAAGATTGGTTGTCTCCACGTTATTGTGCGCCCGACTCGCAGCTGCGTCCGCTGCAGTATTTCCAGGAATATTGCAGTGCCCAGGTATCCACTGGAATGCAATTACGTGGTTCAGTGCGCTTGCTTTTGTAAGTTCTTTGAGTGTCTCATACAATAGCAAAGTGTTCAAAGAATTTTTCTTATTGCTCTGTAGTAATGTGAGAGCGGCTTGCGAATCGCTAAAGATAACCCATTTTTGCGAATGTTCTTTTGATGCTATGAACCGCAAAGCACACAGGATTGCAAACAGTTCTGCCACGGTGGAAGATGTCTCTCGGGATAATTTAAATGTTTGCTCTAGCGCTAAATGTGGAATGACGAACGCTGAAGTCGAGGAATTTTTATGACACGAACCATCTGTATAAACGTGTATGTACTGGGGATATAAGGAGTAAATTTGGAAGAGTGCCAGTTGTTGGGCGGCTACTATGAACATGTCTCTCTTAGATATAATCCCGTCAACCGATAATTCTATTTTAGGACATGTTAACATCCAGGGAGGGTAACAAACATCCACTTTGCATATTTCAAACCTTGGTAATAATGCTTTATGTTCTCGAACAACATCGTGAATTTTGCTTTTGTTTCTTTCGGTAAGCGCGAGGTTTAATGGATGATTCTCGTGTTGGGTTAAGATGCGATAAATATGTCGGCATGTTTCAACCGTTCGTATGACCGGAAATGGTGGGTGACGAGCTTCAGCAATTACTAAAGAACTCGAGGTAGCCTGCGGAACCCCAAGACACACTCGCAGCCCTCTTGCCAGTAAACGTTGAAGGCGTTCCTCAGAAGATTGCGATAGACCATGGAGAATAGGAGCCGAGTAAGCAATTTTTTGTTTTATGAGTGCGTTATGAACTTGTAGTAGCGAAGAGACTGATCCCCCCCACGTTGTACCTGCGAGTCGCCGAAGTACGTTTATTACTGCATTGGTCTGCTTTTCAATTGCGCGGATGTGTGAAGCCCATGTTAGCTGGCAGTCAAGAATAATTCCAAGAAATTTATGCTCTTTCACGCACATCAAAGTTTGTCCATTAAGCGTAAGCTGGAAATTATTCAGCTGTCGTCTAGTAAAAGGAAGTACGGCTGTCTTTGCGTATGAAAGACTCATGCCTCTTTCTTTTAAAAAGGTGTCGATAATGTCAAGTCCCTCTTGCAGCGTTGTTTGAATGTCTTGTATATGAGATCCAGAGGCCCATATGCAGATGTCATCTGCGTACAGCGAATACTGTAGACCAGACGGGAGCTTTAGTGGCAAGGCTGCCATGACGCAGTTGAATAAAAACGGACTGAGAACACTGCCCTGCGGAACGCCCTGTGTGATGCTGTGATAATTACTCGCGCCTTCGATTGTTTCCATAAATATTTTTCTGTCTTTCAAGAAATTTGATACCCATCGTAGTGCTCGACCGTGTAGGCCAAGCTCTAACATACCAGCAAGGATGTGTATGTGACTTACAGTGTCGAATGCTCTTTGAATGTCTAAAAATACTGCTACTGTCACATTTCCGCAACTTCGTTCATGTTCGACGCATGTGGCAATGTCTAATACTGAATCCATTGTACACCGATTTTGTCGAAAACCGGTCATGTAATTGGAAAACATATTTGTGTGTTCACACCACCACTGCAGTCGACAGTCTATCATCTTCTCCATTAGTTTGGAAAAACAGCTTGTGAGGCTGACGGGTCGGTAGGAGTCAAGACTAAGGGGAGTCTTTCCTGGTTTTAATACTGGAATTACCCGGGCTAATTTCCATGAATCTGGCAGAGTCTCTCTTATCCAGATGTCATTAAATATCTCCAAAAGAGCCATTCTTCCTACAGGACCTAGGTTCTTTAACATCGTATACGTGACACCATCTGGGCCTGCGGTTGTCTTTGTACGGCATGACGAAAGAGCACATGTCAATTCATTTAGACTAAACTCACAGTCAAGTTGAGGATGTTGTGACATAAAGCACGCACGAACTTTCTGTTCTGCTAGTGTTATCGAACTTGTAAATTGTAGGCAAGTGAACGGAATTCCTGGTCTGGATATAAGTTGGCAGAATTCGTCAGCAACAAATGTTTCCGGAGTGCTTCGAGCTACGGCGAGGGCTCGGAAGGGATGGCTCTGGGTAACTGGACCAGTAAACGATCGGACAACTGACCATATTCTGGGAACTGGAGTAAAGGGAGACAACGACGCGCAGTATTCTCGCCACCTTCTCGAACCTAATTTTTGTAAGCGTCTGCGTGAAGTTGACCGAACTTTCTGTGCCATCTTGTAGTCATCCAGCTTTCCACTACGGCGGTAAGCCCGTTCTGCTCGTCTTCTAATTGCTCTTAGATATTCATATTCCCCGTCGACTGCAGCGTATTCATTTGGAACAATGACTTGCTTTGTGCAGATCTCGTAAGACTCACACAAGATATTTGCAAAACTTTGAAAGCTTGGATTTTCGCCCAATGAGTTACTCAAGTGGTGACGAAAACTTTGCCAATTAGTATATTTTGAGTAGCGCCGGGTCCCCTCCATCCGTATGAGGCGATGTTTTACCAGGATCGGAAAATGATCACTACCGTGCGTTTCTATGTCCGTTGACCATTCAACGCCATCAAGAAGGTCTTGTGAGCAGAGCGTGACGTCTATACAGCTTGAGTAACGAAACCCCCGCAAGAACGTTGGAGAGTTGTCATTTAACACGATAAGATTACTTTTTTCTGCGGCAGACTCTATTATGCTTCCACGGGAATCGTTATATTCACTGCCCCAGATGACGTTATGTGCGTTGAAGTCCCCACAAACCAGCACATGTGAGTTTGCGATACCAAACACATTCACCAAGCTGTCTACTGATATTTTGCTAGCACATTGTAGATAAAGACTGATCACTGTGACACTTGTATTTCTGAAAGATATCTTGCATGCTACGAACTCCGGTATGTTTAAATCGCTCGACTGTATTAAATAGGATGGCAGGTCCTTTCTCACACATAACATCGCTCTGCTATTTCCAGCGTTGCGCGATGATTTATATATAACATAGTTTGAAAGACGAAAGTCATCTCTTACGCCTGCCTCCTGTATACATAAAACAGGAAAGTTATGTTGAGCTAGTAGTTTGCGAAAATCAGCTGACTTGTTTCGAAGGCTATTAGCATTCCACTGAAATACGAAAACATTGTTGTAACGATTATTCATCGTAAGCCTGCCGTGGGGCTGTTGGTGGTTGTGGAAGCACCAACGATTCCATAGAAAGCAGTGCTTTTACCTCTGGTAGGTTCTTTGCTTGTGGAATGGCACTTAGAATTGCACGCAGAGCTGTGAATAGCATGGGCAGGATCATCTGGGCTACGGGTAAAGACGCGTAATCACCAAACGACGCTGAAGCTCCATGCGCACTCGAAGCAGGTCGCTGAAGAATTGACTGAGATGGTCGCTGGGATGACTGTTGTGGTTGAGGCGAATGCTGAGGTAGTCGCTCAGATGTTAACTGAGGTTGCTGTGTCGATGGCTGAGGGCGTTGCTGAGAAGGTCGGCGAATTTCACTCGAAGCCTGGGCAAGGTGAGTAGCATTCTCTGAAGGTGGATCATGCCGCTCGCTGTCAGAACGTTGTCGACCTGAGTGCTTTAGGGCTGCAGAATAGCTCATATGGACCCCTTGCTCTTTTTCTTTGTTAGGAGTTGGAGGCGCACATCTTACAGCATCAAGGTTGGGTGGGGGCGCATTACGAGGAGGCAGCCTTCCATATTTTAACTCATGTCTGCGTAACCTTGAGGCAGCTCTGCTCTGAGGGCACCCGGAGTAGGAAACTGTATGGTTTCCGCCACAGTTGGCACACTTTGGCTGACACACAGACTTGCACTCTGAATGGTTGTGGTCTTCTGAGCATATCTTGCAGCGACGCTGACTGCGGCAGTTCTTCGATAGATGTCCAAATCTCTGGCAGTTGTAGCATCTTAGAGCAGGGCCATGATATTCTTCTACGGGGTGGCTCGTGAAACCTAAATGCACTCTTTGCGGCATTGGTTTGTCTTCTCTGAAATGGAGGATGACGGTTCTCAGAGGGCGTGATTCTACCGCTCCGTCTTCTTGGCGATTGTAGCGCGCCTGACGACGGGCAGATGTCACTCCAAAATCCTTCAGGAAGTCAACCAGTTGTTCTTCCGTATACTCAATTGGCACATGGCGTATCTTGCCAACATTCTTGGTATAAGACGCCGGAATGAATGGCTTGACTTCCAAACCAGCAACTTCGCTCATCGACAGTAGATGTCTTGCAGATGAGACTGAAGTGACGTTGACAGAGAAACTTCCATCTCTATTCACGCGGAAAGACTGCACTTTTTCTTTTGCCACAGAGACAATTTCCGACGCAGCGCGGTTTGGATTCACTTGCCAGAAGTTGCGTCCTTCCTGTGATGGTCGAAAAACAACTGGAATTCCCTCAGGCCGCTTCTTTTTATAGGTTACCAAGGAGAACGGCGTTTCATCGCAGTCTATATCTTCATCGTCACTTAGATCATAGGTAGATGTTCTGTCGTCGTCAACCCGTGGTTTCTTGGCTTCACTTTCGCTGGTCTCAGCCATATTCACTGAAGGTGCGCTGGTAGGTAGGGTGGCGTTGAAAACTAGCGTCGCCGGCTTGATGACATTGGGCGCTTGTTGTGGCACTTCCGAATGCGGCGTCGATTCTGCGGCACTCATGCGCCTAGGAACGCGCTGTCGGACATATGGCTCGTGCCGGTGTTCTTTGCTGCCTACCGCCGTGGTAGGCGTAGATGCGCTGCGGAGCGCAGCCAAACCACGCGTTATTGTGCGTGATCTGTAGCACTCAGGAATCCCACGGGATGTCTGTTCTCCCTGGCCAACAGTGAAGTCTCAACACAGCACTGATTCTTCGAAGAAAACAGAAAATAATAGCTCACCCAAGAAGCAGCGGCCACTCGGAGGGACTTCTTCTTCTTCTTCCATTTGGAACTTACTCGAATGTCATCGTTGATTCTATCTGTTGGTAACGTTCTCGCCGAGCCTTGTGCAATCAGACTCTGTGCGCGACACGAATTGTGTAGCACTTTCCGGAAGGCACGCTGGCACCTGCGATTACGCTTGAACTTTCGACGAGTCACGTATATATATATATATATATATATATATATATATATATATATATATATATATATATATATATATATATATATATATATATATATATATAGTGCACACTTGGCCTAAGGGCACTTGACAGCTAGTGAAAAGAGAGACGCCAAAGAGGCAGACTTAAACCCGACGTCGTGTTTGCCCGCAGATTAAATTTTTGACGATCGGCTGCTTTGCTCGCCATTATCTTTGTGCTTGAGTATTATTTGCCTTGCTGGGCACAACTTCTCCCAACAAAGATTTAAATGTGTAACTCACAGTTTTGGCACTGTCGTTCTTCATCATCGCTACAACGCGAAAATATATTTGACAAGCTTGCATTGTTAAATAAGAAAAAAATGATTGTAATTCATTTACGTAGTCTTTACCGTATTTTAGGCCAAGTCAGGTTTAAGACAAGCCAAACTTATATCACATACCCCAATTTTCATGGTGTCACAGAGCCATTCAAGAAACTCTCATAAGCGGATGCGCCCGATTTGGATCCATAGGTAACATTGGTGTAAAGTGGAAAGTAATGATGAGTGCTACGTATCTTCATCTTTCTCGTTTCAAACAATTTCGCAGAAACTTACTTAATTGTCATCGGAAGTAGGTTGTATGACATATTCACTAAGCGTTATTTGGCATGTATTTTCTTTCCTTCCACTTCTTTCGAAATATTATGAACGAATATTATGAACAGTACCAAAACTAATTATGCTGAGCGTCACTTTCAAATTATCACATTTACCGATACCCTTCTTGCGAACTGTCGAGGTTTATGAACGCGTTTTAAACCACGTTACAAAGTGAATAATTATAAAAGTTAGACACTCAACTACTCTAGAATAATATTACGAGGATAGCATTTAAAATAATCGAACCGAAAATCAGCAATATACTTAAGAAGCTGCGACCTAATCATGAGGGAAAGAAAAGCTATCTGCTAGTAACAATTCCCGCCGACGTTGAAATACTGCACTGGCATATTTGCCACTGGTAAGAGAGATAGAGTATTTATAGAAAAACGCAGAGGTTTGCCTGAACTTTTTAATGTAAATTTATTTGACAACAACGAACGGTTGTTCGTCGCTTGTGTCTTGAAAATGAACTTTTCATCCTAAAATAGTTTTCTTGTGAGCCACAACACAGCCGTTACAAGGCCGCTGCAGGAGCTCGAGCCCTTATAATCGAAACTGCAGTGCTGCCTCGTTACAATATAACTGGGACGGTAGTAAGAATTTCCATAGAGCATGGAACATTACCGCACGGAAAAACATGACCTAATATAGGCTCTGGAGTATCAGGCAATCTTTCTTTATTAGACTTCGCAGAAACATTTGGCCCGAATGCTTGATGTATTCGCAGTATTACGCTTGAGTCGACGACTAAAGAAACGTTAACTCAGGGCGAGTTCCTCCCCATCTTGCTAAGGGAATCAATATTCACTTCGTCCACAGCCATTTCGTTGGTCATGCAATGTTTCTGTCCAAAACATTGACAGCATTGCTATATAGATATCTCAGTGAGCGCTGTGTTCTATATGCGGTCAATGGGGTCAATGAATGCATTGCGCATGCGTTGATTTTGATCAATTGGCACTCGCGCTGTCAAGAATTACTGTGGCTGAAATGTCGCGCTGATGCTTCCGAGAAAAGCAAAACAAAAATAATTGGCATCGACCCAAAAGTAGTACAACGCTACAGAGGAAAAATTATAGGGTTTTTCGTGCCGAAAGCCCGATGTGATTATGAGGCACGCTGTAGTGGGAGACTCCGGAATAAATTGGACCACCCGGGGTTCTTTAAGGTGCGCCTAAATCAAAGTACAAGGGTCTTTTCCCATTGTGTTTTCGCATTTCGCCCCCATCGAAATGCGGTCGTCATGGCTTAGCATTTGCTAAGCACTCTTGCTTAGCACCTCGTGCTTAGCAGCCATACGCCATAGCCACTAAGCAACCACGGTGGGTCCTACAGAGGAAACCGACACACGTTTCTTAGAAAGTAATACTTCGCAGTTGAAGAGAAATTCGCACTGGTCGATTAGCCGAATCCGGGGCCACCGCCGGTTCGATTCGCATTGCCTCCGTGTTCGATCTAGTCTTCACCGCGAAGCTCTTTTTCTCAGAATGGCCCTTATGAGTTTCCTTTGTAGGTTTGCGCTCCTATCGCGTGGGTGACAATTACAGTCGCTCGCGAAAATTTCTGCAAGATGAACATTCTCGCGCAAGGGATTTGCTGATTGATGCTTCCGATCTAAGGACACATGCTTTCGTCCCTGTCCTGACAAGTTGCCAAGACAATGGCAATTGCACCCTGAACTTTCATTTATGAAAACAGCGCTTCCTTTGTGCGTCTGTTTTCCTCGCCGTTTACTTTGTCGCGCTGCTCAGAATGTCGCCGTACCTACTCGCCAAGCCATATATAAATATGAGAAACTGAGATTCTGAGATTCTGAGAAACGTCTGTCGGTTTCCTCTGTGGACCCGCCGTGGTTGCTTAGTGGCTATGGCGTTTGGCTGCTAAGCCCGAGGTGCTAAGCAAGAGTGCTTAGCAAATGCTAAGCCACGACGACCGCATTTCGATGGGGGCGAAATGCGAAAACACAATGCGAAAACACCCTTGTATTTTGATTCAGGCGCACCTTAAAAAACCCCGGGTGATCCTATTTATTCCGGAGTCCCCCACTACAGCGTGCCTCATAATATATATATATATATATATATATATATATATATATATATATATATATATATATATATATATATATATATATACGAAGAAGAAGAAGAGTACAACGTACGTTCAATAACCACAGTATATTTGACTGACGTTTCAGCTGGTGGACCATCCGAAACTACCAGACAAAGGCTGGTATATATACAAGTATATATGCGATTTCTCGCTCTATAGGGTTTGGTTGTTACCAAACCCTAGAGCGAGAAATTCACTGCTGTAATTCCAGCGCTGAATCAGTGTCGTCTGCAACACTTTGGAACGTGTCACTCTTACTCCCGCGGTAGTTGTTTCAGTGTAGCAGACCGTTAAACATGGCAGCTTCATTGTCGATCTTCACCAAGGAGGAAATGAGGACAGTGACTTACTTTTGTTTGCGGAAGGTGTTAACCCTGCGGAAATTATTCGTCGAATGCAAGCGCAGTATGGTAACAGTTGCTTATCGCGAAGCAAGATATACGAATAGACGGAGCGTGTCAAACAGGGAAGACCATCTTTATGTGACGGGGAAAGATCGGGCAGGCCATCGACGTCAACGACTGAGGACAACTTGAAAGTCGTGAGGGTATGGTTATGGAAAACAGAAGAATCACACTGGACGAAATCGCCAATACTTTGCATATCCCCCCCCCCCCACCCCAGTCATGTTTCAGCGTATTCTGTCTTATACGACAGGCAAATTTTTTGAATGCGTGTGCAAGGTGGCTCCCGACAGGATTGTCAGCGCAGTATAAGACGCAAAGGTTGGATGTACATCAATCGTAAGCATTTGGTCCGTTATCGTCGCGTTATTATTGTTAGTGTAGATGAAACTTGGGTACATCATCACGAACCGGAGAGCAAGGCTGCGAGCATGGTTTGGAAAAACTCGTCATCACCAGAACTTAAATTTAAACCTCAACCATCAGCTGGAAAATATTATGCTAACACTATTCTGGGACGTGGAAGGTATGGTAGCCGTTCATTTCACCCCAAAAGGCGCAACTATGAGCAGTGAGAACTATTGTGATGAGTTGCGGACTAAACTGATACCTGCAATCACATCCAAATGTCTTGGAAAACTGCGAAATGGTGTCATCCAGCAACAAGATAACGCTCGGCCACATTCTACAAAACGGACGGCCGCAACAATAAAGTAGTTGGGATTCGAACTGCTGGAACACCCGCCGTACAGGCCAGACCTGGCTCCAAACGATTTTCATATGTTTAGACCATTGAAGGAAGCTCTCAGGGCAAGATTTGCAACCGATACCGAAGTCATTGATGCGGTGCATGCAAAATTACAAGTACAAATACAGGTTACAGGTTCAACCAAAAAACCTTTCTTCCGACGGAATCAAAAATCTTGCGAAGCGTTGGACAAAGTGCGTTGAAGTGCAGGGTGGTTATGTAGAAAAATAATGTACGTTTCAGTTGTCTGTCATTTAAATAAGTGTACCCTTTCTCAACTCAAAAGTCCCTTTACTTTTTGACTTCCCCTCGTGTGTGGATATATATATCAGGGGCGTAGCCAGGGGGGGGGCTTATGGGGCTTCAGCCCCCCCCGAAATTTTTTCGTGCTGTCCATGAACTGCCGACCAAAGCGACCCCCGGCGCCGGAAATCACTCTGGATTTTGTCTAGAATGTCTTTTTGACGCTCGAAAAGACATTTAACCGCGAAGATTGCAAACTCGGGCTGCATTTCGTGGCAACGCCCATACACCGGGAGTCACATAACGCCAAGCAGTCCCATCCGAGCACAAAGTTTCAAGGGCGCTTTGATGGTGAGCGGGCGCGCCGCGGCATCTCACTGAGGCCACGGAATCTATGGAGCGCATGGATATCAATTGCGAAACTTTATGGGTATAAATCTCACAAGCTCTTGATGTGAAACGTGCATTGACATTTCCAAAGTTGTCCTTTAAATTTTCTATTGCGGGACTTTGTGGGTTTAATGTTGTTATAAACATTTGGCGCCATAGGTCTATTGACTTTTCTGAAGTCTTACATCGGAACATACAACGAGACAAGCCAAATCAACACACTAGCAGACGAGTTGACAAAGCAGGCAGCGAGGTCCAATGAGACGAAGCGTTGGGGTGGTTCATTTGTGCCGTCATGTCACATAAAAAAATATCAACATTTTTTTTTAACCTGCGCCAGAACATCCATGTCAAGACACTAAAGCCAGCCAAAGTAACTACGTTCTTATTTATTTTTTCTACTATGACTTCTATTCGCGAGGACACTTTGAGCCTCTTCTTTTTTTTTTTTGTTCTCGCTACCCTACCCGCGGGCTGCCAGAGCCAGCCAGAGCGCAAACGTTTTTCTCGTATGGCCCCGACCACCATGCGGTGCACTTCGGTGCGCGTTCGGTTTGCTCTGGCCGAGTGGATTTTCACCGGACAGGGTTTTGGACGCTTTCTGGCTAGCAGACGAGAAAAAAAAACAATGGTCGCTCGCCGCCATCACTGTGGGGACTCGAAGGATTGCACCGCATTCCTTGAGCGGAACCTTTCCGGAAAGTCTTGTTTCGCCGCTGTAGGATGCTGAGCAGCATGCGTATGGTTCTCAGTGGACCAAGCGTCTCATGTTTTCTTCGGTATTCCTTCCGTAGCCCCATTAGGTGCCCGAAGTAGGCATTAGATTCTGGCCAACATACTTTCCTATGCGTTTTTTTATTCATTTTGGTGCCTCCGCCCCACAGAAAAAAAATACATTGTTGCGGCGCAGCGAATAGTCGCATGGTGAAAGTTCGAGTTTGATACTTCTTTTGCGGAAAGTAAAGGGCGACGGGACGCTTCAGTTGCCGGATACGTTTATTATATTATTGCGAAATCAATTATATGGACACTCCAGGCGCATTCCTGCCATTGCCCTCATGTTTCGTATAAAGTCCAAGGGTGATAACATCGTGACCACGCGCTGCATGCTGTATGTGCGTGTGAAAGCGTAGGAGGGGAGGTGGAATGGGTGAGCCGACGATGGTGGCTGAGTCTTGTGTGCGCGAAGGAGAAAAGCGGGGAGCAAGCGCGCCGCCTTCCGTCGCGCGCAATACATCGGGGGGAGTGGATGGAATGGGGGCGGAATCTAGGATTCTGTGAATCTATGATTGTGTAATATGTTTATTTGCCTTGTTTGACGCATTATATACAGTTACTTCTTCTTACATACATAGACTCATTGGAGACTTATACGTATACTTAAATATCTTGTTGCGAGGTTTTGTGTATACATGCAGTGAACTTTGTTTCCAGTGACACTTTTTTGTCCTTTGTCAAGCCGTATTTTCGCATTTGCATATCGCATTGTATCTTTGCATTTCTAATGTACGAGGGCGAGTCAAATGAAAGTGAACCCACCCTAACCGCGCAATAATGGTTCGGTTCATTATCTGCGAGGCGTGCGCGCAGGAGAAGGGCATGTCTCATTTACAAAAGTGACACGCAGGTGTGAAGATAAATATTCTTTAATGCTCTCATAGACTGGGTTGAATATGGTTGCGTCACATAATGGACACTTCAAAAGTTGAACAGCTGGGTGTCGCGAAATTTTTGACAACTGAAGGTGTTTCCAAAACAGAACTTAGTCACCATATGACTGCCGTGTACGTTGAACACTGCATTTCATTGACCACTGTGAAGCGTTGGAGCAAACGGTTCAAAGGACGTTGCAAAGACATTGCAAGACCGGGCCAAAACCATCGTGCAATCACCCCCCACACAATTTCAAAGGTTCATGAGCTGCTGAAACAAGAACGGAGGATAAGCATCGATGAACCGGCAGACCGTCTGAACATCAGTCACGGTTCGATTCACGCCATAATTCATGAGCTTCTCGGTTATCGGCTCTCTGGTGCGCAATGGATTCGCGAGATTATGCATCGCGAGAAGACGGAGAAGTTTCGCGCTGCCTTGACTCATCTGATCGGGTATCACAATGACCATGACGACTTCTTGTTTGCAACTGTGATCGGGGACGAACCTTGGTGCTACTACTACGAGCCTGAAACACGACGGCAAAGCTTACAGTGGAAACATTCGAATTTACCACGCCCAAAGAACGTAAAGGCCATCATTTCCCCTGGAAAGGTGTTGTTGACTTTTTTGTTTCGATCGACAGGGTCCATTACTGATAGAATTTGCTAAATCTTGAGAGGCTATCAATTGTTTCCGATATTGTGAAACGCCAGAACGGCAGCGTGTCGCAATCAAGAACGAACAACGTGGAAAATTGACGAATGGGGTCATCTTGTTCCACGACAATGCCTGTCCCCACGTCGCTTATGTGGTTAATGCAAAACTGGCAAAGTTCAAGTGGGAAACGCTGCAACATCCGCCATACAGCCCAGACCTGTCACCTTGCGACTTCTACATTTTGGGGCAACCGAAAAAACAGCTCAAGGCAACCAGATACAGACTTTTTGAAGCAGCAACCCAAGGAGTTTTATAAGACGGGAATCACGCAACTCGTTAGTCAATAGGACAAACGTCTAAATTCTCATGAAGACTACTTTTAAATAAAGTACCCCGTTGTTGGCTCATTCATTTGACTTGCCCTCATATATCTTGCAGAACTCCTGCTTTTTATACGTGCTCTCTGTCGCGACTATAACTTCGATGCAATTACTCACGATACACGACAAGGGACAGCTACTCCTGCGTAATACATTGGAACAAACGACAGTGTGATTTTTTTTCACTGGCCATTGCATATATACAAGAATGTAAGCACGGTTCTTGAATGACAAAGTTTCATTAACATATTTGTCCTCAACTTGTTCAGTTCATCGCCTTTTAATTTTTCATATCAGCGGCATGCACTGCTTTCCTGGTTTCGAACTGATATAGTTCTAAAGTGCGTGTGATATTTTCTTTACTTAATAAATAGACAAAAAACATGGAAGCATTAAAGTCAGTTATGTTGGGCACAATTTTTGGCACACACGAGTACAATATTTTATGAAAAAATACATATTTTACTTGTATTTACAGTGCGTAGCTTTCAAGAATTCGTTTGCAGCATCTTTGGCAATGGCAATGCAGTTATTATTCATGTATTTGATCCTTCGATAAATTGTTTAAGAGGAAGCTTTAGCTCGGGCCCAGTCCGACGCGGCCTATTCAAATACTTGTAAAACGCAGAAACGCTTTTCTGAGATAATCCTGCTAATCGCTTTTATTGAAATTGGTTGCATTTGAGAGAGAAAGTTAAATCCTAGTGTCTGTTGGAAACAGAACTTTCATTTAGGGCCTGAATTTTGTTTAAAATATTTTGGAAAATTCGAAAGTTTGAAAAAATAGAAGCATGACGTTTACAAATTAATAGCTATATGCATGAAGAACAGATATTGTGGTTCTGTAAACGGCATTTATTATAACAGTCAAAGCGGACAAGTTTGCTGTGTCAATTTGTATCTTACGTGAATTGGTTACGTTGTGTACAAGGGTTCTGCAAAAGCCGTATTTCCACAATACTAAATTTTTTTGTGATTCATGTGTACCATATCTATTTTGACCGCTGTAGATGTACTATTAGATGCAGTTCACCTAATTGTGATATCATTTTTCATTGTTGAGTCACGGAGTTTTAAACTTGATAGTTTCGTTTTCTGAAAATGTTCAATTTTGGCCAATTTTCAATAAATAATTGACCACCTAGATCAAAAATTCGAAGCCAGTAGTCACTAGAATTAAACTTTTTCTTTTAAATGTAACAAACCTCCTCAAATTTGGAGAAGTGGTTGCAGGGAAAAACGAATTCTCCTTCTACATGTACTTAAATAGGAGCACCCGAGCTAAAGCTTCCTCTTAAGGAGGAGGCTGAACTGCAACGTGCAGATATATATATATATATATATATATATATATATATATATATATATATATATATTGGGCCAGTGGCGTAGCCCCCCCCGAACAAAATTTCTGGCTACGCCACTGATATATATATATATATATATATATATATATATATATATATATATATATATATATATATATATATATATATATATACACACCCTCGCCTAGCCAATAGTCACGTACAACCAATTAGCCCACCAATTCGCCCCGATATACTTGGCGTCAGTACAATCTCAGTTGCTTTATATACCTGCCTGCTAACTCCGATGCAAAGCTAAGCTCGAGAGCAAAACCATCACCTAGGGGAAAACATCCTGCTTCGAAAAAAAAAAAACAAGCTCCCAGCGCACTGCATCCAGTGGCTGCAAGCTGTGCGCACGCGGAAACGTCAACAAAACTCTGCGCGATCAGTCGTTGCATCTGCGCGTCGCCGCGCGCGTCTCGCCGCAAAACCAAACTCGGCCGCACAAACTGCGAAGGTTGCGCCGTAAAAGCCGTACACAAAGCAAAAGAGGAGCGGCGCCTTTCTGCGGGTAAGTGGCCGACCGTTCTCCCAAGACTACGCTCGGGCACCGTGCGACCGCGCGGACCGCTCACAATGGGCCGCGGTGTGTGTGCGAGAGTGCGGCGTGAAGTGTGATAAAAAGCGCACACACACTCACACTGGTGGGGGGGAGCGCGCTGCACACATCGTTTACGCCTGCGGTTCCAGTTAACTGCATGGCGCGGCGGCGGTGGTGACCAGCGCGGCGTGACGGCAACGACCTCTCGAGGCGCGCGCCGCTGCCGCCTCTGGATAAATAGAGAGGGGCTCCTGTTCGCCGCTATCGGATATGTATCGAATTGGGGCCGCTATTGACGGGAAATGAAAGAGCTTTCGGCGAGCTCCTGGAAAACGGCGCGAAGGAAAATGAATGCGGAATAGGTATCACGGAAACTATATTTCCCGTTCTTTTCTGTTGCTTTTTCGCTTTCAGAATGTGTGACACCGTAGCTGACCAGTCCTGTGCAGCAACTTTCAAAGGCTGGTGATTTTGAGGGGTTGTTGGAGGTTCGGGAAATTGCATAGGGTTTCGAAATAGCTTAAGTGAGCAGGCTTATGAGAATGGTCTCAATCGCAGTTCACTTATTCGTGGATCACAACGTTGTTAAATCAATAGGAAGCTTTGGTCGATTGGGAGAAGCCGGACACTGCGGTGTGGAACAAACACGTTTTCTTTTCATATTTTGTCGTTCAGTTCCTTCGAATCAGAGTTAGATCGCCCCGAGAAGTGATTAGTGCTTTGGAAAGCGCGCAGTGGTCAGAAAGGTTAAGCAGCAGTAACTATTGATCATTTTATTACTTGATGTCTATCCCATTTATTTCTTTATTCCTTTACTATTGCCAATACGTTAAGCATGGTATACGAAACGTCGCTCCATGGCTACTGTCTCCATGTCGGAGACATCACGAATATGAAATTACTTCAAACGTTATTTCAAACGTCAGAGTATCACACTTCCCTTAGATATTGTTACGTGGAAGTAAAGAGGATAGGAAACTATTTGTAGCCTAACAAGCACTGGCCAAAATGGAAGCCAGCCCACATAATGCAAGGCTTGTCGTCATCTTCGGCACATGCAGTAGCCGCTGTCTTCTTAGAGATCACGTAGTAATATGAAGGTTTCAGCAGCCCTGCAAGGCACTGGCATGCACAACCCAAACAAAAGTTTTACGTTTACTCACTGCAAGGAACTACCGTCGATGTCGGACTTGCAGCCGGCCTTGCACCTCGTCGAGACGAGAAATCCGTCCACAACGTACAGGCTATCCATAGCATCTTCGCTCGTAGCGAACATGTTGGTGCCGTTGGAAATAGTTGTACCAACACACGAGTTCACGAACCAACACTGAAACACACAGGCACAAGGACAGAAGAACGACGTCTGTCGACACAAGTCTATCTGCACAACTACCACGCTGATCCTCAGCTCCAAGAACAAAGGTCATCTTCGCAGGCAGGCGACATTCTTGTAGGCTGCTCTTCTGGTGTAGGCGCGCCCGGTCGTCATCTTCAAAAGCGAAGGGTTAGCACGGAGCACGATTGCACACGTCACAGCACCTTCGCTGTAAGCTTTATGCTACTGCTGGTTGCTTCGTTCGGAACAAGTATTACCAAAAACGAAGGGTCATAGCCTGCAGGCAACACTCCGGTTTCTTTACGAGTTATCTTCACGACTGATTCTGCCCTGCTGCTACTACCTTTTGGACGCTTCAGACATGACGGGGGTGTGTCCTGAATCAATTGCCAAAACGACGTAAAATGGGCTGCGACCGCTTTCGCACGCCTCCAAATCCAAGCTTCCCAGCTCGAGTCTGCGCGGTGTGGCTTCTGAGCTCGCTCGCACGCAAACCACGTTTGCTGAATCTGCGGGTGCAACGACTCGAAGCACGGAATAACGAGGGGAGGGATTCTTTCTTCCCGCAGAGGTAACCTTGGGAGCGTTATCCTTGTTTTCACTCGATGCTACTGCGTCGTTATCCGGAGACGTCCCAAGCCACCGTTGCGATCGGTCCAGGAGCCCACGGGCGCACTCCGGGGAAGAAGGATTTTCACCCACAACGCAGTCTCACGATTTCACACTCACAAGGCACGGAGTTGTCGCGTCGTCGCTCGAGTCCGTAATGTTGCAGCGATGCGACGTCGTCTCCCAGCGGTGTCCACCCCCCGCGCTGCCCCCCACTCAATGCAACACAGGTAGCACGCTCGTACCGCGCGGAATCGCGTAGGAGGAGGAAGAGGAGAGGTCTCGGTCGGAGAGGAGGGCCGCAGAAGAGGCAGCGCAAGTCCCCGATGTCCTCAGCGCATCGCTTCGCAATGCAGCGCGGCCGCGTATTGCCACGCGCCGTTATGAAACGCCGTAACGCATACGACACGCCGCGCGCGCTCGGCGCACATCCAGCGCGCTCCTTCGCCGCAGAGAAGCACGCGCGCCGTACGGAGCTGAAACTGGACTCGGCGGGCTGCCACTAAGAGAGCGTCGTCGGCCGTGCTTTCCACTGGAAAGTGCGCGGCCTCCTCCAAAGAGGGTCGCCGCAGCGGCGTCGAGAGCCACTTCCGTGGTTTGCACCATCGCGAGCCCTTCTCCTCGGCGGGCAATGCGCGGGCGCGCGTTCAGCGGGCGAAACGACTGCCGCGTTTACGCCTTACGAGCGCTCGAGTCGTTGCAGTCCTTTTGAAACTTCGGCGCGGTTGCGGCTCGGTTGTCGCACCTTTCTGCTGATGCTCCTCCGGCGGCTTCTTTAATGCGGGCTGCCACTGCCGGGGCCGTTAGCGCCGGCTCGGCTCACCTTCACCCTGTTGAAATGCTGACCCGGTGCAGCATTGGCTTCCGCGTTGAAGGGCACTTCATGTGTTGCAACGAAACCGAGTGCTTAGGGAAAAAGAAAATACAAACATTAAATGGAGAAAGCCGAACGCAGATGCCATTGGAAGTGCAGCCGTGATAACAGGGCTCGCAGTGCTGACAACGGCTGGGTGATGAGAGCGGATACAGTGCACAACGTTGTGATTTAGGCTTGTTGGTAGGTCATTACGAATGTGTTGAACGTAGTGAAACTATATATATATCACATGAACACAGAGCAAGAAGAGGACACACACACACACGCACACGGCACTGCGTATTAGTGTGGCATTACTGCTCAAGGAACAAATGCTCTTTTCGTTGTCTTACTCCACTACCAAACCACAATCAGGCCACAAACTTCGCGGAAGCTACAAACTTCGTCGAACATTTGTTTAAGCAAATTTGGCAGCTTAGGGCCGATCGAAACGCCATAGACAATTAGCGCACGTACGAAAGGAGTACCAGAACGACAGATTTTGCTATAACGTTGTGTTCGGCGTCACTTTTGCCTTGGCCTCACGTTTCTTTGCGCCATTTGCCGTGTCTCAGCGTGCAAACACACTGTGCGTGCCAAGGAGCATTCAGAAGCAGGAACCGGTCATTGCGCGAGACACGATGATTGCGGCGTCCCAGTGCGCGCTGTGGGCCAAGGAAGCAGCAACGGCGACAACAGCGGCACAGGGTCCACAATGCGTCACCCGCCGGTCCGTGAGAATCGAGACGGCGAAGAAGGTACGGGATCGAGTCCAAAAGCACGAAGGAGCGCTCACCGTGCGTGCGGTCAAACGCACCGCCCTGTAGAGCCTTTGCTGCCACAGGAGACAATTGAGACACGAGGAGGTTCTTTCCCGTTTTCTCTTGTCTCGGGCTGACCACTGGACGGAAAAGGCGGTCGCCGTGTAAGGACAAAAGAAACCTGTTCTTACTTGTCTGTATAGGCTTCTATTTGGTGTTCCACCCATGTGGAGAAATGTCGAGGCCTCCTCAAATTCCAACGCTGCGGTCATTTCGCGCAATGCCCCCGTCCTCACACCCCGTAGGCGTAGACTCTATAGCAAAAAGTTTAAGCGACGAAACATTCTTGCTTTCGAGACTGTTGAGCGGTTGTATAGCAATCGACATATCAAAAGCTACGAGACAGGCAGGCAGTGCTGCCTATACGCCACCTAACGACGAAAGAGCTTTCAACTTTCTTCCGCACGCTGGCGTTCAGCGAGATATTGTTATTAGGTCTAGAATTGCGGGACTGTGTACATAGTCCGTGAGTAGTGTGCTCCGCGTGTGTGTTTTCATACGTCATTCTTTTTATCGGGATGCGAACCCGGGATTGATTTTTGAAGAGCCTGTCGTTCGCCCTCATTCAAAAAGTGCTTCAATTTACTGGCGATGCTGTACGCAATGCGTCCTTAGTATGGGATTTGCTCACGCTCCACCATCAAGAAAATGGTTTCCAAATTCGGCAGTGACGCTACAGCGTACGCCGAGTCTTGTGCGCATAGTTATAACCAGATTGCATTTGCGGCCGATAATTGGTGTAATTAGCCACGCAAGTGACTTCCTATTGCGTTGGGCGAAAATATTCGTTAAGGAAATTCCGGCAAAATACGTCTTGCGATTAATTTCGTTTTTAGTGCGATTGGCATTAAAGCAAATCAGCGACACATCGCATTGCCACCGCAGACATACGAAGTGGCAATGCCGTTCGCGACCACAGCGTCGAATGATAACACGACACGGTACATCTTGTTGTAACCACAGCACCCCAGTTGAAGCTCTGGAGTATAACCCTGTTATCCTGGCTACAACTTCGTTGCAATGCTCTCGACCAAGCGGCCGCGCTCGCAGCGGAGGGGTCTGTTGGGAATGGGGTGCTCTCGCTTTAATGTGCCGAAGGCTATATAGCCCTTGTGTCACTCTGGCGCATCTGTTTTGGGGGTTTTACCCAGAATGAGCACATATCAATGTCACATACGCAGTTCCGAAGTTGTCTGTCCGCGCACATACCCCTGTGCCCCTGTTGGCTACCAGGCCAGGCAGCAGGCAGCACGTATGCCTGATGACCCAAACTAGTAAACGACTTGGTTCAGTGGTTGAAAGAGGTTATATACATACCGTGAAATTGGTAAAGTTCCCAAAGAATGGTAATCGCATCACAGGTGCAAAAGGGATGCTCGTTGCAAAAAATGTTTTTTAACGCGTAATAAACGACTTAATACTGTGATGCCGACGCAGCCTTCCTTCCTCTCGGTTATGTTGGGTAACAGCAGTAAACATTATGTCAGCATATCAAAAGTCACTAGTGCGAACCTAATTGACCCCACTTGGCCGACTTTGCCGATTTACTCCAGCAGCGACCGTCCCTTCCTTTATCTTTTCTTTCATCAGCCAGTGGGGCCCTGGACTAGGGGCTCCACCCACTCGCTTTCTGCATTTTTTTTTCTTTCAAATAAACGTTTTGATATATATATATTTCATCAGCCCGTATACCGAGCTCTCGCCCTCGAGGCTCGAATATTTTCAAAGCAGAGAGAAATCTCTTATTTTACAGAAGAGCACGACAGAAGTTGCTATAGAGGGTGTTTCATGGAACTTGGGCCAAACTTTAAAAATATGCAAATGCCACTTTGCTGGACAGAACAAAGAGAATGTTGTTTGCCGTCACTTGGAGATACCCAAACTATTTCTTGCGTTCCGCCTAATTGCGTATTTAGGTTTAATTTATTAATCAACTTCTCAATTATTTTAATTTGATGAAAAGTGTCAATGAGGAAATTATAGAGCAACATGACAAACTCCCGATACGGCTTTGTGTTGCTCAGTACGTGTAGATAAAGCTGTTCTCCCGAGCATGAAAGAACCGCACGAATACACGTAATATGGAGCGCGACTGGCCGCTCGAGGCATCGGTAGGCGGATGTCTTCTGTTCCTTATACGGAACGGGGCAGCCTCCGGCTATTCCACAAGCAAGTTCAGTTTTGTTCGGCGCAATAATGCATCTCTGACACGGCAAGTTTTCGCGGTTTTGTGACGTCGTGCTACAGAAAGGCGAAATGGGCGCAGCCCTAAAGCTTTTCACCGATATAATGGAGGGCTCATGGCGAAAACGGTGTGGAATCATAAATATTTTCTTTCGATATGTCCAATAATGCGTAATCGGTGTGCACACGTAATATCAGATGGAGAGTTCTGGCGGTTTTCGCGACGGCCCGCGACAAACAGGCGAAGCGGAGGTAGCCCGAAATATGTTCGGCCAATCGTTGAGACCTGACGGCTGAAATAGAGTAGGAGGAGTTTGAAATAGCTTTACGCTACAGAGCCCCTATTCTGTTTGTGTTAACCCTTCTCTCTTTTTGTTGTTGTTGTTGCTGCTGCTGCTGCTGCTGCTCCTCCGCAATCAATATGCGTGTCGCATCATGTATGTCAAGTGCAAACACTAGCCCTTCGACGTCCATAACCCCAAAGCAGCCACACCATTCCACATGTAAGCGCGGGGCGTTGGCAGTGCGCCTACGCCTTGTGTCGTTGTTGTACGCGTGGCCGACACGCTGGTCGCGGTGCGACGCTATTTCTGTCGAGGGCGAGCGCAGGAACAATGACACCGCGGTTGCTCCTCGTGTGAACCGGTCGCGCTTCTTTGGGAGGGGGCGACCACGCCGTCGGGACCGCCTCGCACACCTCGCTGCTAATGGACGTCCGGGGAGGGCGCGAAGCGGTTCGGACGTTTCTCCTTCCGCGACGGTTTTTCTTCTCCTTCCCGACAGCACTTCTGCGGGTTCATTGAGTACGCACGAGTACTCCCCGGACGCCCGATAGACGAACGGGTTGCCCACAGCCACCGAGCATTCGTGCTTTCTTATCAGCGCCACATCGTCACTGTTGTGGGCCCGCACGGGCCTTCTTCCAAACAAATTGTGCCTGCGCGAGTTTACGAAGGATGCTAGGAGAACACACTTGTCCCGAAACTGCATAGCGTTCAAGCCCTGCTCTAGTAAAGCTAAGAGTTTGGGTAGTTTTGAAGCAGCTAACTTTGGCTCAACCTGAGTCATCTGTCCAAATTTATGCAGCTGCTGTATGACTCAACTTCCCTTCGTCTAGAGAACAGCGATCACTGTGGGCAGCTATTACCGCTAGGTTTTTTCTTCACAACAGTAAACCTCCCAGCCCCTCTCACTGCTCTGTTTCTCTCTCTCTCCACAAGAGTAAGGAGAACGAGAGTGCTGTAGTCGCCCTCCGCTATACTTTTAAAACAAATAAAGCTTATTTGATTTGTGAGCCAAGCTAGGCGACCGCAGAAGCTGCGACAGGTTAAGGCTACAGGAAAAGACTGAACATAGTGAAACAGCGCTAAATGAAACTCTCCTGCGTTTTAATACAGTGTTTCCTCGGGACGGATCTAGCCACGACAGGACGTCGCACATACCACTGCTGCACAGACCAAAGTTCAGCAACGAGACGGCCACGCCATTTCTCCAGGCAGTGTGCACTGCCGTGTATAAATTCGGGCATATGACCCGGCGTGCCGTTTCATTATTTCGACGCTGCGACTTCGAAATCAGAAATCGAAAGCGAAACTCCTTACGCCATCCCGTGATAGGGGTCGAACACCGAGGGTGCTCTCACAAGTCGAGAACGAGTGACTTAAGTGTCTGGACGAAATCGTGCGTCTATCAGCGCAATGAATATTTTAATCGTCTCAAGGCCGGAGCATTTCCATTATTATTATTATTATTATTATTATTATTATTATTATTATTATTATTATTATTATTATTATTATTATTATTATTATTATTATTATTATTATTATTATTATTATTATTATTATTATTATTGTGTAGTCTGGGGAGGCGTGTGAACCTGTCATAATCGCCTTGTTCTTCTTAGGTCTGCCTGCGTCGTAGCACTCGAAAACGGTCGCCATGCCGGATCTATCTATCGCACGCACCCTGCTTCGCATGGGTCACAAGCGGTGGAACATCTGATGTCGTCAATCCCCAAGGGACACCTGATACTTGCACGTGCTGAACTGGCATGAATCAACGATGTTAATCGCCGACCAATCAAAGCACCACACGAAGAACTGGAAACTATAAAACCGAGCGTTCCAACGATCGGGCGCAGTCCGGCGGAGCGTGTGAACTTGTCATAATCGCCTTGTTCTTCTTGTTAGGTATAAGAACAGTCGCCTTTGAATTTCGTTTGTTTTACGCTTTCTCCGCCCGACAGACTCATAGAGGTCGTTGAAGGTTGAAGCGCCTTGTTTTCTTGTATCGTGGCATTGGAAGAGTGCATTGCTTGTCAACGTGCGTTACCCGATGATGGTTGTTTCATGTTATGAGTTGAATGTAAACATGGCTATCACACTCTTAATCTGGATCCACATAAGATCCACTTAGTAGCTGGAACTTTTTTGCAAAAAAGTTCCGCTTATATATTTGGAACCACGTTCCACATACTTTAAAAAGTAGATGGAACAGTGCACCACTTATTTTTACTTATTAATTATGTGGATCATCGTTCCACATAAAGAGTATATGGAACCCTGTTCCAAATAAAAGTGTTCTTTCAGTTACTGGAACGTTGATCCACATAAAATAGCCATGGCTATACCCGGTGCGCCGTTCCAGGTATTTTCAGACCTGCTTTTATATAAAATGGTGTTCTAATAGACAGGAAACTGTCTATGGGTTCCCACTTCTGCAATATTTCTGCTTTCCTTTGTTAGTACAAACTGAGGTCATATGCTAAGCTGGCTGATGAATTTGTCAGAAGGAAACCACCGACATTATTTTGACAGCACAGCCTTGGCATGTGGCCTGCGGCGATACCAACAATGGGAAAGTAGAAATTTTAGCAGCAGTGTTGACCCTGGCAGTTCCCAATAGTTGCCTATTAGAGCACAGTTCTATATAAAAGTAGGTTTGAGGCACCTGGAATGGCACAGTCGAAACTTTGGCTTCGCATGCCGGATCCTGCTCTGGCCTTTAGCTGCATGTAAAAGAAACACGGTATCTAAATTAAAACACCTATGAAACAAATTATTACACTGCTTTTCAAAATGAGTAAACTTTATTGAGTGGCAGTATTGCATACGTTTATGATATGTGCATCTCTAATTTCATAGAAAATGGTTAGTCAACAAGGAACAAATACCAAAATGGAAAGGAGACTAGGCACTAAGTGGCATTCACACGTATGACCCTATATTAAAGAAGTGGTCAATAAAAATGGCCCGAGACATAAGTGCAACACATGCAAATAAACTTGCACATCGACTGTGGAACAAAGAAACATTAAACAGAGACTATAAAATATTCTGGCTTATCACACGAAATGACGTAACTCAAATGCGCAAGTATCTGCCTGCCATTTACCGAGTTTACGCACCCCCGTTCCAAAAGAATTCAGTACTCTAAAATTATACGAAAAAGGCATAAAACCATAGGCTTGTACAGTTGGATTATCACAAGACCAATGGAGAATGTAGTGGACGAGTTATTAAAGGGAAAAGACACTGCAAGTCAAAATAAACAATGGAATATTTGCTCACAAAAAACTTGTCAGAAACACGTGCCAAATATCACAAAAAGATATGAACACTAGAAACAATACAGTTGGCTGATCACAGATGTACCTATAATACAAAGCTAATCGTGACCAAAACACTTTATAAGCACCCTGAAAAAGCCTTCCACTTGAGGCAGATTACTTGCCCCAGCATTATGTAGTTTGGGATAACTCATCCCAAATATTACCATAAAAGTTAGTGTAAATGTTTATACAATTTTATGCACAAAGTAGTTGGAAGCATGTTACACATTTTAAAGATTCAACAAGGCAACAGCGAAATACAATGGTAAGACATTCTGGAAAACAAGTGAGAAAATTTTAAATAACTGAACAACTTAGCCTTGAAAAATGCAAGCCAGCCTTGAAACATACAGCCGGCGCTTTGCCCTGGTGATAAAAAATCATAAAAGAAGGCACAACTTCACAGTTTTGCAGCTGTCATGTCGCTTCTACCTACCAAACATTTAGCACGTGAATATTAGGTCTGACTGCTTCATGTTATTCAACAGAGACTACCTTAAACGACATCAAGCCACTGCCAAATGGCTCACCCTTCACAACAACTGTCTGCACAAGTCCCAAAAACTGTCCAAAAGCGTATGGGTATGACAAGCCTAAAATAAAATATACAGTCAACAGGAGGCTGACTGCTTTCCAGGTGATGATGAAGGTGGTAAAGCCAGAATGTTTTCCTTGCAGGCAATTTTTAAGTTGCCATTCTCTTTCAAGATGTATGGGCCTCGTGGAGACCTGTTGCCAAGCTCTTGTGCCTCTAAAGAAAAGAGAAGCAGCAAATTTTAACTACACAATGGCTTTAAATTGTGGTGTTCGGGATAATACCGTTTTTATAAAACTAATAAGTTATTCTTCTTTCAACCCTGCAAAAGGTGCCAGTGTGCACAAAAATTCTATGAGCATGAAGCATCGACGATTGCTTAGTGTGAATGGATCGCTGTTTCATTTCTGGAAAAAGCTTTACGCTTTTCCAGTTGAATGACCTGAACATCAATTGGCTTTTCCAGCCTTGAGGGATTTTAGTCAGCAGTCAAACAATATACCAATCTATGCGCATTTAATACTTCATGCACCTTCCCACTACAAATAAATGTCCTCTTTACTCCATTATGTGCTTTCTAGTGCTGTTATGATGCTTAACATAAGGATAGCAAGAACCTGTTCATAGAGAGAGAGAGAGAGAGAGAGAGAGGGCTCTTTATTAGAAAAACAGAGAATTTTGCCGGCGCGTATATAACCGCTGACATGCTACTCTGTATAGGGATGGGGAATGGGATTAAAAGATTCCAGATAAGAGTGGGAGAAAAAAAAAGGATAAAAATAAATATGAAATGTCCTACTGGACCTGATACTAATTTTTACAGGTGACATGGCGGGTAAATTTAGGCTTTTGTATAGGAAGGATGCAATTCTTAAAGCTTTCCTATTTGACCAATTTCTGTGAGGTATTTGAACAATAAATCCAAAACCCGTCGCTGTTTCGAAGGGCCGGGCATTGGACCTAAGATGGTCGGTAACGTTAACGGTTCGGGGCAAATCATGTCCATTTGGTGCTCAAAAAATTGTCTCTCGTCGCGGTACGCGGGGCATTCTAGTAATACGTGCTCAATTGTCTCTAAGTTGCGACAGTTATCACAGTATAGGCTAGTGGTAAGTCCTATGCGGTACAGATAATTGTTCGTGTATGCCACGTTCAGTCGAAGACGATGGTACAATGTCTCTAAGTGTCGAGGAAGTGGTCGTGGAATTTTCGGTCTCATTTCTGGGTCAATGTAACGTAGGAAGGTGTCTTGGTGAAGCGGCAGATTCAAGATGCGGTCTTTTTCTTGATAGGCATATTTTTTTGCCATGGTTGAAGCGTCGGCTTTTGTAAAATATGTTCTTCTGAATTTGCGGTATTGGAGTCCATTTCTGGCAGCTTCGTCCGCTCTTTCATTTCCCGAAATGCCGGCATGGCCAGGTATCCACTGGAACTTTATGCAATGCCCAGCAATCTTAGCCCTGTGGTGAAGATAAGCAATGTCAAATGTTGCTGGTTGATTATTGCAACGCTTGTGCCTGTTCCATATACTTTGTAGGGCTGCTTTTGAGTCTGTGAATATCACCCATGTCTTTGTCGGCTGCTGTCGAAGTATATACACAAGGGCCTCCTTAATGCCATAGAGCTCCGCTGAAGTAGATGATGTCGCTCGCTCAAGACGAAACGAGAACCGTTGTCCTGTAGAGGGAACAAAAAGTCCGCATGATGAACGATGTGGAGTTGTAGAGCCATCTGTGAAAATGTGCGTTGCGGCTGCGTATTCTTTGTGCATATATTCTAAAGCTATCTGATAAGTCGCTGCTTGAGGCATTTTCTTTTTCGAACTGATTCCAGGTATGTATGGCACGATTTCCAGTGGGGACAGTGTCCATGGTGAAATGTTTCGCGGCATAATTTGTGACGCCTGAGCAGGAATCGAAATAGATATGCTTCCGACGGCCTGCCCAAAGCTGGATGTCGCACGGGTTCTGGAAATATCCTTTAAAAAGTGATTCTTCGTATGAATGACGTGGCGGAGGTGTATCCGAAGTGTCTCCTGCGAACATAGCACTTCCAGAGGCAGGCATCCGGCTTCTGCTACAGTCCCTGAGCGGGACGACCCCTTCGGAAGGCCAAGACATACGCGAAGGCAGTTGTTTCGTGCTGCTTCGAGTTTTCTCTTGCTTGTGGGAGACACTTTGTGCAGGATCGGGAGGTAATATCGTAGTGTTCCGTCGACGTAGGCCTTATGGAGGAGCACCATTGATCGACAGTTCCTGCCCCACTGTGATCCGGCTAAAAATCGGAATACGTGCGACGCCGAGGAAATCTTCTCACTCAATTTTTTCACTTGGGGCGACCATGTGAGGTTCCTATCGATCGTCACTCCAAGAAACCTTTGCGTCTTGACGTATGGAAGGGCGCGACCACCCAACATTAGTGGGTATTTTTCCATACGCCTCCGCGTGAAAGCCATGGCAACGCTTTTGTCGGGGGACAATTTCAGACCCCTTGGATTTAGGTAGGCCGATATATTTGCTAGCGCTCTCTGGAGGCGTTGTTGGGTGGTACTGCGGGAACGCGCCGCACTCCAAATGCAGATGTCGTCCGCATACAGTGTGATTTTGACGCCAGGGGGCAGGTTTCTTTTCAGATGGATGAGGACTAAATTAAATAATATCGGGCTTAACACAGCTCCTTGTGGCACTCCCTTCTCGACGGCATAAAGCGCTGTGGGGCCATCCGGGGTACACATGAAAAGTTGGCGTCCTTGAAGATAGTCTGCAATCCATGCGTAGAGCCGTCCTCCAAGACCAAGAGTTTCCAAAGCGTCAAGTATCGCTGTATGATAGACCGAATCGTATGCTGCCTGAATGTCTAAAAATAATGCAGTAGGTATGTTTCCAGAGACCAATTCCTCTTCAAGTGATGAAACCAAGGCAATGACATTATCAATTGCGGATCTATTTTGCCGGAAGCCATTCATTTCCTCCGGGTAAACTTTTGCAGTTTCCAGGAACCAATTTAGTCGTTTGTAGATCATTTTTTCGAATAGCTTCCCTACGCAGCTAAGCAGAGATATGGGTCTGAAGGAGGCGTAATTCGTTGGCTGCTTTGATGGTTTCAATATAGGAATGACTTTCGCAAGCTTCCATTCCGTAGGAACCTCCCCAGTTATCCATGAGGCGTTGTAGTACTCCAGAAGGCGTAGGCGAGATGTGTGGCATAGTTTTGCGAGCGCTATATAGCTCACGCCGTCATGGCCAGGTGATGATCGCTTGTTTACGTCGCTGATTGCTGCCGTGAGCTCTTCGATGGTGAATGGTAATTCTAAGTCAGGAAGGGTAGCTCGAGGTGGACTAGGCTGACGACTTGCAATTTGCCGCAAAGGTTGTGCCCCGTTGGAAAGGAGCCTGCAGTACTGCTCTGCCACCTCTTTCAGGGATGCGCGTTCATGTAATGAGAGGGCGATAAAAGGATAAAGCTGTTGCGGCTCTTTGCGAATGCCTCTGACGACTCGCCAGATTTTGCTCAGCGGTTGTCGTATGTCCAGTGTCCCACAAAAGTCCCTCCACCTTTTTCGGTCCAGTTTGGTGAGGTAACGTCGTATATGCCTTTGTGCCCGTCGACAAGTTCTGAGGTCTTCGATATTCTTAGTACGTAGAGCCTTCCTTTCGGCACGCCTTCGAATGGCACATAACCTTTCAAATTCCTCGTCGTTTGTTGGTACATTACAATGCTTAGTGGCAGAGCGGGTACTTTGTTTGAGGCAATGAGCTATTGTCGGTATTATTTCTGTATTTGTAGTCGAGGCTGTGATTCCTTTGTCTACGGCTGCTGTGTAAGCTTCCCAGTCTACCGACTTCAGTTTCACTTTTCTGGGCGACGTCCGAAAATGAAGGGCAGAGATTAGGATCGGGTAGTGATCACTACCTCGAGTCTCGAAATCTGTACACCATCCGAACATCGGGGCCACTTGACTTGATACGAATGTGATGTCAATGCAGCTAACAGTCGTCGGATTTTTCAGGTACGTTATGCTGCCATCGTTCAAGGGCTCTATATTGTATTTTGCAAAAAGCTTCGCCAGCTTGGCACCCCGACCACATGTATGTGAACTGCCCCAGATCTCGTTATGTGCGTTGAAATCGCCACAAATAATATGTGGCGACTGAGTGTTTGTCAACAAGTTTTCCAATCTGGTCACGTCGAAAGGTGATCCTGGTTGCAAGTAGACGCCGATTAGGGTAAACACTTTGGATGCAATCACTGTGGTTGCGCAAATATATTCGTTCTTGTCATGTGGTGTTACGTCAATCGCAGAGGCAGGTATACGTCGTTGCGAAATCCAACGAGCAGTCGGCTAATTCTATTTTGTCGTCTTGAATGATGAAAATAATACCCCTTTATCCTAAAGTGCTCGTCGACGCGAGACTCGGAAATGACTAAAAAAGGGAATCGGTACACTCGCGTAAGATGCTTAAAGTCTGCTAACTTCGAGCGCAATCCGCGAGCGTTCCACTGGAATATAGTACATGTGCGGAAGTGTTTGTTGGTGGACACCGCTTGTGAGACGATTGTTGGCGAAGCCATCGTTGCTACTGCGAAGAATCACGGCTTTGCGCCGTGAAAGAAGACGACACTAGCGGTTCCAAAGCCAGGATGGCCTCTACTTCAGGGATGCTCTTAAACGATGGGCTGGCACGGAGAATAGCCTTGAGTGCGGCGAACATCATGGGAATCAGCACACTTGATATCTCATTTGCAGTGCTACCATCTAACGACCTTTCTTGGTTCTTCCTGTTCTTCTGCTGCGACCTTGAGGACACTTGTTGCTGTCGTGGGGTTGAGGTTATATCACTTGAGGGCATTGATGGATTCGTTGCAGTTGAAGGCCTTTGCTGGTTTTCTTTCACGACTGAGGCGTAGGACTTTTTCAAATTCGTGTCGCTGCGCTGCACCGTGTCGTGTTGCTTTTGGTTTGTAGATGTATACATCACATCCGGATTCGGTGGTGGTTCTCGTCGTTTCCGTACTTTTCCTTGGATTTGCTCCATAGTCCGTGCAAGAGTGGCTGATTTCTTTTTAGGACACCCTCCGTATGACGCAGCATGCCCAGCTCCACAGTTTGCACACCGAGGCTGGGAACGTGACGTGCACTCCTTATGCGTATGTGGACCAGCGCATATCTTGCAGCGGATGGGGCCTTTACAATATTTCGCTATATGTCCGTGTCTTTGACATCTGAAACATTGAGTAGCAGACCCCATGTATTCCGTCACGGGATAACTGCAGAATCCAAGCGACACTCGGTTTGGTAAAGGGGCGTCCTTAGCGAATTCCAGGATGACCGAGTGTCTTCGGGTTTCCGTTACTACGCCATCTTCGTTAGGGATGTAGAAAACTTGCCTTTTAGCAGATATGACGCCTTGTTCGCTCAAATACTCCTTGAGGTTGTCATCTGAGTACTCAACAGGAACGTCCTGTATCCTCCCGTACGTGGCAGAGTAGGAGTATGGAACTCGAGCTTCTACAGGAATGCCCGATAGATCTGTCACTGTGAGGAGACGATTGGCTGCGGGAAGTGTAGACACTGTCACCATGAGGCTTCCATCCTTGTTGAGACGGTGGCTGAGTATCTTTTCTTGGGCTGTTGTCACGACCGCAGAAGCCAGAAGATTCGGGTTTACTTTCCATAAGCTGCTGTCAGGCTGAGTTGGCTTGAATATAACAGGGACACCTGCGGCTCTTTTCTTTTTGTAAGAGACAACAGTGAAGGCTGTCTGATCCATCTCTTCGTTGTCTCCTGCAGATTCTCTTGTGTCGATGTCATCTTCACGTAGCCTTTTCCTTGCTTGTTCATCTTCTCCGTGGTCTACAGAAGCAACGTGCTGACCTGATTGCTGATTGCTTGCGACGGATGCCATCAGAGCATCACGAAGGGCGGCCGACGGCGGAGGCTCGCCTCGCTGCTTCGGTCCGGTGCGCTTCGGGAGCCGCTTGCTGTGCTTCTCTCGCAGGACGGTGACCCCCAGACCGGCGTTCGGTGAAAGAGGTGCACAAAGTGTAAAAATGAGCTCTACACTTGCTAAAAAAGACTTAAAATTACAGACGGGCGTTCGGAAGCGAGCCTATCACTCGTCGTCTTCGTCTTCGGCCATAGAGTTTTGTTTCTGTTCCTTGTGCTGTGAAGACAATGCCTTCAGCTGCAAGTTCATTCACTGTTAAACGAAAGTCCTGCAGCAATTCTGTTTGACTCAGTGGTTTTAGGATCGTTTCACAGCCCTAGTCCAAGAAATAAGATTGAGTTCGTTTCTGAACGCTTCGAAGGTGGGAAATTTGCAAACATGATATAGAAGATCGTCAGTTTGGCACAGGCCCCTTGCTTCATTCCCAATGGGTTAGCCATCTGCACATCATAAAATTAAGTACAAAATTTATTTTTAATCGAAAAAATTTACAGCATTTCCGTTTTACTTAATTCCAAGTACTTATATTTTCAGTTTTTACAAAAATTTCAAAGCAGATTACAGTTGTCAGTTTGCTTCGTAATAGGGCTGGAGGATTTGTAAGCTGGCTGCTGAGAATGCAGTAAATGATATGCCTAGAAAACCTAGCTAAACCATGCGTCACAAGTAGGCAAGACTGTGCACGAAGCACTAATAAGCATAACCAATTATAACACTGTAGAACACCTAACGAAGAATGAGGTTAAGGGTGCTTGTTTAGGGGTGCGAGAGTGCTATTTTTTCATCTTGTGGTTAACAACGGCGCAAGAAAATGGGGATGAAAGGGAAAGCGTACAACACGTGGGTCTTAGAATTTCCAACTGCCGTGCTACCGAAATATAGTTGGAAGTTCGGCACCATGTTGTTGTACGTGGACCCTTTTGATTCCCGTTTTTTTTGCGCCGTTAACATCATGCACGAACTTGCCCACATCAACCTTTTGTGACTTTTCCATCCTAGAAATGGCTTAAGAAGTACACAGTGACAAAGGTTTACTGTATTTTTCATTTCAATAACAGGCCAAATAAAAATATTCACTCGACAAAGCATTGAATTTTCCCGTAATTATAGTAGCGTGCTCCTCAACGTCAGGCGCTCTATTATCAGCAACAACGAGTCGCTAAGACATTCGCTGGAAACGCTTGTAGGGGTTTTAATTTTTCGGGATAATGCCGTTAGCAGAGTAGTAAATCAGACGATCAAATATGATGTGTGCACGACTCCACCTTTTTCACTTTTGCAGCATCAGCTTCAATGCACGCTATAAAAATTTTTTGTATGGCCGCACTGAGCCTATCTTGTAGAAGAATATGCTAAACAAATAATCATAAAGCCTTCTACAAACGACCCAAAAGAGTCATGCTAATAAGAAACAGCATACCTTCGTGTTCCTCGCGGTACAACGCATATGACGCTGTAACTGATGGTGCACAAAAAAAAATATTATTGTAGTTACAATGAGGTAATCTATTTTATTTTAGAAATATGTACTGGTTCTATTGTACTTCAGCACACAGAGAAACTAAAAGAAAAGAGCAAGACTGAAAGTGAAGGTATGATATCCCGCATGTTCTAGATATGAGCAAAACGTCTTGAATTTCTATCTCGCATTCCTCGTCTTTTCTCCTGATGTTCTAGATATGTTGCTCCTTTCTATCGGCGGCGGTTTCAAAGCTGTTTTTTTTTTCGTTTGCAATACTCAACTGACCCAGTTGCGGCTCCACAGACCAAAATCGCTTAGAAAGCTTGCTCTTCATTCAGGACAGGTGGTTCAAACCAACTAAAAAATTGGAGAGGAGCCTTCTTACGAAAAAAAAAAAGAAAACATCCGCTGCGGAAGCCCTGGTAAGGTTTCACTGCTAAACACTTAGAGACATACTAATATATGAACATATTTTAGGCCCACCTGTAAATGATCCATGCGCGACTGGTGAATGTCCTCATAATATGCACCACCCAAGCGGCATTCGTTCATGGCTCATAAGCTCCACAGTGAGCCGGAACTCGTCGCAGTCGCACTTGTCACAACGACCCTCGGTACGCCCGAGATGTCTTCGGCCACAGTGGATGCCACAGCCATGACGGGAAGGGTTCGTGTAGAGACTGGAAATAATGTTTTCATTTTTATTTTGCATACAAAAACAAGAATATTTGTCAGAATCTATCCAAGTGGACACAGCCATATTCAGTTTCTGCACAGGTTATTGTAGAACAGAGAACGTAGCTATGCTTGCAGTATATTAAGTTTGAGGACGCGCAGAAATGGCGTAATTTTTTGCGCACATCATGACGTAAGAACGTAATCAGCACGTACGCGTTGTAGGCAATTGTTCTGTCGTGCTACCAGAACTGACATCCACGGCGTAGAAGTGGCGGCACAATTTCTGATTACCAGGCCAGGCATGTGTTCGTCCCTTTCTTCCCTCGACGAATGAAATATTTTTGTTACTAATAAAAGGTGCCGCAAAATGGTCATATTATAAAGCGACAGTAGCGTGAGCTCACGTTACTGCTAAGACAACCACTGTCTCTTACATTTCTCTACGTCAGGGAGCAAGCTAAGTGTAGTGTGAACATAACATCTGAAAAGGCCGACGTCATTGGAAGAAACATGAAACAACTACCTAACGTACACAGCCAAACCTAGGCAGTGCGGCCGCCAAGAACAAAACAACAGAGGGAACAACCCACAAGTTTTAAAAAATACGAAGTCCAAGGACGCAAGCTCCTCCAAACTTGCTTGGAAGTTGCTAAGCGTGCGAGAGCGAGATGGCGAGCGGCAAACACGTGGTCGTACGGTGCGAAGATTCACACCCGCTGTCAGCTAAAGCGACCGTCAATATCCTACTAAGCAACATACTGTAAGGGGGCATACAGATAAATGGGAAACTAACACGCGAACCAGCAACGTGGATGGAGTCATGAACGTCGAGCGGATTCCGATGCACGAGCACGCAAATTGACGCGAATTGCCGTTTACCGATTACGTTACGCCAAAACAAAGTGAAGTTGCACGCTACTAATAAAAATTTCCGAGCAGAATTTAAGACAGCATAAATGACGAAGTACGCATAATAATTCGATGTGCCTAATCGCCCTTTGTCTCGCGATCTGCAATTAGGCGGAAAAACTGCCGTCATTCCGTCATCTAGATTTCTCCATTACGAGCACTGGAAACAAATCCGCCGCACTGGTACTCAAATTAAGCTATCGGACTATATAAGCAGTAATGTCTTAGTAGAGCGAGTTTAGCAGGCGTGCCTGAATTCAACTGAATACATAGGGCAGCGTAGCGGTATCCTACCCGACACAGTGGTATTCTTGGTTTCACTGAGCAACAATCGTAACGAGCACATAAATATGCAGCACTGACCTTTCTTTTTTTTTGCGCCTCCTAGCAACTTCACCACTCCGCTTCGTCCAGCAGCGAATACAGTGATACAGCCACATGATCAGAAGAATGTCGCAGTCGTACGTCCTCACAAAGTAACGGTTTCCGCCAAACTGGCCGAAACCACACCACCTCCATTTTTAGTAGCTCAAATCAGGCGCGGGACGCGCCACTGTACTGCGCCTGCCACTGGTGGCGTTGGTGAAGTGAACGTTTACAAGTAGCGGAGGAAATGCTGAGAGATGGGGGCGCTGCGATCGTTACAAGTGTTTGCGCATTTTTCGCACTTTGGTGTTGTAGCAGTTGCTGCCCCACTGTATTGCGCGTCCAAACGCAAACCGCGCCGGCGATCCGGCGAGAATATTGGCGGCGAGGAGTTACGGAGTCGCCATCTATCGGAAGCGCCTCGCTGGCGTAGTATGAGGGATCACGTGGCGCGCTCCTCATAGGTTTTGCTGTCAGCGCTCACTGAAAACATCACGCGCGAGCTCTCCCGGACATTTCTGTAAGTATTTTCGAAACGAGAGAAGTTTCTTACTGTCTAAATAATAATCTTGGGCAAACGGAAAGCAAACAATCGTTTACAGACGCTATCTCTTTACCGAATACGTACAGTGAACGCCACTGCGCGCGGTCGCTGCGATGGAGTCTCCCGAACCGGCTTCTTGCGTGAAAGGTAGGCAAACGCTGAGAGCAAACTATGTGAAATATGTTCTTATAGTGTTTGTATAACTAAATTGAGTGTAATAGAACGAAGCCTCAATGCAGCGATCGCGCAGATTCGCAGCGACCGAGTGCGCGTCTGCATGCTTGTCCGCGCACTGTTTCGCTTTCTCCGCGCGCGCGTTTTCGCACCGTGCCATGAGCTTTAGGCCGCAGAATATGAGCATTTGACAGTATACAAGCAACCATTGTTGCGTGGGCGCTATCAGAGCTGTTCAAAAATAATTTCGTTGTAGAGACTTCGACGCCTACGGGGACTGTGATGTGCCGTCGCGACGATTCAATCTTTTTTTCTTCTAAATTCTTTGACCTTTCAATACTATTTCTCAAGTTGCGTCGCACTGTATGTTTATCGGTGCTCTCAGCGTGCAATTTCGTTCTGCTCCTTTTTTGTAATCCAGTGCATTAATTCATAACACAAACATGACTATAAGCCATGCTTTTTTTTAAATGCGCTTCTTACCGCTGCCTTTCCACTCCACTGAACTTGCCAGTATCTATAGCATCGACAAGTTCATACACCAAACCGTCATAACATTAGTCGGGCAGCGAACTCGGGCGAGCGTCTCAGTGCGCGTTTTCAGAACATCGCAGACCGGGCGCCGTAGCAGAAATCTTCCTCGCGTCTGTGCTTGCTGCATACCCGAGTTGTAGCCGATGACTGTTTGCTGGTTTTATGTTTCGCGAGCCAAGCTTCACGCAGCTTTTTGTCCTGCGGCTACGTGTGAATAAGGCTGACACCGGCCTCCGTTACGTGCGTCCGGCCCTGCGGCACCGAGCAGTAGCCTACCATGTTGCGCGCCTTCAAAGGCAGACACTACCTATTGTAGTGCTTTCAAGCGTTGTAAAGGAGACACTCGAAGCGGGAAAATTTCGCCACTAAATGTGGACCGCAGCGTTCGAGGGAATTTAAACTCGTTTTCAGCTCCCTTCGGCGCGCCCGAAGCAGCCGACGCGGCCGCTATGTCCACGTGATCCCTCCTAGCACGTCACGCCGACGGTGGCGCCAGCTTTTCCAGTGGTGGAGCTCGAGGCCAATAGAGGGACCTTGGGCGAGAAGAGCTCGTCAGACGTCGCGCATGCGCACATGGAGGTATACCGATTATATGGGTGATGTGGCCCATGGCCCGCCCGCGGAACAGCGCGTGAAAACTCCGCGGCCGTCGGCGCTTTTATTTTTGTGTCCGGAAACGACAACGCGCCGCGCGCTCTCAGGGCGCCGTGTTTAGCTATTAATAGGTTAATACGTATAATTGCAATAATATATATGTATATGTATATTAACGGGCTAAGCATATATATATATATATATATATATATATATATATATATATATATATATATATATATATATATATATATATATATATATATATATATCCGCTTAGCCCGTTAATTTCTACTGAAGTAGTTTCGCGCTGCTGGCCGTGAGCGCGCGAAACAACTTGAATAATTTTTGAAGACAGCTTTTCAGCGTTGCTGTTTAGAACAATAAGCACAAAATGTACGCTGCTTCATTTGCTGCGTTTCCTTGACCACAGCAGGTCTGGTCATTACCACAAAAATATAATGCGACACTCTTTGAAATACACATGACAAGATTACTCGCATATAGCCAGGGGAAAGTGTAGTACAATTTATTAGAAAGTAATGCAGGGGCCCGTTTCGGCACAGTTCTTTTCCTCCTAAACGCCAGCTCTGCAGGAAAATAATACACAAGGGAGCAGCAGGAGACGGAAGTGTCATTCAGTGAGCTACAGTTACCATGAAGAAATAGATGTTTAGACTGCGAATTTTTCCTTTGTTGTAGTGCATAATTTAGAAAAATAATATGATATCACCATTAATGCACAGAGTTCACTGCAGATACTGTGAAGTATTTGAAGTTCTCAAAGTTTAATTTCGTTCCCCACTTCTGAATCGTATAGAGTCGACTGTTCCCTGCAAACTTATATTTTTGTTTGCTTGTGGAAGGAAATGAAAGAGCCACCACGAGCAGAAAAATGCAACCACACTTGCATGCGTATAAGCATGCGTAATATATGCCGCAACGTGACCCAAGGGTACATTATAACTGAAGCCTGTAGTCATTAACATATTGCTTAAGCGTGCTTAACTGTGTATCGTACTAGACCACAGCGAGGAAATGGCTGAACGTTGAACCGAAGTCGTTGTTTCTATGGTGCTACTTGTTAGACAAATGCACAACACGCGATAGCCTCAACAATTGTTCCGCAACCGAGGTGCTCAGAAAAGCGCGCTGTTCACCAGACATTCTTGAGCCCAGGCAGTTATGGGCTTCGTGCAAACAGCAGAGTGGGCACCGAAAGACGCCAGACCTTCTAGAATTCAAGTTATTAATTTTAGACGCACTGAAGTAAAATGGAGAGACGAGCTAGTTGTTGAACATTCGTCATTGAAACTTAAGCGCAAACTGAGACACGCACAAGAGAGGGCAACGACACCAACGCTTTGGTGTACTGCGCGTCTGAAATTAGTGAAAGCAAGACCAGGTACACAAAGACCGTTTGAGCACCGCAGACAACCTGACAAGAAGTTCCTGCAAGTTATGCTTTTCGCTAAGATATATCTTTTGCTTGCGTTGTTTATTCTTTTTATGGCGTTGTTGAACAGGGATTCCGTTTTATGTAAAATGACAACACTAAAAATCCTCCTTAGCAGTTTATAAATGTCAACTGCTGTAAGATAGCTTAACAGATACAGCCTAAGTTTCTGTAATTTCATATGTCATGTGTGTATGTGTCAAGGAGATCTTCGCCCAAAGAGCGCCAAATTTACATGTGGTGCAATGATGTAGTTAACGCACGATACACTGCACACTTCACTGCAGCGCACGAGTTATGTGGAACAAGACGCAAGCAAACAATAGACAAACGCACTGTCTAGAAATTTTACTGGAACGTAAGTGGAACGATAACTGGATCATACAACATTTCCTCCTCCCCTTTACGGAGTTCCAGATAAGAATGATAAACATAAAGAAAACAGAACGAACGTTCCACATAAGATCCACTTACATGTCTCGTTCCATTTATTGACAGTAGGGATCCAGATAAATATATATGGATCACACTTTTAACTGGAACTTACATGGAACCAGATTAAGAGTGCACTTGGGTCAATTGCAAACATGGCTCTCACCTGCTCGGGCATAGCACCTAGTACTTTTGCGTCGAAGAGTCAAACTAAACGAGACACTTGGACCTGTAAAACAAGTCGAGCAGGCAGGCAGCGTGACCCATTGCACATGGAGCGTAGCCAGACAGAACGGCAGTTCCGTTGAGCGATGCTTGGCTTCTGAGCTCAAAGAAATAAAAGGGTATCCTTTCTTTGTTAACTCCATCCAGACGCATCTCTGGTTAAGATCCTTGCCTTCTCTCTTTATTTCCTCCTCCTCCTCCTCCTGCATGCAACAGTGGATTCCCGACTTCTGCTGAAGGCTGAATTTACCAAGCTTTCCATGATTGTTAAGGAACTACAGGATTCGGTCTCAATTGTGTCGAAGCATTATGATTCAGTAATGGAAAACATAAAAGCTAAAAAAGAGCCCGAGAAGGCCCAGGAAAAAGAAGTTATTCACTTGAAGGAAGCAGTCAAGGCCCAAGCGGTACAGCTTGAGCTTTTGGAAGAAGTACAAAAGGAGAACGAACAGTACAATAGAAAGGCGAACTTGGAAATTGAAGGCCTTGCACTGGAGCAAAACGAAAACTTAAGGCATGTTTTCTCAGAGGTACCCATCAAGCTAGAGCTATCCAGCTTTTCAATTACTGAAGTGGAGGTGGTGCATCGCGTGCCTAATAAACGTAAATCGATCCCGACAGTCCTCACGCGGTTCACTTCTGCAGCAGCGAAAGAAGCATGGTTTGAATCACGAGGAAAACTGCGACTGCTACACCAGAACGGTTTTCTACCCAAGTTGTTTTTTTAACGATAACTTGACTAAAGTAAATCGTAGTTTGTTTTGGCGTGCAAGAACGGTGCCTAAGGATAATGGGTACAAGTTCACGTGTGTTAAAAGCGGCAAGATTTTTGTGAAGAACGGCGAAGGTGCGCATTTGATCCGAGTAATCAGGCCAGCTGATATTCCTAAAATTATATAAGCTGCATGGCCTATAGTTACTGTGTGATTACTGATTTTAGAAGTTTCAAAGGTGCGTTTGACCTGAGGTCCGCAACATAATTTTACCCTCGTCAGCGTAAACATAACAAGCCTCCGAAAGTATTGGAATGCATTTAGAGAGATAGCGCAAACGGCTAGCAATTACTTTGACACCTTTGTTCTTATTGAAATAAGTATACTGCACGTATGTGCCGATATGTTTACGATTTCTGATTATCGTTGACATTTCGTGACCCGGCCACGAGGGCGAAGAGGTGGTATAGCGATTTTTGTTCCTGACATGCTGTTACGTCTGGAGTAGATATGACATTCATTCATGCGCAATGCCTGGCCATAAAAATAAATAGTTCAAAGGCCGATTTAATACTTCTTGAGTTATATCGTCCACCATGTAACAGGGTCAGGCGATTCTTGGCGGAGCTCGATGAAATACTGGCAAATGGATGTTCAGCTGTGCAGTTATGCTTAGCTGGTGATTTGAACATAAATACGTTATGCGTCACGTCAACTACTGTTTCTGATTACTTCATCGGTTTTGTCTTCTTGTGGTTTTGAATCCATCATAAATCACCCGACTAGAGAAGAGTGCTTGAATAACCGAATAGTAGAGTCCTGTAGAGACCACATTTCGGCACGTGCATCTGACTTTTCCTTGGCTGCTGGCGTCATAAGTCAGAAGTTAGCCGACCACCATTTTGTAGCCTGCAGCCTTTCGAAGCCTTCTCTAGCTGAAGAACACGACTCAGCTGGGAATACAGAAAGCAATAATATGGAACTTCAAGTCACTAATACAAAAATTCATGAAACACATCTCTAATTTCGACTGGTCTTTGCTGATTGATGACAGTGCTGTCGATAACGTATACGAAAAGTTCTGCAATCAACTTAAACTTTTTGAGCGCCTAAGTGCATATACTGTAGTGAAATGCAGAAATCATGTTAGCTGGCCTAATTATGCGTATATTAGGCGTGCCCTATCGTATGCAGTTTGGCTCTGGAAACGCAGCAAACGTGTTCCTATAGATGTGGTATAAAAAGCTGAATATAGAATGGCAAGAGACAAGGAAGTCAGGCTTCTGCAAACAACGCAAAAGACTGTAGTTTTTTATTAAATTCAACCAATCATGCAAAAGTCCCGCGAAAACATGGTCATTATTAGATAATTTTAGGAGAGGAAGCAAAGTTCTTTCTAATCCCATTGACACATTTTCAGATGACAAGACAGTGATTGTTAATCCATTCAACCATTTCCTTTCGCGTGCTTCTGAAAACGCTTTTTCCCAATAGGGAAATAATTGTACGTTGAAGGAATCTAGTGTCGGCGTCCATGTTTTTGGCTAGCTTATAAGGCAAGAACGCCTGACTTAAAAATTTGTATGTTTAGTTTTCGGAAAATAAATCACCAGGAATAGATGGCATATCAGTAGGCACTCGGCACTAGGTACTAAATCTCACGTCTGCACTACAAAGAAAAATTTGCTGTCCGTATTCAGTAGCATGGTCGGAAGTGCCACAACATCGATTTTCACTTGCGATAGGTATTTTAACTTCGAAAACATTCCTAAATGAACCGGCAACCCGGGACGCTGTAGGGCTGTTACTACCGATTTCAATGGCCGTTTCTTGTTCTTGACGCGAGCGATATGCAACGTTTTCTTAGATCAGTGATGCCTTTCAGTCAACACGTCTGTCTAGTCATATATCTTCGTCAGAGAAACACAGGCTATTGCTGGGAGCCTTCGGCGTTAGCGCATATACCTGTGTTTATGACGCGTCACATCGGCGGTCATCGCTTCTTGTGCTGGCACTGTAGACATGAAAAAATTGTTTCTTTCAGAGCACCGATGTGAACGCTGAAATATAAGAGTTATTTATTCTTGTTAGACTTCCTGATTTCTGAGCTTAGACGCGCCGATAGCGTGAAGACGGACTCGTCGGATAGGCTAGGGCTAAGCTTTCGTGGGGACCGATCTCGGCGCGGGTATATAGCTGGCGAAAGCTAAAATGTGTGTATTTGAGCCTCAGAACTTTAATTAGCACAATAGAGAAAGTGGAAGGGCACGAATCACCCCAGCTTTGTTATCGGCGCGATAATATCAGTCAGCGGTAGGCTTTGAACTCGGGGTCCGTTCGAGCGCGTCTGAACGACTTCTGCATTTCATGTCCACTCCGCAACACTGCGACAACGGCGACAACTCCCAGTCATATGTTACGTGCGAACTACTAAAGAACGCGGCGTCTTCAGCGTTTGCGTGGTTTCGTTCAAGAATTTAGCTATCCGCCCAGTCAAAAGGGAAAATGCTAAAAACGAAAGTGATCTTCAGTGTCAAATGTGCATGAATAAACAGGGCAGCTCACGCACCTTTATTCCAAGCTGCGACACGAAATAGAGTTCTATGAGCCCAAAATATAGCGTTATTTAGGACAAGAGACTACTATCAAGCGATGAAATTGTATAAAGCATTACATATTCAGCAGCGCTCCTCCTTGCGTACTGGAACCACCACGGCACAAACACAACCAGCGCAGTTTACAGTGCGAACCAGCGAACTGCAGCAAGAACCAGTGCCTGCACAGCACAAATCAGTGGGCCCCAGCGTCATGGCAGTGAAACTAGCGTCTCTTCCTGTGTGACCCAGCTCTTACACAGCGTTCTCACTGGTGTCCCAGTGAGTCCCAGCGAGCGCCAACATACCCAGTGCAATCCAGTGCCAATGAAACGCGCTGGTTTCACACTGGAAGGCTCTGGAAGACGCTGGTTTTTGCAATAGGGCTTCCCAGCCTTTTGGACGACGAACTCGCGAAGCTTGGGAGTCGTGATGCTTTCAGGCAAATCATACTTGACGTCTTCATCCAGTTGACACGTTGAAAAATACGACTGATGTTTCGCGTCTCTGCAGGCTATACTCAGCGTTATCCTCATAATATATGTTGCTATCCTGTCATAGACTGCGTCAATGTAACATTCCACAGCAAGCGTGCACAGAACCAAAACACGATCTCTTTATTATTGTTATTATTACCCCTCCCCCCCCCAGTTCACGCTCCCATCAGATCTGTCCTTTGTCATCTGGGCCCACTACACTGCATAACACGGCTGCTAATTACTCGGACCATCTATACTCATACGTACGACGGCACGATGAAAAAACAAAGGCACGCGACTGTGCACGCAAACGTAGACGCCTCAGTGCTTCCACCATCGGCATGCAGCATAGCAGCAAAAGAAACAGAACAAGAAGACGACGAGCAGAGTATGATTGAGACTTCCGTGGGAGCCATCAATTTTTGAGATCTGACGACCGGCCCGTCACTCGCCATACTGTTCGACCTGAGTTAAATGGACAGCGTTATTAAGCATAACATCGTTCATCGAATGTGCGAAGAGAACATAAAAAACCCGACAGAATTGTAAACATATACACTGACTCACAAGCAGCACTTCGTGCGTGTAAAGACAGACACAGCTTAAGCGACTTGATTCATTGAATCAAGAAACAATGTGCAACGCACAAGCGATACGACGCAGATGATCGGCCTGCCCGGACACAAATACGCTGGATATACAAGGGCATGGGGCTATCGATGGAAACGAAACTGTTCCCCTTGGAAGTGGGCGTATATGTAGTTCAAGGAGTTGCGACCATGCCGTAACCCCGGCTTCCTCACAGTCCTTGTCGCCTGAGAGGCTAGAGCACAAACGAAATTATTTCGCTACGAATACAGCCCTTTGATGAGCGCCGAGTAATATGTAATCTTGCTGAAGAGCGCAAGGCTGCTGTTAGCGTAGTAATGTAGCTGCCAGTGGTCATCCGCGAACATCGAGGCTACCGAGTGCTGGACAGGTGCTTCTCCGTTGCATGTAATCGGTTTTCCCAAACGCCCTATATTAATTATCGCTGGTATTGACGTATCTTCTAAGGAAGCGAAACCACCGATGGCACTGAAGATGTTGAAGACACTGTATACGATGCAGCTCAACTATCAAGTTGCTGCAGCCGCGCACAATTCCGACCCATAGCCAGTCGCCTGTTTTGGAAATGTCAGGATCACGAATATAGACGCGTCACAAATCTGTTGAGGACGACGACCCTGGGTTACGGAGTCCAAGATCCGACCAGCAGACTGGCTCGACGAGTGTGCCGTTTGCGCCTATATAGCTTCTAATTATTTCTAACAAATCCGGTCTGCTGTGCAGACTATGAAGCCCACGCAATAACTTGCCTGACCATTATCATATGCTTATCCTTCCCCTGTTGACTAAACATATACACTATTTACCCTAGCCCCCCGGCATCAGCCAAAAGCACCTACCTCTTTAATAAAAAGGCAATGTATTCATACATCGTAAACAACTGAAGCGACTTGAAACGAGTGACAGGGACGATTCCCGAAGGCGTTCGAAACGATTGTTCATCATCGTATGACGCGTGATGTAAACTCGTCAGTCCGGCGTTATGTGCTCACAGTATGATACAGGCTGGCTTGAACACGGAACAAGTGTTCATCGGTTTCGCCTTAAAAGATAACCTCAGGGTTGAGCCGCGACTGAGGAACTTCGCTGCCCTAGTACGAGTTTGTAAAATGGGTATTGACACGATATTTTCGTGTCTTCTTTATTTGCTTTAAATGAAGGTCCAGCACCTCTAAACACAACATAAAACAGTCTCAAGCCTCACAGTACTCCAAATACTTTAATATTGTAGCTTTTCTATAGCCACTCTTTGTTTCATTTCTACTGTGTTATGACGTCATGACGCACTACGTTGTGGCGGAAGCAGGGCATTGCGATGTTTCGACACTCGTTCCGGCCTGCTCGGTCGTCCCCTGTAATGTTGCTACATTGGCACAACGATTAGCATGCAGCATATAGTAAATACTAAGCGACCGAACGAGCAGGGGGTGAGTGTCATAATGTCGCAATGTCCTGCTCCCAAGGTCCCACATGCAGTGTCATGACGTCACAATACAGTACCTTCCAGCGAAATAAAACTGAAACAGGACGTGGAAAAGCTATTTACGGCGCTCTGAGGCTTGCCACTATCTTTTTCTAGAGTTTAGAGCTATATAGCGTTCATTTTCCGCAAAAAAATTGTAGTCGAAAATATAATGGCAGTACCCCTTTAAATCGACAAAACAGTTAAATTTTCAGTCCAAGTTCCATAGCCTGCAGATACTTATCGTAGAGCGAATGTTCTTCAGCCGGTAATCGGCTAACAAACGTGCCCATCTTTGTGCGCAATCGAGTCATAGCGTGGAACACCACGAACTGCAACGATTATAGAGACGACCTGAAAGTTAAGCTGTGGATTGTAGAACATTCAAAGAAGTTCTCGGAGCATATCCATGTCCTCGCTTGCACAAAGGCAAGCTTGCGAGGAATCTTGTCATATTTCCTTGGGATGAAGTTGTGCACACGAGAAGATGAGTTATAGTACACTTCAGATAGGTCAGTCATCTTCTGGGCCGATCATCATACAATGAAACGTCGTACAAGTGGGCCTGAGCGCGACTCACAGGTCAAAACCTGATACGGCCTTTCTGATAATATTGACAGCCAGTTAATAGTTAACGTATTAAGATAGCGTGGCCACGCCACACAAGCGAGAATGAAGAAGGAAGTTCACTGAATGGGCAGCATATTTAAAGTTCCACAAAAAATTAAAATAAAACAACGACATATTAACTGTGCTCTGCTACACAAAATGTACTTGTTAAAATACATTACGCATGTGCGCAGGGATAAGAGGAATTATATGACCGATAAAAACCAAGGAGCGCACTCGCCACATACCACCAGAGAACCCCAGATAACTAACTCTCTGTGACTATAATTTTCTATATCAGGATTCAGTTACTCAGTTATCAGAATCAGATATTTGGTAACATTACTGTCCAAGAATGTCTCGCGCATATGGCTCCATTCTTTTTGCTCATGCTCAGATGTACAAAAAGTTGTTTGCATTAACCTTTGAACACGGATGGTTCATGGACTGATACCTTTGTTTCCTTTATGATCAAAACTGTGCATTTTGCTTGCGTCCCTCTAATGTACTTCTGTTTTCTTTTCTTTCTTTTGTTTGTTATTAAAATAAATATACGTCGTACTAATCTAAAGGGATGCGCGTCAGGTCAGGCTACCTGGTTAGCCTGCGGTTTGTAGGTCTCAAGTACTCATGCCCCCGGAAATAGCTTAGAATGTTAGCCCAATACAGAGGTTTTCGCTGGCCTCAGGCACGCCGCTCAATAGTACGCTCCTTCTCGCACGAACTTCAGCAAAACGACGTAACGCGTGATGAAGTTTGCCACTTCATAGGAAAGAGTTTCCTACAAATAATTTACAGAGGCTACTCTGGCGCTACGCCACGGTAACGATTGGCGTGGGTTTGCATAATCTTCGTGCTCCTGGCTTCACACGTCCTCGTGGCATTATTCTAAATTTCTGATTAATCATGTTCTTCTTAACGCAATTAAACCATGAATTTCTGCATACGTGCATATTTATAGCGTATTGTAGCTTTAATAAAACGCAACGTTTTGTTGAAAATGACCAACTTACATAGTGTCAAAGTCATTTGAAGCCATGGGTAGAACGAAGATCATACGCAAATCCATGTACTACTTATCATTATCATACTGGCTGAACCGTAGATCTCGCAGACGTCGTAAATCCCCAGAACAATAGCCCGCCAGCGTTTCCTCTAGCAATTTTCCAGGATTCTTGTGCCTCGAGGGCCCAAATCCGACAATAATGAGAGAAACATTCAAACGTTAGTGCACGTGTAGCATGAAAAAAAGTGCGAATGGTAGACCGGTAGGTTGACTAGCCCGACTTGTCAGCTATTGAGTTCTTGGGAAAACAGATAAAGGGTACAGAGGGGCAGAAAAAAAAGGAATGATAGTTAAAAAGAAAAACACACGGCGAGAAAACATGGCGCTGTGTGCGACAATCACTGCCTGTAGTGCTATCAGAAGTCTTCAAAAAACACAACGCCGCCTTCACAACTGTTCGCACAAACGCCAAGCGAGGCTTAGTGTCAAACATTTTTCTTTTTTTGCAGAGAAGAAGGTAAAAAGACAACACTATTTTCTTTAGTGGTGCCAGGGTCAGGACCTTCATTTCTTAGTCTTCGCCTATACAAGAATTTTCCGCGCAGAAGTAGACGAGGACTTTTCAGAGCGCATGGTTGTTCTGTTTGCCTATAGCGACGTGTAGACTTGTATTCCTTACGCGCTCAAGTAAGAGCAGTCGCTGAGGAACTAGGAGTGCTCTTCTAAGCCCACAAATGGCCCATGCATGACTACTAGCCGCCATTCGGATGGGCGAGGAAGGCGCATTCATGAATGACATTCCAAGCTAGAGGCGTCCAAACGGACATCCTAATATACTCTTAGCGCATTTATAGTCCATAGAGGTTCTAGTTGGGATATAGCATCGCCGAATCATCGAAGTCATTTAACGTATTTTAATTCTGGAGTTCTACGGACTGAAACCGCGATCTGATTATGAGGTACGCTGTAGTTGGGGGCTCCTAATTAGTCTTTACCACCTGGGGTTATTTAACACGCACCTAAATTTAAGCAAACAACCGTTCTTTTTTTTATTTTTTCGCCCCCATCAGAAAGCAGCTGCTGCAGCTGGGTGTCGAACCCGCGACCTCGACCTCAGCAGCGCAACGCCATAGCCACTAATACCCTAGTTACACGGGCGTGCTAACCACAGTTAAGGCGCACCTCAGATACTGTACGGAACTATGGTTACCGGTAACTACAGATAGACATATGTTACACGGGAAAACCTGTCCTCAGTTAGTGCCGCTACAGCGCTGTGAAGCAGGTCACGTGGAACTCATTACTGCGAATGAAAATGTATTTGTTTAGCTGTTCTTTCTAAGTATATTGACATAAAAGCTCTATTTCCTTTCAAATGTGTCCGTCGTATTAACATGCACTCTCTGAGTATGCTGATGCAATTGCTTTAGCAGGGTTTGGCAGCAGTTAGGGCCACTCAGTCAACCGTTGGCCGAAGTCTATTTCACGGTCGGTACGAAAGCCAAGGCAATCCATTGGTATGTTTAGCTGAGCATGTGCGCTGTGATTAGCTGTGATCCCTGTGTTTCTGGTGTTTTTGCTGGAATGTGTACGTTATTGCTTGACGGTTTTTCTTCTGTCGTTTTTGCCAGCTTTGATCTGGTGACACGAACTGTTTGATGGCGTTGAGCAACGTTGTACCTTGTGATGGGGACGAAGACCTCGACGACTTCTTCATTATGCTTGCCGCTCAACGAACAGCGCTGCACAATAAGCAGATGGAAGTGCTACGTGTACTGCAAGACATTGAAGAACTTGAACAGGAAAGAGAGAACGCTGAAAGGCAGTGTCGTCTACTCGTGGTCACGGCTGTTCGGCTTGGTTCCCGTGAGCGGAATGTGCGGCCGCACCTGCGAGCACAATCGTGATATGAAGACATGCTCCCGCACTTTCCCAAAACTGTATTTAAGGAAAAGACTTAATAGGGTCACGTTTCGATATATCGTGAGTGTGTGCAAATCGATGGCACGGCAAAACACGAACTTGCGCAGCGCCATCCCTCTGGAGAAGCGCGTGGCGATTGCTTTGTATCGGCTGGCTACATCCGCTGAGGAGAGAACCGTGGCCAATCTCTTTGGCGTCAGTCGTCCGTCCGTTAATATAATATTCCGCGAGTATTGCAGTGTTGTTGAGCAGCACATAGAACCGCAGTACGTGCGGTTCCCCTCGGCACAAGGGCTAGTAGAGCATATGCGTCAGTTCAACGCTGTTACAGGGTTTCCTTAAGGAATTGGCGCCCTGGATGGCTGTTATATTGAAGTCTGCCCTTCGAAAGAGCACGCCGCCGACTACTTCAACTATAAAGGGTGGTACAGCACCGTTCTTCTCGCTGTTGTTGATCACCGCTACAGATTTATGTACACGAACGTTGAATCCCCGGGTCGAATACATGATGCGGCAGTATTCGAGCAGTCACGTCTGCCAAGTGTACATGAGCAGCAATTTGTTCAGATTGAATGCCAAATCAATTGAAGGAGTATTGGTTGGGCCTGTTCTCTTGACCAAGCATTCCCTTTGCAGCCTTACTTGAAAAAACCTTTTGCAAGGCCAGGTCCTACTGGCTCAGTATCGCATATTTTCAATTATAATCTGTCAAGCGCTAGACGTGTTGTGGAAAACGCCTTCGGGCGGCTGAAAGTGCGGTTCCAAATCATGCATAAGGGCCTGGAATGTGAGATCGATAGCGTAAACTGCATCATCCCTGCTTGCTGTGTTCTGAACAACATTCGTGAGCATCTAACAGATCACTGTGATGCTAGCTGGATTGAAGTTTTACGCAGTGAAGATGCAAGGCGTGCTCAGCCAGTATGTACAAGCAGTCATAATGAGCCACTATAGGAGTGGAAGTGAGAAATGCACTTGCAAAGCATATTGCCGCACGCTGTACCAGCTAAGTGTTTTGACTCACCGCACTTTTAGGGAAACACCATGAGGCAGTGACATGCACTCGGTCTACAACCTATATGCTGCACAAATTCCATTTGCACAGTTTGTAAGAATTGTGCAAGAAGTTGTGTCTACTACAAGCAAGGTCTCGCTTTCAGTGCAATGCTCGATGAGGAAAGTTTTCTTACACCAACCATAGACATTACTCCCGAATTTTCCGGTGTGTTGTAAACGTTACTTCGCGTGCAGTGTAAATGTGCTGTCTGCTTTGGTTTTCTTGTACTCGCTTGTGTGTCACTTATGGCTCTGCTCTTTTTGTATTGTGAATGAATGGTAGACTACAGAAGGCTGGAGTAGATCACTACTTTTTATATACAAGGTCAAGAAAGGCGCCGACAGATGGAAGTACACTGCGTGAATAGAATTTGTATAAACAGGGATAAAGTGCCTCATAAAGGCTGGCTGGCATTTCGATAGGTGGACCTATCTTTTTGAAAGGCTGATTTGCACATAGTGTGCTTTGTGTATTAAAAGCAAAATTGCCTTGTGGTATTCTCACTGACACAAATGAATTCAGGAGTGAAATTTTGCCTCGCTTATTCAGAAGAAAACAGTGATAGGTCTGGTTTAGACATTTATTGCAAACAAGTACAGGTGGATGTCTGGGACATCCAAATTGAGTATTTTATGAACGAGTTTGACGAAAGCAAAACAAAAATCATGTTTGGTTCCTCCCATTGAATCTTTATTTCGTCTAAATGCAAAATAGTTTTTTATCGCCTCAAGGGTGTTTTTGTTTATTTTATTTGCTTCCTTTTGGAGCTGCACAACCTCTTTGCGCAGTTCAGTGGATTGCTGAGCATTTTTTTTTTTTGCTCTCGCTTCTGCGCGACTGTGTGGCGCCAATAGATCTTGCAGAAGTGATGACGGCCGCTTTCGCTTTCTGCTGTCAGGTGGGCAGCTGGCGGCAGGGGTAGCAGTATTCTGGTCTTCACAGTTTTTATTTGGTGGTGCAGGGCTGCCTTCCCCACATCCTGTCGTGAAATGTTCATCTTGCTCTGCTTCCCATCAAGCGATGACTTCAGCGTCATCAGGGGCTTCATTAACTTCTGGCACCTGTGTATGACAGGAAAAGATGACGGCGCATACATGCAAACTCAAAGTTCACCTCTGCAAACTAGTTGCTGGATCAGCAGCATATCTACTTGAAAACCAGTAGACCAACCAGCTGCGTTCCGACAAGTTACATGCAGCATGTTACATGTCAGAATAAAGAGTTCTCTCCAGTTATAGCAACTACTCCTTCTAGCGATTACATTTGAAAACAAATGAAAGTTTTCAATCCAAATTGCGTTCTGGCAAATTAGTTAGTTTGCGGAAGCCCGCAAGGTGGAGAAAATTTCACGAATGGGAAAAATTGTCATCAACTCTGCAACTTCGTGCTACAGCCAGGTGGATGACCGTTTTTCTCTTTCACTAACAGTGTCATTTAAGATACTGCTATCACAGATATATAGAATCCTGCAACATTGTTTGAGAAAAACATTTCTGCTCTTCACATACTACAAATGTGCTTTCTACTGCCTACACATGCGTGGACATTCTATGCCATATTTAATTTGTTTAACAATACTTCCTTTCAAAATATATTACAGCTCAAGATTTTTGTGTACGTTTTCACTGAAATTCGTACGCTCTAATGTACTTGTGCATAAATGCATAATGAAGTACCTACAACTTCAAGCAGATGTGGTTCACTGTTCCACACAGTCGAGGTACATGTTTCAATGAAGTGAATGTGCTATAAGTAGCTATTTTTATTGTTTCTCCTTTGAACATGTAGTGTCTAATGATGGGAAATCAGTTACCCCATTTAAATGTCTAATTGAATCATCAGTTACTAAAGTGCATACCTGTTTTACAATATTCTCTCGTTATATTAATAAATTATAATTTGCGCTGGCATTGTTAGTCGCTGTGCCCATAACTCCGGGGAACTTTGTTCGCATTGCTGTGTGCCTTGCCAAGCAAAGCTGCATGCGTTTAGTCCAGGAGCCCCTGTACATTTGTTGTAAATTTGCAATTAAAGTACTATTTTATATGCGATAATTCATGTAGAAACTGTATTTTTGCAGATGGCGTACTAACTGACTCTATAGTTGATACTCACGCCCAGTCATGCTCACCACATTTTGCTCACCACACCATGCTCATCACCATGCTCACCACATTTACTAGCACCAATTCACTCTCATACTTGCGCCTGCTCGCACTCACTGACACTCACTCACATACATGCACCCACTCACACTCGCCAACAATCACCCCCGTTAATACTTCGGTCCACTCAAAATCAGCGTCACTGAATTTCATTCATGCTCCAACTAGTACACATTAATATCCATCCTAATCAGTCCCAATCAAACACCAGTACTCACTCCTGTGAAATGAGTGGGGAACAAGTACGAGTGAGAGTACTCATGAGTGAGTGCACCAGCTATGTATAGCACTGTAATGATAAACAGTTCAAATTACCGCCACGCTCTCCTCCACAAGGTTAGTGTCGTTTACAGGAGGCGTCCCCAAAAATGAGTGTAACTGCCAATAAAAAGGCCACTCAACACCTTTCGAGCCTGTTGATGAGCCAGTGTGCCTCAGCTTCCTAAAAGAAAATTTCATTTAGTGTACAAAACTCCTCACAGCATGCAAATGTACTTTTAATAGAATTTCCCGCCTAATTAGGGGAAAGAAGAATTACATACAGTGCTATTTATTACAGATATAAAAAATTGCACACAGATTGGCACTGCTTTCGCAAGTTACATATTGCCCACCTCTCTTGAACTGTGCACAGAAAAGGTACAGGAAGGAAGAGAACATTGCGATGCACTTGAGCATTCGGCGGTCTGAGAAGGTGTACAATGTCAATTCAGCTCAATTGGAATTCTTCTTGGGCAAGTTCGTGGGTTCTGCTAAACGTCACTTTGGGTAACATAAAGAGACATATGGCGGTAGAACCCACACAGACTTCTTATGTATGCCCTTCCTTCGCATGTCTCTTCTTGGGACCATAAACAATGCTTACAATGCCAAATGCTTAGTGTGAACTCGGAAGGAACGCAGACTTTGTGAGGTCTCAGCTGCCTGATCTTTTGAAGCAGTCAAACAGATGTAATAAAAAGGTCGGCGAACGTGCGGTGACGCCAAGAATAAAACGGGCACGCGATTACGCAGCGTCAGTCGCTTGATTTTCGCTGGCCAGCTTCCTTTTCAAAACATAATCACCGTGTCGTGAACGTGCGAGGACATGCACTATCACGTTTCAACTAAGGCCGGATCCAAGACGCCTTGTCGCTCTTGGCCCATCCAAATTGTATGTCGGAGCAATATGTTCACTTAATACTGGTGTTCGCAATCTAGTACGATCCGGAATGAAATTCCCGACCGCGATTGACACTCTCATAGCTTTTGCAGAGGAGCCAATCGCGACCAAGAAATTCGATCCCGATCGGACTCGACCGCGATCGATTGTGCACCGTGTGACACACACATAAGATTAGGCCCAACTGCACCGGCAGGCGCAGCGTGCGAGCGCTTATTTTGCATGCTATTGAGTTTACGCATCGATTTATTCGACATATACGCACAAACACAGTCGCTATACACTATCACAACGTGATTATTGAAGTGTCCGTACTCACCGGTATTGCTTGTTCAGGTTTTCCGCCTTTAGGCGTAGCTGCTTGGCCATGTACGGCACTTCGCCGGCAGACAGGCGTGCATTTGGGGCTTGCGTCATTTGTTCGTAAATGCGCGCATTACGCGTGTTAGAACGCAGCGTGGCAAGATTATCTTCCCAAATGCGTATCAACGACTCTGTTGTTGCAACAGACCAGTTGACACACCTTTGGGAATACGCTTCAGCCGTCACCTTCGTTGGAGCCGCGTCGCCTTCGTCCATCTGCATGGGTACCGCTATCTTGTCTGTTAGCCTCATATAACTGAGCTAACTGAGGCAGCCAACCTCAGTTTGCAGCGACCATGGTTAGTGGAATAACCGCAGTTAGCATTTCCGTCTAACTGGGTGTAACTTCGGTTAGCCGGAACTGAGATGCGTCTTAACTGTGGTTAGCACGCCCATGTAACTTGTGTATAAGCTGCCACTTTATTCGCACAAAGTGGTTGAAGCGAATTTCTTTGCGGCATATTTATGCATAACCTTCAATGGCAAGATCTCTTACATTAAGTCCTTCAATTAGAAACAAGAGTAATCGATTTGCTCGGTGCAAGCAACAAATTTTCCATTCGGATCATGGCAAACGCCAAGATAACGTCATGCCATGTGTTGCTCTTACTGTAAGCGCTGTCAATATACAGGCTCTGAATAACGCATTCCCGCGTCCGAAGCATGGCAATGCTATTCGCAACGCTTCAAAAAGAAAAAGAAAAAAAAACGAAATGAAGCTGGATAACGCTCAGCTATGCGCATTGCGTACCCGAGGTACGCTTATTTATGGCATATATTTTGCACGTCAAGGGTACCTTGGCCCACAGAATTTCTGCATTGAAAAGCATTGTCCCAACTGTGAATTCCTGTGGCGATGACACTTAATAACACTTTATTGGTATTTTTATTTATATTCAGCATCCTACGGTTTCCAGATGACATAGTCCTGTTCAGAAACGCAGAGGATGAATTGCAACAAACGGCTGAGGACCTTAGCCGACAAAGCACAAGATTATAAGGTTGAAAATTAATGTGCAGAAGACAAAGCTAATATATAGTAACATGCCAAGAGAACAACAATTCATGATTGGCTGGCAGCCATCAGAATCTGTGCAAGGGCACGTTTATCTAGGGCCAACAATTCACAGGGTACCCACACATGAGAAGAAAACTTACAGAGGAATACAAGTGAGTTGGAGTAATTACGGCAGGCATTCTGTACGGAATGAACCAATCACCATACAATCCGCTCATTTATCTTCGAGCAGTCGTCCTGTGGTTGGAGAGTACAGGCTGATGAAATTGCCTCGTTTTGTGCTGCACAAACGTTCTGTCGTATCGATTCCTGCGAATTACTAGGAAATAAGTTTTGCTCCAGGATTCCTTCCTTTTCTCTGCATACTCCGTGACAAGGGGGAAGGAAATAAACTAGGACGGAGCGTCACGTCGCGTTGCCAGCCCTTCCAAGTCAACGTTCCGTGAAGCCGTCCCTCTCGCTTTTTCTCCCTCAGAGAGTTGGCCAAACAGGTGACCCTGCTCGGCGGACTCGGCCCTGCGTGCCTTGGTTTGCCGTGGGTTGTATACGACGCGCACTTGTTCTCGTACCTTGCCAACCACTCCGTGCACATATTGTCCCGGTATGCTTGTGCAACTTCGGTCCTTTATTGCAACGCATACATTTATAGTCTTCGGTGCATCGTCAGGGGGCGGTAGCCCGACGATGCTGGAGTACGCGTTGTTTTTTCCGAAGAGTGTACGCAGAGCATGGCTATAGCCAGGATTGCCAGACGGCCGCACCAGAAAATAGTCAAATGATCTCAAGATGTAGCCCAAAAATAGGCGTATCCAAATTTTTATGGAGCGAAAACTAGCCAAAAACATGGCCAAAATGTTTGATGATGTTCAGTAGGGGTCTTATAAATGATGTAGATGGTGTACAAATATCACCGCGTATTTTTCCGGCTCCACAATTACTTCTGCCGCATGCAACGAGCACAGTGGCCTCAAGGCCTGCGTGAAGAATTCTAGTGACAGCTGCCACTCAGACGTGGATATCGAGACCATTTATTGCTACAGTGAAACGAAAAATTTCTTTTCCGGTTATTATTTATTCCCGGTTATTACCGGTTATTATTCCGGTTACGTTATTGGTATCTACTGAACCACGTTCTGAGCGAACTTCAGTTCACGCCTCGCATTACCTGAGGCATTTTAAAGCGAAAGTTTTGCTGGCCGCGAACTTGCTATTTCGCCGTGGCGGTGCTCCGATGAGGAACATGACGTCACAACGCGCGCTTCGCCGCGGATATTTCTTTCTCTCTCGCTCTCTAGTCACTACCGCGCATGTGCCACTAGTAGTACCGGCCCACAGGTGTTCCGCCCCGGCGCAGCGCCGCGCCTTTCCGCGATCGCTGTTTGGTATGACATCACATTGCGTTCCTCGTCGTTGCCAGGTGCATCGCATGCCCGATAACATGTCGGAGGATTGAAAAAGAGAGCTCGCGTGCGCCGCAACCATAGTTGAGGCGGCAGTATGGATGGCGACAATTCTGATAAGCAGGAGGAGGCCTGAAATCAACATCAGAACGAGATGAAGAGGAAACGAATCGCCCAGGAAACAGACGAACAGCGTGCCGAACGACTGGCTAAACGCTGCAACATAGCTAGACAACCAGACTAACCTGGACTTGCAATCAAGATTAACCAAGGCTAACCATCATATGCCTTAGCTTTCGCTACGTATATCCTGGCATAGCCGAGCTAAGCGACTGCCAATTTTTTCTATAACAGTCGGGCAAATTATTTCCAGCTTCAACCTAAAGAGTCAGCTTCGGCTGGTCACGATCGAGGCCCCAAGAGGTAGCCCGAACTCAAGGCGTTAAAACAGGAATACCTTTCCGAAGCCTAATTCATAACATAAACAAGATTTTTGTCTCCCGCTCTCTCTCTTTCTCTCTCAATTTACTCGAGAGCAGCTCGACGTTGAGTTAGCAAATTCTGCCACTTGGAATCACGCTGGACTCTGGACAAAATTTGAAACCTTCGCGCATTTTCCTCGTGCGAAGCGTCAGTTGGGACTGCAATTCACCTTTGAGTAGGAACAAACAGAACATAGCGCATAACAGAAGAGCTGAATTAAAATTTATAGTTTCGATTGCTACCTTGATTACGGCGCTGGCAATAATCCAGGTGATATTAGTATCGAAAAGAGTTGAACTGCGAAATATTTAAACAGAGGTTCGCTGACACAATTCGGGCAGTCTGAAAATGTGTATGTAAGTATCTGTGAACGCAGGCAGGAATACGTGTGTTGCCAAATTTTCGAGTGAGGCTGTGTACCTCACTTTGAGTGCGGCTGGAAAAAAATAAATAAACAAATGGAATTCCACTAGGGAACACACAAAATCTATTTTATCGGTTGCGCGGCTTTCACGAAGTTAAGTACAAAGTAAACCCGCCCCTTGTCTGACAAATCTAAGCACTATACATCAGAATAGGACGTCAGTAGAAGACCATGTATACCTTTGTAAACTGGCAAGAACTTTTTGCCCTATCACCACTGCGATGTGGGCAAAAATAATAAAATATGGACGTACCAGTATTACAAACACTTATTATGTATATCGAACGCAGTTTTTTTTTTCATCACAGCTCGAAAATGCCTGCGAGCAAAGTACAACGTATTGAGTGGTAAGACGAACAAAGAGGAATTACAATGATCATAAAGTACGTGCAAATAAAAGCAAGGCATAATCGCAATTACTCGTGCGTCCATAGTTTAAAACGCAAACAATTGTCGCAGGAGTAGGGCATGAAAATCGACAAGTTATCCTGACGTTGGCAGGGCAATCACTCACCGACGTTTGCTTTGCCATCTCCAATGTAGACGAACATCGTTTTTTATATGTTTACTGAGCTTATCATTGTAATAATATGCAACGTTCTAAGAATACCATGAGACACTCGCAACTTTCACGTATAGAAAGCTGTTTGACTTGTATAAAACAAAGAGCAAAAAAAAAAGATTGCGTACAGTCCCAGTTGACACTTCTCACACTGTGGAGTTACGCAAATGGATTAAATATACAATTTAGCCCCATTATAAAATTAACTTCCACGGCCACGTGGGCTTATAGAACTGCAGAGTTCGAACGCCGCAGAAACTGTTTATCTGACTGAAAAATCTTTGCGGCAGTCCCCACTCTCTGCCAGACCAAACTGAACGTGAAGGGGAGCTTGCAGTGTCTCATTCGACATGCGGTTTCTCAAATCATTCTTTGTCAACGAAACCTGGCTGAACACGCGTTTGACGGCTGCGTTCGAAAGAGGCAGCACAAGTAGGGACAGAGCAAGCTCAGACCGCAGGGGGAACATAGGATTTCCGGCACTGTTTTTTGCATTCCTAATGCTAGCCCATAACTTGGTGATACTTGGGGGTACTAGAGCAGAACATTTCGCTTTGATCGGCACTCGAGACTACTGGGCTTCGCTGAGCATGTACTACATAAAAAAACGAACCATCGTGTTTCTTGTTTAAAGTGACGCGAATTTTTTCCGTAAAGTTACTGGGTAAACAAACAACGCGGTGAACTGCCGGAAAACCAAGCAAGAGGTTTCGAAGAACCCTTGATAAACATTGAAGGACCACGGGTGAAAATGGCGCGCCACAACATTTGTGCGTAGACTTGAGCTGTTGTGCAAGTCCGCTTAATGATTTGCTGTATAGCAGCCGGCAGGGAACACGTACTCGACAGCTGTGAGCCTCACTGCTTTCCTTGCTAAATTACGCGTGAACCCGCAGCAGATGACGCCGAACCTAAAGCAAAAGGAAGGCAGCTTAGCGCTGGAATGACGCATCAACATGGCCGCCATTACCCAATGTCATCCTCCCAGCGCCGACATTTCCTAAAACCACAGCCTGCGAGAGTGCCTACGTATCTTTGTAGCAGCAATGGGCTTTAGGGTTTCATAAACTGGCGTGCCCAAATTATGTCAGTGTCGGCGTGGTCTTCGGGACTCGCAAGTCCTTAAGACAAAAATAGCCCAAATGTAGCCTTGTAGCCCACTCGGAATTTTCGACGAAAACCCGCTCATAAGGTAGCCTAATCTGGCTATTAATAGCTCAATCTGGCAACCCTGGCTATAGCGGGGTGGTGGAGGACACTAATAAAACCGCAACATAATCGCGCCTTGTGCCAACATGGCCTCAGCTGTTGTGCGCAATGCTCTCTATTTCCTTCCTCCGTGCTGCATGGTCTCAGTTGTATGCTCGGCAATGACATTCGAAGACGTGGCGTTTGAAATACGTCCCTGTAGTTCTGAATCATTGGCAAACCGAAATCATCCATTGCTTCACTTTGACTAGGCAGTGACCAGTTAAACTCTAGGACATCAGCCAGCAAATTCTTTGGTGATGCGACAAAAGGGCGTTCTGCGTAGCTGTTTGTTGGCGTTTAACAACTTTCGAGAAAGGAGAAGACAGGCTACGTTAGAGGCGGTTATCCCAGCACCCAGTTAAGAAGTCAACAGTACCAATTTAACTGCGCAACGAACATTCACACACATGCACCAGAGGCACCTAAATACTGAGCGTACACTTAAATTTACTGCAACGTACATATAAAAATTATACAGATTCCACAGATTGTGGGGATCGTTGCAATGAGAAGAATTTTTTCACGCAGCTGGCTATCCAGTATCGCTTGCAATTCCTCAAGAGCTACCAGATGAACTGACGTGTTTGCGTAAGGCAAGTAATTGCGCGCATGTGACTCGAGCCTGAGTGTGACGACAGAAGCAAGACGAAGACGATCGTATGACTGCGACGCCATGAAGGCAGTTATGTTTTTGCTCCGGCGATTAAAAGTTACAACCTGTCCCGTTCTGACGATACCGAAGATGGTAGAATGTCGCACAGCGTCTTGGTAGCGTTATGTGCTACGAGGAAATGACCGATGAATGTGGGCCGATCCCGAAGGCGGTGCCGTCTGCACGCGACTCCGCGTGACGGGAAGATAGAAACTGGAGCGCGCTCGTGTGTTCTCGCTCGTATTATGTGATGTCACACACACGCCAGATGTTTCAAAGAGCTAGTTAGCGTTGGCACGAGAGATGCACGCGTGCGATCAGGGCCTACGCGCGCTTGTTTCTATCGTGCCAACGCCTAACCAATACCGAAAAAAAAGAAGATGCGATCGTGTCCTAACGGAAATTAAGAAAAAGAAATCGTGGCCTAACTGTTAAGCGTTGGGCTCCAGCACTTGGAGTCAGAGGTTTGATCACACCCCTGTACACTTGGCTTCTGTTTTTATTGAAACGAGGTGAGAAAGGAACGGGAGCCCTATAGTGCAAAGCTCTTTCACACTTTTCTATTCCATTTCTGCAATCAGCCCTCCACGATCGGTCAGTATCTTTTTCGGGCCACCCCCAATTCGCTTGTCTGAAACACTACGCAAGAAAATATGCGAGAGCCGCTCATCTGATATGTCGTTTACACACTGAATATGAATGATTAAACCGACCGAAGGAAAAAATAATTAATATTTTTGATTCTACACTTTTTTCTATATCACTCCTCCACAAATGGTCAAAAGTTGTCTGGCTCTGACCGCTTCGCCTGTCTGTCACGCGATGTTACAAAACCGCGGAAACACACCGCGTCAAAATGACGTGTACGCATTACAGGTGCGTTAATATGCCGAACAAAACTGAATTTTTTTATGTAACTGGAGACTACCTTGTTCCGAAATGATAGGATATGACTGCCCAGCGATCACTTGTGCACTGGCTAGTCGAACCTGCCAGGAGGATTCTTTATTTGCGTATGATAAAACAAAGTCACAGTTCCACCTGAAAGGCGAACCATCAATTGCGATAGCAAACTAGTAAACAGCAATAATAAGTAAGGATAGCAGTTTCATTGGTCGCATAATCTTGTAAACATTCGCTTACCAACTAAATTAACAAGCATGGTGTCAGCGCGCACTGGCAAGCATGCACACGCCACACTCTATCACGGCGGACACTCGCTGTCAAAATGCTGCCGTGACGAAGCGTGGCAGCCACAGCGAGCGAAGTGACCTTCGTGCTGTCTATAGCTTCAACGCAAACTGAGTGGCGACAACACAGCACACGCAAAACTACGAGCCGTTGGCCCACCTGCCCCTGAAGCAGGTCGCCTTTAAGATAAAGCCCGCGTGACCAAGCATGGACGCGCTATACGCAGTTGCATCCGAATTGCAACGCCCCCTCTACCTCCCCTCGCCCCGGTTCCTTGCGCGCGACGGAAGACGGCGCAATACGTCCCCGCTTTCCTCCATTGCACACGGGGGAGTGAGCCGCGAGCGTCGGCAACACTCGTACGCTTTCACTCGTACGCTTTCACTTGCACATAAAGCATACTGTGCGCGGCGGCCATGTTATCGCCCTTAAACGGCAAAAATGTGCCTGAGGTGCCCTTATAATTGTTATCGCAATAAAATTTTGCCTGGTAGTATAAGGTTCTCGAGCCCTTTCGGCACGTACACGACATCGCTCTGCCAATTTTTCTCCGCTGAGGATCCGTTTTAGCCAGGGAAAGCCGGAAAATCTCAGACGTCGGCAGCATGAACAAAAGTGACCTCTTAGCAAATAAAAGTGAGGGCCTCTCAATGAGGAGGGCGATTCATTGCCCTGTTCCAACAACGCTGCCAGTCACCGCCCGATGCTTACGTTCGCGGTTACATAAATTTGACTTCAGGGGATTGGAATAAAAACATATTGGAATAGTTTTACGTTGTAGGACCCCTACCCACTGCAATGTGTCTGGGATAAGCCAAAGAATGATTCGCATTCAAAAAGCACAGCTAACCCGAAATGCATCCCATGTGTACACCCGTTAAACAATGGGCATTCCTAAAACTGTGCAATAGAAGTACTAGTAAGTACACACGCGCGGACTCGCGCGAATGCCACATTGTTTAAGTAAACCTGGAGCAAAAACTAAGCAGTGAAGTATACGAATCAAATGAATGTAATTAGGTTGCCCTGCTACATGAATTCTTATAAGGCACTTTGCCGTTCTCACGACTTTCCAAACTCTATGCCTATAAATCAACAGGGCCGTGGAGGTATTGCAGTACGTCCCCGAGGAGAAACGGAGTCTTCATCGAGATAAGTGCGGGCGTGGTCGATAGTTGGCAAACACGAAGCGCTCAATACACTCAGTTTAATGCAGGACATCGCAGCGACCATGAACTACATGGTTAATGATTGTTGACGTTTCTCTTGTTCTCGTTTGTATTACATTTCGCTCGCGCCATGGCTTCCACTGTATCATTCCGACTCATTTCGTCAGACGTGCAAATGCAGCTCATACTATAATCAGGACAGATAACGCATCATCGACCCGGATGATTGCCCTTTGTGAACTAGGAAACGCGAAAGAGCGACCGCATTTATCTACAGTGCTCGCACGAAAGCGCGGGGAACCTATTCGCTCGTATTGACTGAAAAGAATTCGGTTCGTTTGCATTGTGCCAGACCCCTTATGGGCGGGACGATTTTATAAATTGCTCCAAGACACCGACTGCGGCCCCTTCGATTCCGTCGCCGTATCGCCTCCTAAGCAGGAAACCATCCACTAATACTCCTAGTTGTGGTGAATTATGTGATGTCGTATCCGCTCTTTTTAGATCATGCCGACAAAGCGCCTCCTATTTCGCACCGAAACAGTCTCTTGTATAGCGTCGTCTAAATGTGGCCGTGTGCGTCCCAAAGGAGCTCCATGCAGCAAGGAAATTATCAGCCGGCCGATATATCCCTCTTTCGGTCACTCGTAAAATATGCCACTGAGAAACAGTCTATGAATATGGCCTTTCGTCGGTGACCTACGTCCCCACTGCTGGCGCAGAGTTGCAGTTGTGTTAATAGAGTCCAAAGTTGGACGAAAACTCGTAAGGAGAGGGTGAAACATTATGGAATAAAACTCGAAACGTCATTATATGTTTTATTTCCTTTCCGAGCTTATGTGAGGCCAGGTTTATTCGACAACGGTTGTGTTCATAGTGCCTAATATGAGAACGAAATCTTAGTATACTTCCTTTTTCTTTAAGTGTACAAAGTTGCGTTTTTGATTGGCTGAAGATAGGAAGCGCTAGTATCCGATCTTTGAAGAAAGAAAGAAAGAAAGAAAATAAGAAAGAAAGAAAGAAAGAAAGAAAGAAAGAAAGAAAGAAAGAAAGAAAGAAAGAAAGAAAGAAAGAAAGAAAGAAAGAAAGAAAGAAAGAAAGAAAGAAAGAAAGAAAGAAGACTCGGTTAAGTGGCTACAGAATGGATGGAGAAGGAAATGTATGAAAAGAGACAAGCAGCGAGTGTTCACTTTGATCACATGCACGACACAGGGCAAAGTGTGTCTGTGTGTCTCCGGTCGGGCACTGAATTCCGTTGCGGAGAGCTCATGTGACTTTTAAGGCGAAGTTTTCTTTGCCTGCCCTCCCGGTTTTCGCGTGGATGCTGGACGCTGCTGGCTCTGCGAATATATTTGTGGATATAAATACGAAGTTTGTGTGTGCGCCAAATGCTAGTACCAGCACACAGGCCTATATAACCGTTACATGCTGACCAACAACGTAGTGCGGATAAGCGCAGCCTGTTCTGGCCATAACGAAAATCAATTCCTTCATAAAACATGATAATATGATGTCGGCTCATAGATAGCTCAAAAGCACACCAACCTCCATGAAATGAAGCGTTATATTCAGCGGATTAATTGATTTAGTTGCTAGTTGATTTCTTTTGCTTTAGCCATTCGGCATCTGCGATTTCTATATGTACAAATGTGGCACAATAATAATAATAATAATAATAATAATAATAATAATAATGCTGATTGTGATGGTCATAAAGTTATGTCACACAGACAATTTATATATAGTACGGGCACAAACAGAGGCTTGCCGGGCAGAGCCCGGTAGTTAGGCCCATAGAACCAGATAAATATCAAACATCAAATCACAATTCTAAAGTATGATTTGTTTCTTTCTATTAGGAAACATGAATACCCAAGACAGTGGATGGGGAAGTGACGCCGCCGTAGCTCCATTGGTAGAACATCGCACGCGAAATGCGAAGGTTGTAGGGTCGTTCCCCACCTGCGGCAAGTTGTTTTTTTCATCCACTTTCATTTGCATTAATTTATCGTTTCTTTCTTTCATTTATTAAGCACAAATAATTTCCCTTATGTTGTCCTTGGTGTCAGTGTTTGTTGGCTTCTTGTGATATGACTATTTATTTATTTATTTATTTATTTATTTATTTATTTATTTATTTATTTATTTATTTAGGTGGGCTTCGACATTTCCTTTCGTATGGGTAATCGAAAACTTCGCATGGGCTACCTTCTGAGAGAATTCGTTCTTAGACGCGCAAGCTTTCAATGCGTAGTACATGTTCACTGAAGGGCCCGCGGTAATGAGGAAAGAGGCACGCGACTGTTGCTGGCCTTTCTTCGAGACACGGAGTTGGGCAACGTCTGCTGACACACTCTTGTTAATGACGATTTCGATGCTCGGACTGAACGATTGGCGGTCAAGCATGCCAGGTCTGAGCCAGTTTGCTGCAACACCACCCCCACCACCGTTTCCTGTGTGGAATATTCAATACCATTTTCACTGCACAAAGGAAAAAAACTGCTTCGAAGGCTTTCGCGTGATGTGGTGCCATGGTGGTGTCTCATTGCGATCGCAATTATACAGACACTCCACGCAAAGTTCCGCCGTTGACGTGACCACGTGCGCGCAAGGGAGGAACACAAGGAGGGTGCGCTCACCCTTTTCGTGCGTGCGAAAGGGGGAGTGGAGGTGAGGGTGGATGGTAGCGTTCCTCTCCGCTTCTACTCCGGCCGCGGCTGCGCATGTCCACTCTTGCAGGTAATCTGCGTTCGAAGGCTAGCCGACCGAAGGCTGGGGTACGAAGGCCAGCCGACACCAGATAGCTGAGAGCTTCGTGGACGTCGTGTTCTGGCGCGCCTAGTTCGCGTGGAAACGAGAGGCAGCAGGGAGGGTGAATCGCTCGTCGCTGCGGCCGATGTTCACGCCAGCATTCTGATCGCGAGTGTCCACGGTGATCGAGTTAGGCGTGTTCGTGTTTGGCTGTGCGCGCGTTACACCGGGCTCCTTAATTTGCAAAGGTAGCGAATGTTTACAGCTGTTTACAGAGCTGATAATACTACTAAGTTTAATGCGTATAGCTGTTTAATAATTTGCTCTCGTAATCGATGCTTCGCCCTTTCGCGTGAAACTGCGACATTTTTTTTATTGGCTGCATTTAAGAGAAGGTTGGCGCCTATATGTTGAGCTGCCTGCTCCTCTGCTCTGGCACGGAAATCGTGCTCATAATTTTCATTAAAAAAAAGCAATTGGAAAAATAAATACAGGGACCATTTGCGTGCACAATGTTCGTGTACAAAATCATGTAAATGTTCACAGGACGTTAAAGTTCAAAAATATCAATGTTTTTGGGCTGTTGGAAAGGAGGTCTCTCTGGAGTGTCACATTCCAAGAACAATATCGCGTATTCGCTCACAAGAGTCACAGACACGAATACACAAGGAAGAACGTAAACAAGCACATCTGCAATTTAAAACGAAAGAGAACAGCAATAAGAGCAGGAAGACGAAGACGAATTAGAATGATGAGATGAAACAAACATTTACATGATTTACACAAGCTTTTACAGTGCAAAAAAAAAATGTGACACTCCTCGTAAAATGTTTTCAGCAGAGCTACATGCTTGGAATTGACGACCATTATCATCAGGGGAAGCTTTTCGGCCCAGTGCTATTAGTAAAATGGCAATACGTCGCTGTATGCGCAAACAGTACTATTTGTGGAGGAATCAGAATAATTTCTAATTATTGCAAAATCATTGAGTAATCTCAAAGGCAGACGCAGAAGGGCGTTGATTTAATGACGCGTCGTTCTATGAATTCACATCGCCAGAATCGTTGTCGTTGTTAGTGTCCCACCCGCTATATCTCACAATAAAAAACCGTCATTCTTGCGACTACGTCGAATAACCTTCAAACAATGTTATCGACATTATATATATATATATATATATATATATATATATATATATATATATATATATATATATATATATATATATATAATGTCGACGCGTTACGTGAAGCAGAGGCATAGAAAGTGCAATTCAACGGTAGTGAGACGGTTTACTCAAAGCAGGTATATATATATATATATATATATATATATATATATATATATATATATATATATATATATATATATATATATATATATATATATATATATATATATATATATATATATATATATATATATATATATATATATATACCGTTGAATTGCACTTTCTATGCCTCTGCTTCACGTAACGCGTCGACATTATCGCAGCGGTTTTCCCTCCCCGACAGAGTTTCACTGTGCAGAAAACCATTTGTGAAGCTACAAGCAAGGGAAATAAATACTGACCGGTTCCAAACGCGGGCGCGCCACGACAGGGATAAATTATGGACACGTAAGCCGCTGCTTCACCTCTTTTACTTTCTTTGATTTTTTCGTGGCCTATAAACTGGAGACGTAGGGGCTAAGAATAACGGAGACGGCAACACAAAGCTGAACTCCCCCGGGTTCACGTTTTGCCGTTAGTGCAGCGCCCAGACCGCTAAATGTCACCCGAGGACCAAGGCAATTAGCATTGTCCTCCCAGGGTGCAGTGGGCCGCCGTCTTAGCCTCGTAATTGCGGCGGAGTTGAAAAGCAGGAAGGAATTACGCGGCCCTTAACCATAGCGCCGGGCCCTTTTTGTTTTATTTTTCTTCTTTTTTTGTGTTCTGTTGCGTCGTCTCTTTGCGTGTGCCGTCTGCTACAATTAAACCGTTTATACGAAGCAGCGGCTAATGATAGCCGGCTTTCTAATTTCGGAGTGTCCGCAGGCGCCTCGACGTCTGTACTTGCTTTTCGTGCGCCTTGAACGTGCACGCCGTTCTCGCCCGATGAATACTGAGGGATCAGCGTGAATATTCAGCGCGTTTAATTGCGTCCCAGCACCCGCGCGCGCGAAAATATGCAAAAGTAAAGCTGAAGGCAAAGTTCGCCTTGCCCCGCCTAAGCTGTCACCTTTACCTAAAGGGCGAGGAGACGTAATGGTGAATATTCTACCGTCCTCCTTCCTACCGCGAGGTGGCGTTTTCGACTTAACATACATCAGCCGCGCAGTGGGGCTAATGTCAGATGACTCAAGTTGGCGGATTCTCTCTTCTGCTTCTGTGATTTCCTTCTCGTTGACTCGTTTGCTTGCCTTCTTGCCGGTCTTGTTCTCCTTTTGTTGTTTCCTCCTCCCCCTCACTTTGCAGGCGCCCTTGCCCATCACGCACGCGTCCGCGATCGTGACGCTGGTTGACCCCCTGATCCCCCGACCTAACCTCACCATGACCGGGAATACCCGGACACGCACGGCGTTCGCCACCCCGTCTATATTATGGCTTTGTTTATTTTACTCCATCTTATTTTTTTTCCTTTTATGCGACGTCTTTGCATCGCAAGCACTTGCGGCAGTCGTTTTGCGAATAGTCGACTTGCTGGTTTCGTCGCCGTTCCTGTCCTCAAAGTCTGCTGCCGCTGCTTTTATCGTCGTTATGAAGGCGAGAGCCTCAATTGGTTCGCTGCAATGGCTCACGCCCGAAAAAAGGGGCGTCTGGTCCAGTGATACAAAAATAAAGGAGAAGTTGACGAGTGGTACAAAAAAATATTATCATCACCAATGGCTCATACCTGAAAGAATATAACGGATTTTGGATTGGCTCATACCCCCGTAAGCAAGCAAAGATGCAATGGCTGAATATGAATGAAGACAGGAAAGGACAAAAGAACGAAGGAAAGTAAGCAAACATCACTAGGGTTGAGGATTGGGGGAGTTGGTATTGCGTTCTAGAACTGGTACAGCGCAACATACAAAGGAAAAACCAAGCCGAACCGGCCAGATAAAGAAACAGTTCCCTTATCTGGCTGGCTCGGCTTGTTTCTTCCTTTGTATGTTGCGCTGTACCAGTTCTAGAAAGCAAATATCAACATCATGTATGGCTCATACACCCGTAAGCAAACAAAGATGCAATGGCTGAATATGAAAGGCGAAAATAAAAAAAAGAAACTAAGAACAAAGAAAGAGATAAAGAAAGAATGGAAAAAGTGAGAACGAAAGAACCTTTAGACTATATGCTTTAAACGCTCGCGTATGTCGTTGAGGAGATCGACCTACAGCGCAGTACGTTTACTTCACACTGCAACTCGTTGTGTCTTGCAAGAAATCTGAACGCTATGATCGGATAACTTAATGTATTACCACGTCTGCAGCAGGCTTTCGGCTTCACGTGTTACAGTAGTGTAACGTGCTGCCGATTTCTTTCATCGCTTCATGCTGGTTTCTTTAGTATCACGAGCAGTGTTATTCTAGTAAGCGAATTCAACGCCATTCGAATACTGATGACGCTGAATCGCACGCACTTACGAATTTATTATTTATCGAATGGTTCGCATATACTGAGCGAGTTTTGCTACATTTTCGAATGCACTGTGTTGTATATGGACTTATAATGCACTCACATTACATGCACGGCTCAGAGGTTTCCTGCACCGCGTTGCTATTCGTGTATCGCTCGCCCATCTCGCGTTGACCCTTCTGGATTATGACGAACTGAACGATATGCCTGTAGCTTTTCCATTCGTTAAAGGGACCTTAAAGGCAAATATTAAGTCAACTCGGATTGTTAAAAGACCATTCCATAAACCTCACAAAGCTTATTTCGTTATAAAAAATGACTTAGCTTGATGGAAAACCACGTCTGAAGGGTCCTCATATCTTTAGCGTAATTAGAAAGCGGATGGAGAGGAAACGGTTAAAAAAAAATAAAAATATAAAATACACACACAGAGACACACACACGAAGGACGTTCCAGTTAGAGACGTTCATAGACGCCGGTAGATTGCAAGAAGCGCAGTAGCGCTTTCACCGCCCACTTCTGTGACGTTAGGTCCTGTCTGTGGTGTAGAACTCCTTCTTTCCAAACCCAGTTTAGGATAGCAAACCGGAGACTAATATGTGGTTAAGCTCCCTGCCTTTGCTCTTCATCTCTCTCTCTCTCTCTCTCTCTTGGCGTAATTGAAATCGCCCGCCCCCGACTAGAGATATGGTGACGGCACCATCACCCTCCTGATGGTGCCGTTGAATGGCACCATCACCCTCCTGCACTGCCGTAGGTGAATGAGACGGCACCCGACAGAGAGCGCTATGTTTTTTCCGCAAAACCCAAACGCGCAGCGTGGCCATGGAGGAAACCGAGCTAAGCCAAGAGGTTTGTTTTCGCGGGTGCATGCAACTGCTTTCGGTCAAGTGGCATGGACCGTTAGGGCATCCCGCGAATTCACACGGACACGCAATTCTCTGCTACTTGCACTTTGTGTGAATTTTGGAAGCCAGTAAAACCAGTGCAGCGCTATCTAATTACGTTACTACTGAAACGCGAAAGCTCGGGCGGCGCAGAGTAGAACAAAAGCTAAACCTTTCGAAAACCCGCGGCATTGTTCAGGGTAATGTCAATGAGTTGTTTTTTTCTAAACATGAACACAACTCAATTTTTTTTTGCTAAACAGCGAATTTGCTTCCATCTTATAATGCAATGCAGTTATTTTTTTGTTGGGAGAGGTCGACTACTAGTGACAGATGTGTAATGAGGAGTGCCTACGTCATCGGGCTTGTTCTTGAACACCGCGGGTGAGTCGCAAATCATGTCCTGCATTTACCTCAATTTCTCGATAACTGATAAGGTGAAGTATGGGGTGGTGCTTTCTTCTGGCGCTGAAGCTGTTCTCTATTTTTGTGCTCTTTCTTGCATAATTACCAGGCAACGACGTTTGTGCTGTACCCTGAAGACTCCTACTCTGCTGGGAGACCCTCCCTGCAGATCTTGCCAGGGAAGAGAGGAGCATATACAGGAACACTAGGAAGGGATGGTCTTGGACTCGCCTGGCGGCCGGCACAGACCGCCCGCGGATCGCAAGCGGCTCAGTTATTCAGCTGAATCAGGCGCTGCTTATTCTTAGCTTTCTAACTTAAGTTCAAAAGATTCGGATGCTTTCATGCCTGCCAAGCACCGCCGTTCAAGACGGCCGTCTCCGGCATAGTCCTCAAGCGAAGCGACTAACATATACAGCGGCACCCTGACTACGACAGTAACTCTCATGCCCATCGACATGATGGTAAGCCTGTATGCTATCTGCAGACATAAACTTAATGATTTCTACCGCAAACTTGCCCTGCACTAATACAAGAGGTTCGCGTGAACCTCTCAAAAAATGCAATTGACGTTGACAGAACATATGATAAGTTGATGCAAACTCTGTTTGGTTTCTCCGAAATCTGGAGTCCGCATGTGGTGTTATGGTTGGCGTCTGGCACCATGTGCCGAAAGGGACTTCACCCGACCTTCTCTCACCTTGTCTCGTCGAAATGAAGCGTGCATTCCTAATTCGCCATGACCATTTCGAGTGTCTGCCGGTCTGGCGGAAGCCCCGCAGTGTTTTCAGGCCTCTTTTGTGTGTGTGACTGTGAGACTTTAGAGGGACTCTTTCCTCGAACGGCCAAAGTCTACAGGAGAACTTCCACGAAGCAGCAACGCGCAACAGAGAAGGACAAGCGTCTACAATTCTGGGAGGTGGGACGGCCTCCTCCTTGCAGCAGACTCGGTATAACCAGAGGAGGAGGGGCCCTCTTTCTGTGCCGGTCACGTGACGTCGACCGAAGCGCAATCCCTTCCGCGATTGCAGAGGGCCTATATAAGAGGCTCCGAAATGTACTTTTGATCACTTCATTCTCTTCTCTTCAAATTTCATCAACCTTTGAATAAACCGTGCAAGTTTCGCACTAGAAATCGTCTCGCCCTTGCTTGGTCGCCATGGTCTACCGCATACCTGCAGCCCGCCGACAACGCCACGCTACCCAATAAGTAACGTCGGTCGAGCGTCGATAGACAGGTGCCGCTACAGCTCGGCAACAGTACGATATGCTACCCTGGAGTACGCAACAGTGGCCTTAGATACCCCAGAGTGCGTATATAGCAGCTGGTGTCGTAAACTCAAATACGACGTTTTTAAGAGAATGATTGTTTTCCAGCCACTATGTTAAATAGTTAGCCTTCGTAGGCTCGGCTCGTCAAGGTGCATGAAAATACTGTTTGCTTGTGTAAAGCTGCCTAGTGATATAAAGGCTGGACTTGTGCGCTATATATAGCCTGTTCGTTCTTTCGTACCAAGACACTTACGATGTCATAGATGCTTTAAAGTTGTTCATGTTAAGGGCTTTTGCACTAGAGATCTGGCGCGGCTTGCACGAACATTTCATAACGAAAATAACAAATTTAGGAACGCGCTCCTAAACTTTCCACAGAAAACGCCTAGTTCGCACAAGATCACGTTGTTAAATTCGTTATTATTTTCGTTATTAGGCATTCGTGCAAGCCGCCCTTGGTCTGCGCCAAATACAGTGCCGATCGCCGTGTAGATACCTGCCAAAGTGAAACATATTGGTGCACTAGTTCTAATGGCGAACCTTTGGCTACGGATAAAGGATTTCCTCCATTGAAGGATGAACTAAGGGCACTGAAAGAGAAAGCTAAAAAGAAAGCAGTAGGAGATGAAAACTCGCGTGACCGTAGTGCTGGTCCAGCGACTGGAAATGCCTCGAATAAACAAAAGCAGTGCGTTCGAAGAAAGAAAAAGACATAACGCATCGAAAAGGACGGGGTGCGGTCTTCCTTCCTCTCAGAGTCAACGTGGCAAACGCTGCCATCGAAATCGTCGGGGCAAGTCTTTACAAAGACTGCCACCGCAGTGGACAACATTGCAAACGCAGTACCTAAACTGATCTCATCCAGCAACGATGTGGAATTTGTCAATCTTCCGAAGATGCTTGTCGACATCGTCAGCTCTCTAATCGGTGTTCGTTAGACAACAACAGCGTCAGTAGCAGATCAACTTTTGGAAGCCCTCGTTCCAGTTCTCGATAGTGTTGGATACGGACCCTTTTCCTGGTATCACTCGAGTTCCCCGACCACATCCAATCGCCGTCGCATTCCAATTATAGGGTTACGTACGTTCTCGAGGGCTCGGAATCCCGAAATTCGTCACACGACGCTCGTCACCAGACACTACCTATTCCATCGGCGTTTCTCATAACCAGCGGATTGAGTTCACCGGCCATTCCGAACTTCCGGGGCGAGGAGGAGTTGTTGGATACGGACACTCTTCCCACCATCACTCGAGTTCCCCGACCACATCCGATCGCCGTCCCATTCCAATTGTGGTGCGCAGGCGCGCGTCTACCACGTTCCCGCACCTGTCAGACGCGTTGGCGACCCCCACCTCATGTGCCGCACGTCGAGCTATTTTCTCCACCCCTGCTTGACTATTCCCGAAAGTGCAACGGGAGCCTGGCACGGTTCCAGGTAGTTGATCTTAGTCCTGAGCAAAGCTGTTTTGCAGCTCTGAAAGGTCGTTCGAGAACAACCCGTATCCTCCAGCTGCCCACTTGCAGGCCAGGAGGCAACGCCAGTAGCAAGTCCCCCCTCGGACAGTAGACCCCTTGGAGTAACCCCTGTCAGAGTTGTAGGACGATCTCACCGCTGGCATCCAGTTGTAAGGTTTGAAGTCGGCATGAGCTATGTGGTAGTGGGCCCATGACGTCGTCCAACTCACTCGCGCTTGGGACGTGGTTGTAGGGAGGAACTTTCTCTCATCGAGAACTAGGAGTACAGAACTTATTTACATATTTACATTAAACCAAGAGATACATTCGACAGTCTAACGTGACTCCCAAATTGAGCACGCAAGACGAAGCATACAGCACACAGCTCCAAGCACACTTAGCTTTTCGAGCACGAGCACACTTCTAGCAGCCGACAAACTGCTGCTTAAAAAGCCTCTATCCTCCCTGGATCCCTAGGGGAGGGAAAACTGCTGTCCAACCTTCGTCCAATTGGACCGTCTACAGTCGTTGGGGCGTAGTCGACCCGCCTTCGAGGGGGAGGGCTCATACACACACGTAAGCACTTTGAATTCCCAGAACCCGAGTTGAGCGGGTCTTCGTAGCCAGGTGGTCACGCCTGATCCCAGCCGACGCCTCTTAATTCCAGAGCTGACTTTCTCTGGTAGTAGAATCCTGAGGCCCGAGGAAAAACGTACCGCAAAGGACCGTTTTCTTAGAGAAGCTCTTCTTGCTGCAAAGACCATGAAGGCCACGGCAAAACAACCAACAAAACACGGTCCGCCAAACGTGGCCAGCCCTGCTGCCGTCGCCAACTCTCCGAAGAAGGCGCATGGTGGATTAACGTTGCCGTAGTTTCCAGTTCATCGAAGGAAGTTCATGGTCGGTTAGCGCTGTCTTCGCCGGTTCTCTGAAGGGCGCCACCACCGCGGGTCGATCGAAGCACCTGCAGCGGGCTGAGATAGCTTTGCAGAGCAGAACCTCCTGCAGGCCGACCGTAACACCCCTTGGGCCGAATGTGACGACATCTGCACGAGTGCCTACCACTGGAGGAAAATGACGACACCTGACCGGGCTCGACGATTGGCCAAACATGGTGTGACCCCGAGAGACCGAAGGGGTTAAAATCGAGAGACAGGGAGAAGATTCATTTATTCCTTCATTCATTCATTTTTTTCATTCTTCGTGCCACGGGTCGCAGCGTCCGATTTGCTGCCGGCCGCCGATGAGTTTATGACTGTTTATTACTTTGTGTTATTACTGTAAATGATGCAAATAAACCTTCTGTTTTATCTCAAAAGGCTCCTCAACGTCAGCCAACTCCCGCACTCAACGGCAAGATCTGATAACAGCCTTCTATGGACGTTTTACCGGAAATCATCTTAGCATTTGTCAGCAGCCTCACCAATTTGTGCTACAATGGAATGTGAGGTCGCTACGACCGTGGCATGCTTATCTAGTTACTCGACTCATCGCTATGAGGATTACACCGCATGTTAAAGCGCTTGACGAAGCCAACGTAAGGAAAGACGAATAACTACTGCCAGCACTTCGCGGGTGTCCACAGTAGCACTCGATGCGCGGAACAAGCCTGTGGCTCTTTTCAGTGTGTGGGCGCGGCGCATATACGCACTTCTTCAAAAGCATCAGTATACGTACGCAATGACTTGGATTTCACTGTTCTTGACACAGACAACTGTAGTGATGAGTTTGAGTGCACGGGTGGTGTGATTTACGACGTTACCAAGTACATTCTCATGATGTGCGCGGAGTGAACATATAGTGTTATATGCGTCGTGGTCGGTGAAATGAACAAGCGGATGAAGGCGATGAAGTGCCAAGACAAGCGGCTACGGTTCATCGAGCGGAGAGAAGTAAAGTTTAGAGCCCTTCCACTATCTGAAGATGGAAGACAGGAGAAGGTGTTGGTTCTGTTTAGATACATTTGAAATTACGGACACGTTCTTCATCGGTAAGGGGAGGCTCACTCGAAGTCGATGGCCCGCAGTACGTTAGGCCACTTCGCAATCGGCTTCTCCTCACTTTCGCATCCATTCGTGATGTTGAGCGCTCCTTGAAGGCGCGTTCTTCCTCCGGCGTCGGACGACGTTTCGGCAAAAAGATTTTCGCGCCACGCATACCTAGCTATTCCATGTGACGCGAAGAATTGAGTGAACTAATTCAATTTCTCAAGCTAAAATACGTGAAAAAATTGTAAACTATGACTAACACACAATATACATACATGATAGCTCTCGGATTGTAATTTGAATATATGAGAAAACATAATTCTGTTACTCGAAAACTCAAGCAAATCCTTTTTCAAGCGTTTCTACAATGCATAGGCCGGAGACGGCGTCCGCCATTCGCACACGCCGGCGCGTAAATATCTCGTAGTCCAGGAAGCGGCGCGCCCACTTCCTTGATACACTTCCAGATGGCGCTCGCCTTCACCAAATTGCCATGAATAACTACTAAAGAAGAAAAAAAACGAAATCAGGAAAGAAACAATTTATGATAACACAAAGGGAAGCCCATTATTTTTCTAAACGAGATCAGTATGCCTTATAACACGCAATTTTAAAGCGAGATATAAGAGGGAAGAAGTAGCATGTGCTTGTTGCGGTAAAGGTAGGGAAACGATGGAGCATGTTGTATTAGAATGTGAAGATATTTGCCCAGCGGTCGATTTAGGAATCACTCGCCTCATTGAGGCCCCTGGTTTCAGCGAGAGCAGGAGGAAAGTAAACATGTCCGCAATAGAGATTAGTAAGCGGCAATTTGAAGATTGGTGGAGGAAAAGTAGGGAAAAGTAAGAACAAAACAGTTCACAATAGCGGTTCAGAAACTTTGGTTATTAGAATTCATCTTGGTTTTCTTTTCTTTTTTAACATAAAATGACAAGAGCTTGGTGGCGCAGTCTACCGCCCCGTTCCAAAGGGTACTCATAACATCCATCCATCCATCCATCCATCGCGGCCTATGCAAGAGGCCGCGTTTCCACCAGAAAGCCCATCTTCGTGCATAGCGTTCGCCGCGAGTGTTTCCCGGTAAACATTACAGTTACATCGCTGCAGTTGTCGGGAAGCGTGAGAAGCAGTCAGAGACCTTTGAATGCTATCAAGTACGTTCCACTCTTAAAGGCAAAGCTCAAGCGTCCTCAATAATTTTTTTCCAGATCTTAGCTATAGATAGCTTTGCTGTAAAATATCTGTTCTTACCTCTTGTCACTAGAACCTCTTTGGGTTCCACGTGTGACAAGGGTAGTTCAAGGGCTCGTTACAGGACCCCAAGCCTACAGGGGTATGTGCCATTGAACTTGGACCCTTTCGGCACTATCACCATGATCGGCCCACATGACGATTTGTTTTTGTCAACATCTCGAACACATTTTTTTTTCTGGATCCTATCCATAGACAGTAGCTCTATAAAAGCTGTCAGGCGGAAGGGTGCCTGACAGATGGTGACGGCTAACGTTCGGATGGTAACGGCTAACGTGAGAGACGGGGCAGGATCATAGGTGGGACCGAGAAGATGGTGTCCAGGGCGTGGGAGCAGCGGCCTGCCGAGTTCCTGGCCAAAGGTAAAAGTTCGTGGCCAAAGCAAATTTTGACCGTCAGAAACTTTATGCAATAAACCGGCGTTAGTAGGTCCAGGATTGGTTTCGACATCCGTGCAGAGCCGAAGCTTTAGAACATAGAACACATGCGACATATTTTAGAACACTGTCGTGGGCACGACAGTATCACCAAGAAAGGACAGTGACTACCAAACGTAGAATAGCAAGAACTAACCTGCACGAAGCAAAAGAGCGGCTTGGTGAGTGACATGCCTCGGCAAGGCCTACCGTGCCCACTGAAGCTAAATTGATGCGCAGATTGTTTTATATGGGCAACGCTAGATGTCATGAAACCAGGGGGGTTGGAGCATGCTGGAGAGGGACGGTATTTTCCAATAGCTTGACTTCGTGCCATGTTGGCACGAAATCAAGCTAATGGTGTATGGTATTCAACACAATACTCGCCGCGCTTACAAGTCGCTCGCTTCGGGAGAGAAAGAGATAGAGAGAGAAATGAAGAGATAGAAGTAGGGAGGTTAACCAAGGACGTGCCCGGTTGGCTATCCGTACACTTGGGGAGGGGAAAAGGGAAGAACAGATAAGGAGAGAAAAGAAAAATAATAGTCATTCACAGTGAGTCGCAGATGTACCTCCACTGTCACAATTGTTCATACGACCCAGTGTCCTTCAGGAAACGCAGAAGGGCTTTACTGGCTTTTTGCATGCAAGAGACACATAGGCCATGGTTCAAGGATATTTTCTTCTGAGAGCGCTCTGTTGTCTAGCAGGTTGAGTGTCGCTTCTAAAGTGCGTCACTGAGTGTCAAAGGATGGGCAGTGACATAGAAGGTGCTCTAGCGTCTCATCGCACCCGCACAATTCCTGCTTGGAGAGTGACATCCCTATGGGCACAGCTTTCAACACAGACGATATTGCTCTGTGGATAAGCGGTCCTTCGCACCTTTGTACGCAGCTTCGAGCAAGCTTGCAAATAGCTCTAAACCTGACTTCGGAGCACCTGAGTTGCATAGTTGTATGTATACAGTGAACTCTCGTTAAGGCGAACTAGGTTAGGCCGAATTCTCGCATATAATGAACAACATGGGAACGTTTGTTTGGTTTTCCATAGACTCAATGCAAAAAATATCTGCTTAAGACGAACCACCTCAGACGCAACCTACGTTTAAAACGAACATTCAGAATGACTGCCACAGCTACCGATCTTGGAGGCCTGCGGCGCACATCGCCCGTGGACAAAGGCGAAAACAAGAGGGGGAAACAAAAAGAGACAGTGAAATTTCACTTCGTGAACGCGGGTGACGCGCAAGCATATGGGTGCTATATCGCATACGAAGCTGTCGGCCATCGGTGCGCCTAGACTGTCCGCATCGCAGGTCATATTGAAGACAGGGCTCGCCTGGTCGCGCCGCATGCAGCAGCCGTCGGAGTAGAACGCCCCCTTATAAACATTCGCTTACTAAGTTAACAAGCTTGATGTCAGCGCGCGCCGGCAAACATGAACATATCACACTCGATGACAGCAGGCGCTCGCTGTCAAAACACTGGCGTGAGGAATCGCGGCAGCAGTAGCCAGCGAAGGGGCCTTCGCGCTGTCTATCGCTTCAACGCAAACTGACCCGCGAGAACACAGCGCACGCAAAGCTACGAGCCAGCGGCCCACATAGATTGTGCCCCCAAAGCAGGTTGCTTTCAAGATAAAGCCCGGGCGTCGTGGCCTGGCCGTGCCATACGCAGTTGCTGTCGAAGTACAACGCCCCCTCTACCTCCGCTTCCCCCTCCCGCTGGTTCCTTGTACGCGACGGAAGACGGCGGGGTCCCTCTCTGCTTTCCTCCCTTGTACACGCGGGATTGAGCCACGATCGTTGGCTCACCCTTGCACACTTTCACTCGCACATACAGCGTTCGGCGCGCGCGAACGACGTTATCATGAGACGAACCTAATACGTCCGTATCGCAAACGAAACCAGTAGCAACTGAGGGGGAGGGTCAATCCAGCATGCCTCCGCCTACCTGTTTCCTCCGCGACACTTCCCCTCGTCTCTCCTTCCCCACTTCGCTCAACGTCACCTAGAGTCGACTTTCCTCTAAGTTGCGTTGCTTTGCCGTGCGCTCAGCGCGCTCCTTCGTACTTTCGCTATCTCGAGCCTAACTCCCTAGTGAAGTTCTTCCAGCAGCGCGAAGGCACAGAAAGATGTTTAAGGTCATTAGGGGAGATATCATCGTTTGTGGCTACTCGCCGATTTGTTCAGAAACGCCAAACATCCATCATGCTCTGGATGAAACCAAGCAAGAGTATTAATTGAGAACAGTTTTCTATTAAGTTCTGCTAAATAAATGCTCTCAGACAAAACGCCAGACGCAACAGCCGCGTCACATCAGGGACGATCTTTGCGCCGATCCTAACTCTCTTGCATGCGTAGTCATGCGAACGACAATTAAAACTTAGAGACGGATATCTGGGAGCACAAACAAGCTAGAAGAATTCTTCCAACCGATGCTATGTAGAAACGCGATTGCCCCTAACTTTTCTTTACAAACATACCCACTTATACTGCAGTCAACAAAAAGTTAATTGCTCATGTTAGTTACTTGGGTTGCTGACAGCGATAATTTTCATCTCCCTTTGTGTCCCCCTGCCACATAACTTGTTTGCACAGATGGCCTTCGCGTGCCTCCCAGTGCCTAACTTTAAGAAAATCATAAAGCTTAATTTTGAACACACTGCACATAATTGTAAAAGTAGCGATACAAGGTAGATAAAGAAGTTTTGAGGAAGACAGAAGAAGACTAAGGAGATGTATACAAAAATGCTAGTATCAAAGACGTTTATAGCCTACCTGATCAAATCAAGCAGGCTAGGTGACTAATTGTCACTGCCCTGTTTGAAACGGGATGCCAATAAATCAGCAGCAGCAACAGCTGCAGAAACATCGTATCGCACCACCTGTCACGCGATCTGAAATGCGCACCACGTCGCGTCGATAGATGCGAAGTTTGCATTGCTGTTGTATTGTATTCCAAAAAGTGTCACGATATGTAGTAGTTGCATGGTAACGTTCCACGTGTCAACGGATATGACATGTGCGTTGCGTAGTGTCGATATCTGTGTTTACCCTTCGGCACACGTTTTGGCGCCTCTTCGCAAAGTACGCACCGCAGCTGAAGAAGCGAATATTGAGCTACACGCGCGGCTGCGACTATACAAAGTTGGAGAGCGAGAGAGAGAGAGTAAACGTTTATTGAAACAGAGACTGTTTGGTTATGGTGGGTGGAGCCCCTCCTCCAGGGCCCCACTGGTTACAGCGGCTCGCCGGGCCTGGTCAAGGGTCGCCAGTTGGCTCCCCAATTCCACTTCCGCGAGTCGCGCCTCCCACGACCAGTTATGTAGAGTGTTGTCTAGCAGCGGCGAGGTGGCAGCCGCCGGACGTGACGCGCACTGGAATGTTATGTGTTCCAATGTCGGTGTTCCTTCGCACCACGGGCATGTGTTGCTGTATTTGTCTGGGTACATTTTGTGTAGCCTGTATAAATGTGGGAAAGCGTTTGTTTGCAGGCGGTGCCAGTCCCGTGCTTGCCTCCTGTCTAGGCCTGGGTGAGGAAGGGCTTTGGTTCGCCTACTTAGCCGTTGTAACTCGAGGATTTCTCTTGGCGCACCGGGTGTCGAGGTGTTCTCCCGGGCGGTGTGGCCCGCGGCTCGGCCTGTCATGCCTCGAGCCAAGCGGTCCGCCCGTTCGTTCCCCGCTATCCCTGTGTGCGCCGGGCGCCAGGTCACGCAATGATCCATGGTGAGGTTCGTTCCTAGGATGCGGAAGACGCAGCCCGGTAAAGCCCCCCCAAGGAAGAGGCGGCAGGCGTCCTGCGAGTCTGTCAGCACGTAGGCCGATTGGCCCTTAGCTTCCGCGGCGCGTATAGCAAGGGCTATGGCCACAGCTTCGGCCGTTGCAACCGATTTCGTGTGTATAGATGCTGCTACGGTTGTTCGTCCTTGGCTAGTCACGACTGCTGCAAATGTATTGAGGGTGCCTGTATTCTTGTGATACGAACTCGCGTCTGTAAAGTAAGTATCCGGGTCGCTTCGCCGCCTTAGTAAAGTGGCTGCCCGCGCGCGTCTCCGTGCCGCATGATGGACTGGGTGCATGTGACGGGGGATAGGCGCCACGTGGATCCGCTCTCGGATTTCAGATGGCAGTGGGATTGTTTCATCGCCACAATATTGTGGTGTCAGTGGATAGTTAAGTCTTTGTAAAACCGAGCGCCCCTGAGGTGTCGTGTTTAGCCGTTCATGCTGCGCCATTAGAGTGGCCGCTGCATATTCCTCGAAAGTGTTCATCATTCCTAATTCGTTCAGTCGGATCGTGCTTGTGCTTTCAGGCAGGCCGAGTGCTGCTTTACAGGCAATTCTTATGAGCTTATCCGCATGTTCGATGTCGTGACGCCGCGTGGTTTGGAAAGGCAGGGCGTACGTTAGACGACTAGTGACGAAGGCGTTTACTAGTTGCATGGTGTCTGCTTCGGTCATGCCTTCTCGGCTGCGTGCAACTGTGCTAATAAGCCCAGTTACGCTCCGAACAGTGCGTCTGAGATTGGAGAGCGCTATGCTAACGCTGCCCGTTTCTTGAATGCACATTCCCAGTACGCGCAGGTGGGATGCCCTCTTGATGGGCTCTCCCTCTAAGGTGAGCTGCAGATCCGGAGCCCTGGTCGCTTGGGTATGTCTAGGTCTAATATGAATATACTCCGATTTCGCTGGAGCGCACCTCATGCCCGCTCGCCTCATATAGTTTTCAATGGTGCTGATGGCCTGTTGAAGCGTGTCTTGTCGGTTTCCGTAGGACCCTTCGCAGGCCCAGAGTGTAATGTCGTCTGCATATATGGCGCAGCCAAGGTCCCGGTTCTTCTGTAAGTCCAGGGCCATTCTACGTAAGCCGACGTTAAAAAGAAGTGGTGACAATATGGATCCTTGAGGAGTGCCCTTATCTGGTAGGCGATACAGAGCAGAACGTGCTGAACCTAGTCCTATTTTCGCGGAGCGGTTGCTCAGGAAGTCTTGAACGTAATGAAATACTCTTTCTCTACACCCGACACCTCGTAGTCCGTCTAGTATTGTAGTGTGTGAGATGTTATCAAATGCCTTATGGACGTCGAGTGCTAGCAGGATTCTGTCCATGCTGCCCGGAGGAGGATCGAGCACTTCATATCTTAATAGAAGAAAGACGTCCTGTGCACAGATTCGCCTGCGGAAACCGAACATGGATTCAGGGAAGAGTGAGTTTCGTTCGATGTGGGCTTCGAGTCGGGTTAGAATTACTCGTTCAAAGAGCTTGCCCATGCAAGACGTGAGCGATATGGGCCTGAGATGGTTGAGCTCGCGCGGCTTGCCAGGTTTTGGTATAAGCACGATGTCTGCCTGCTTCCATTCTTGCAGTAGTCTTCCATCCGGTCGCCAGACCTGTTCATTGAAGAAGACGACTAAGTGCTGTAGGGCTACGTCGCTAAGGTTGCGCAGCATTGCGTTGGTGATTTGGTCGGGTCCAGGAGCCGTGTTCTTCTTGAAGGTTTGTGCTGCTGCGTAGAGCTCCGAGAAGGTGATGGGGGCGTGCAAGCTCGAGTTATCCTGTCCTTGGTATTCTCTCATAACGCTTGAAGATGTCTGGGCAGCGCCGGTGTAGGTGCGTTTTAGGTGCTCGAGTAGTTCTTGTTCTGAGCCCTTGTATTCTCCCAACAGCCGCCGCATGACGTTAGACGTCTCGGTGCGCGTGCTAGCTGGGTCTAACATGCAACGAAGAATGGCCCAGGTCTTCTTGGTGCTGAGGGTGCCTCTGAGAGAGTCGCAGAAGCTGCGCCAATTTTTATTATTCAGCTCCTTCGCATAGGTGTTAGCTTCGTTTGCCAGCAGGGCTATTCGGCGCCTAAGTTTGCGATTACGCCGCTGCCGCTTCCAGCGTTTGGTGAGGCTTCTGTGGGCCTCCCAGAGGTGGGCGAGATGGCTGTCTACTGCTGGTGCTTCCGTTGTGGTCTTGATCTCTCTCGTGGTGGCAGCATGGGCCTCCTTGAGGAAAGCTGTCCAACCTGCGGCCGTGGCTGGAAATGAGGAAGCAGCCTGGTGTCGTTCTCGGTACCTTTTCCAATCGGTGAGCCTGGCCACCCCTAGGGGCTGTCGAACTTTAGCTGTGTTAACATTGACACGCAATAGATAGTGATCACTACCTAGCGTTTCGTCCAGGTTACACCAGGTGACCCCCGTCTCGTTGTTGACAAACGTAAGGTCTGGCGTGGTGTCAAGGGCAACGCTGTTTCCTATCCTTGTAGGAGTGCCTGGCTGCGTGAATACGGCGCAAAGACACTTCGCCGCGAAAACGCTCTTGTGCAAGCTGCCGAAAATGGAACTCCTATGGAGCCGCTCCTCCAGCTGACGCTGTGACTGTGCCGCGTGTGGCGAGCAGGCCTGTGCCTTTTTCGCAAAGCTGCCAATGACTGGAACGGTCTTTTCCTCAACATCGCTCTTATCACCGGTCCTTCGAGCTTCACAGAATGTGCAACAAAGTACCTTTCACGTTAAAATAGTGCAACTATGCATTCTTGCTTCTATAGATTACAGTTTATGCAGTATTTAATAAAATAAGAATAAAGGAAAAGCGAATAAATTAATGAAAGTACAAAGCGAATTTTTTAGGAGCTCGATAGTGCTTTTTAGATGCTGCGCAGCATCGGTAACGATGTGGCGCAGTGTTGTTTTCTCGACATATGCAGCAATACTTGCACTTCCTGTGATGACATTTATGACTGGCGTCATACAGATAAAATAAAACGCACTTCTGGGTCATCGCTTGGTGTTCCAACTCGGAAGTACTAGCCAATTACGCGGAATTTACATTTATAGTTCTGGCGATGGAAATTGGGTATGTTTACCTCAAGTGTATATAATAAAGCTTTTCCTAATGCCTTCATGTCTTGCAAAGAAGAAAGACTCGTCTTTTGAAACTCGCCTTTCCCGCTTGACTGTACTGTCTAACAGAAAAGCTACAAGTTAAGTGACTGTTGAAGGATGGGTCGAAGTTTCATATTATTTGTGCAAAAGTGAATGCAAACGCATTCATACAAAATGCAGAGTGTGAAGGTCAGTAATTGACTGCCCAGTGGGAAGTTGTCACACTGATCGCGGGGCCGTGCGGATGTTGTGGGGAGAGATGGCGTCGGGAGAAGCAGGCGAGCACAGCAAACAGACTTTACTAGCAACAACCCCAAAATAAAACACACTCAAAATAGAATTAGAAACTCAACCGACAAATGTAAAACTCCACACTCAATTGCTCATCTTAAATAATGTCCTTATCTTCGCCTACGTGCGTCCTTAGCGCGCGCAAAAGTCCGGCAACCCTGGCCTATGGCTGCACGCTAACAAAACAGAACGCTCTTACGAGGCTCAGTCGTGGTACGCATCTCCAAGACCGATGTGCGTCGGCTCTTGCTCACCGTCGGTGATCCCGCCGACTCCGTAAGTTTCACTTCCTTGGCATCGGCCGGCCAGCTCCTCCGTCTCGGATGCCGGCGCCCCGAACTATGTTGGTGACGTGTCACATAGGCCTGCCCGGCTTAGTCTAACACCGGGCTCCGCCGCTACCTCTCCGTGTGCCGACGAGAAGCTCCGGGGACTATCGTCCGTGCTGGTCTGCCGAAGAAGGGGGATCCAATTCCTGGAGTGTCCGGCAGGGCCGTGGGAGGCTGCAGCAGGTCCAAGGCAGCCTCGCTCGAAAGTCGCCGAGGTCGACGGCTACACCATGGGTCGCCAGCGCCGCGGGCCTGCCGGAACCTCCATGGGTCCCGTCGCCAGAGCGAAGCTGGTGTTCCAACCTTCCTGGCTCAGAGCCACGTCGATAATGCCACCTTGGCGCCGCTTCTCCTCCAATCACACCTCGGGTCACGCGCCTCGAGGGCTCGTGCCGTTCGGACGGGTCGGCGCGCATCGTCCTCTTCTTTTCCTTTTGTGTCCCCTGTCTTTTACGTATGACAGAAGTCCTTGCTCATTAGTTTCCCCGTGCCCCATTTTACTCCTCTGTCCTTCAGACTGCCGCCGATCTGTCCGCATTTCCATAAACAGCTAGAAGATACGCTACGTAAACAGTGCTGCTAAGTACATTTTATTATTTTTTAAAAGGTACTTTTATTGCGAAGACTCATATGTCTTTAAACAAGCTGACTACTACAGACCCTTAACAGTTTAGGTAAAGATCCCGGAAGCATATAAACATCCGGCGATAATAAACTGATTTTATCCAGGTGCACTCATTTCGCTCTCTCTGATATTCGCAGGACATAAAATCCATTTATCAACCAGGAGGTGGTTTTAGGACTCCTGTACCAACTGCCAAAGACTAGCAAATGTGTAGAACATTTGGTAGTGGTGCGAAAAGGCAATAAATGTGAGTGAGCTCTCCGTTGTTGGCAACGTTAGCGTTAATATAATCAGCATAATTTTTTATTTGTTTACTATTTAAATAATTATTAGTTTATTTCTAACTATTTGCTGCAGAACACGAACAAACAGAGTATCCGAGGTGCTTTTTTCCTCAATTTTTCCACAGCAACTGATTTATAACCTAACAGAACTTATACTGCGCAACAGGACAAAGCTCTCAATGTCATGGCACGTAGCAAAGCACACTACGACTCGAAGAACGCGCATCCACCAAAAACTCTTGTGCCAGCCTCATTCATCATTTTCTACCCCAACAAAATTCCCTCTGACGCCACGCACATGCTCCCCGTGTTCCCGCTCCTTCCCCAGAAACCTCACAGGGGCGGAAGAAATAGCCCTGAGGTGGATTGGTATAGCCCTCCCGCCTGCTGTCACCTGCAAGCGGAAGGGCATCATCAAAGACAACGAAGCCTGCGCCGCCCAGTGTACAACCCTGAACTAAGACACCGATGTGTACCACTTGTGGTGGGCCTGCCCGGGCAAACGACTGATCCCGGAGCCCTTCCTCAGACGATCTGGATTCCGCAGTGACTGGCATGTTCACTTCGGTGTCGAAATGACTGTCATTACACAGCCTTCCTGGACTTCCTTCCTGCTCGATGAAGGGTTGCATTCACGTTTTGTACCTATTTTCGCCATGCCGCATGGCATCCTTTCCAGAACAAAAAAAAATGGACACAGCATCACTATAATCAGCATAACATTTTATGTCCCAGCAGGACCTTTCTCTACAAGCTGGTCACCCCTATCTCGCACCAGTGGACTTCGTCATATGTGTACCTCACTCAAAAATCCCCATTTTATCCCATCTGCCTCCTGATACTAGAAACAAGAGGAACTGTATCCTAACCCGAATTTCAACAAAGGTGTGTTTTCTCTCGCTATTCAAATTTTATGGCACCACCTAACCCGTCACTATTGAGTGTATTTCGCTTTCCTCGGCACCCATTCTGGTATTCTTACGGGCCGTCGTTTATGTGATTTGCTCAACACATCACAGGAATATATCCTTACTCTAAATCTTCCTTTTAATCTCAACTGGAGCAAAAGCTACACCTGCAGGGGCTCTTCAACAAAATCGGTTATGTCTTGATTCCCACCGATGCCCGACTGGACGGCTGGAAGTCCCTACCCACCTCCATTGTTTCCCCCATTGACCTTTGCATGTTTATATAAGCGGTCCACGATTTCTTGTGTTCGTTTGAATGATGCGCATATTCAATTATTTTTACCCACTCTTCTCTGTATCAGCGAATGGCACTGAACGTACGTAAATAATATATTGTCACGTAGTAGCGGCGGTACCCAGTAAGGCAAACGTCCTGCATCGTAGAGTAAGGCAACAATAAACTGATGCAGTATATTGGGCGAACTTATGCCCGACAAGACAGCAAAAATAAACTCCGCGTCGGGTAGAAAGAGCAAGCGTGAACGCCGGGTGTCGAATCGAGCCCTTGCGCTCACTGGTTCGTTAAATATAATGTGCCCCAAGAACCTCGGAGCATACGCGGTAAACTTATCTGACGGGCCCGTCTATAGAAAGTTTCAGGACGCATGAATAGTCTGATATCACTGGCGCATCGCTGAGGTGGACCGCCGCTCGGCACAGCTCCGACTACGGCGACCAACTCTAGGCCGTCCAGCAGGCCCGCGAGGCGGCGCTGAGACAATATCTCGACGCCCCGTCGTGGGATATCTGAGCCCGGGTCGACAAGAACCTGCCGGACCATTCCATAAATTATTGCGAACCAAGTTTCACACGAAAGGCGAATTAGTAGACAGGTATACGAAGTAAGGATTGTGGTTTTATCGGCCGTACAAAGTTGTAAACCTTCGCTTGCTAACTAAATTAACAAGCATGGTGTCAGTGCGCAAAGCCAAACATGGAAGCATCACACTCGATGGCCGCGGACACTCGCTGTCAAAACGCTGGCGCGAGGAAGTGTGGCAGCAGCAGCGAGCGAAGTGACCCAGTGCTTCTACTCCCCAGACCGAGTGCTTCTACTCCTCCAAACCAGGTACTTCTACAAACCGAATGTTTCTACTCCCCCAAACAGTGCTTGTACTCCTCCTAACAGAGATTGTACTCCTTTAGAATAGAGTGCTAGTACTCTTCCCAAAAGCGTGAAAGCACTAACGTTGTAGAGCCATGGTTACGTTAGAAGGGATTCGCAACACTTACAAGTGGGGAATATTTGGTTCCTTCATAAGCAGCTCCTGCACTTGTAATTGGTGAATTGGATGTAACCTGTAGTCACCGAGTTAATAAATGAAGCATTTCTTCTTTTAGAAGGTCAAAATCTTTATTGATCCGTCAAAAGGCAGACTGAATATTTGGAGAAACATAACGGCACACATGTAAAATCAGATTACAGTGATGTCCGCGAAATTTACAACACATCTTATAATAAATCATCAGTATATTCTCTATGAATTTTCATCATTATTGCAGTGGAGAAATATCCTTTATTATCCATTGGCTCCGTCTTTTCAAAAATAGAGTATATAATTGAAAGGTAAACATAGAACAGACGTGCGCCAACTCGAAAAGTATTGACACCTCGCTCGAAGAGAAATATGCAACACATTACTGGCCAACAAGCACATTTCTAGCACAATACGCTTGCACTTATATGGTAGAGGTTACCAGATGAGCTGGTAAGCATGAGTCCGGTAACGTAGATAAATTTTGCAAGAAACTTTTCTGTGCCATATTCCAAGACATCAGCTCATTTGATAACGTCCTGTACAACGTATAGATGTTCCTGACCGATAGTACAGTGCATTTAGAAATGTGCCGTATATTCTCATGTGAGGCCGCAGGTCTTGCTTTGGTTAAAAATAGTTAACTTAAAGTTATTCATGTATGGGCTGCACCCCATCCTTTCTAAGCATCTCTTCTCGTGGTAACGCAGCAGTATGCCGCCCGGTCTCAAAGCGATACAGAGGCGTATCATATTTCCTATTTGGTTGGCGTCCTCATGAAAGTAGTTTCGTGGTGCTGTTGGGATTGATCGGTTACACTTTCTCACAAATAAAGTTAATTTTAGAGTATTATCTAGTGTGTCGCATATGAGTATAGAACTCCAAGGAGCAATGACATTAAAATCTTGCGCATCAAATTTCTTGTCATGTATAGTAGCCTTTTATTCTGCATTACGGTATGAACGCTATACTTCTGAGTAGCAGCTTGCATAATTACATGACAAATAATTGTGACTAGCTGAAAATGCAATCGAACTAATGTATAGGATGGCTTCAGATGTGAACCAAAAATCAGATGTGATGAATATGACGCATCAAAGGCGACATAAACATAAGTACAGGTAGGGCAGTGCGCGAGAAAGACAAAGAAGCAAATCATAAATGGGAAAAGTAACTATCCTGTTTTACATATTCCTTCCATACACGTGGATTTTGCATGCGGTTATGCATATACTTGCAAAATGAACCAAGTAGCTGAAACCAATGCTTTTTTTCCTACTGAAGTTGTTAAGGTACGCTAAGCTAACAATAATTATCGCGCTTTACAGAATCTTGTCTTCGTCTGGAAACAAGTATGTATGTGTCTAGGAAGGCTAATACAGCGCCTCACTGTGCACTCTATCTTAAATCCGAAAATTTACTATGTGCAAAAATGCTTTTATTTCACCTTATAAATATTATGCCTACAGAAGCCATCAGTCTAAGGGGCTTTTGCTTAACCCTATATGTCCACATCCGCCAATTGATGAACATGTTCCACGCAGATACTCTAAATTCTTTGCACTGAACACATCCCTGCCTCTACTAGCATAGTTGGCTAGCAAGTAGATTGAGTCATCAATACTAAACAGTTTGCAGGCCATGGGCGTACAGGGCTATCTTCTGCGCTTCATTCACTCATTTATCAGTGATCGGAAAATTCAAGTGCGGTTAGGAAGTGCCACAAGCACCGAAAGGGTGGTATCGCGAGGTGTACCTCAAGGAAGTGTTCTTTCCCCAACGCTCTTTAACGTTGCAATGGATGGTCTTCCCGCTGAAGTGCAAAAACATTGCAGGCATGTCCATATGTCGATATACGCGTACGACATCTGTCTTTGGTTAACCGGATATCAACACAAGCGTTTAGCTCTGATAGCTCGACAGACATTACTTTCAGTTCAAAATTACCTTCAAGGTGTGGGGTTGACTCTCTCGGTGGAAAAATCTGGCTTCATAATGTTTCCAGGTAGAGGAAGAAGGTATGCGCGGCTGAAGATAGACCTTAATCAATCTTGTCTTCGACAATTTAAACACAAGCGCTTTTTGGGCGTCATTATCGACTACCGCCTACAGTGGCGACGAGCTGTGGACTCGGTTGTGACATCGATATCTTCGCGTCTCAATGTAATCCGTAGAGTTGCAATTGAGCAATGGGGAAATCACCCTTCTTTAATGATCAGGTTGCACGATGCACTAGTGACGAGTCGAATAATGTATCAGCTCCCTTTAATTTCCCCATCGATATCACAGCTGGAACGACTTGAGGTTCTGCACAGAAAGGGCCTAAGAAGGGCTCTTGGCGTTCCGCAGACTGCTCCTAACAATGCAGTACTTTATGAATCTCTATCGAGACCTCTTAGCTTAGTCGCTTCACAAAGGTTATTGATGCAAATTGGCCGCCTCAAACAGACGGCAGCCAGCCGAGCCCTTCTACAGCGTCTTCGAAAGAGATCCGAGTCCCGAGCGTACTTGGCCCTTAATACTCTTGGTTACCTGGGTCTTGACGCTAGAGGTCGAACTAAGAGGTCGAAACCACCTTGGTCTTTCGCGAGCCTCGATAGTTCGTTGGCAGTTCCTCACGTTCGTGCTAAGCGGAGTTCTCCTTTGGCAGCAACGCGTTCGCTCGTACTGGAACATCTTGAAAGAGAATATGCACGTCATCTTCAAATTTTTACTGATGGCTCTGTGGACAAGGTCAGAGGATCTAGTGCAGCTGCTTTTCACATTCCCTCTTTGAACTTTGATTGGTCCGTTCGCTTCACTGCAGTCGTGTCCTCCACAACGGCCGAAAGCGTTGCCATTGAGGCAGCTCTCAAAAAGCTACGGTTTTGTACGCCTCAACCTGTGGTCATTCTTACAGATTCGAAATCCGCCCTTCAAAGGTTAGAGCACGGATTCCCTACTGATGCCTTATCTCTAAGCTCCCTACGTTCGGTGCAAAATCTCAGTGTCAAAGGCTTCTCCATACGATTCCAATGGGTGCCATCACACATAGGTATCATAGGCAACGAGATGGCGGACAGCCTCGCCCATAGAGCGCTGTCTGGGAATCCTTCAAGAAAAGTGCCTCAAGAAGACGGGAGACTCTTCAGAGAAGCGGTGTCGTGCCACTTCAGTTCTTTGTGGAGCTCACCTCACAAGCCATGTGTGATCAAGGGTCTCCAAAGAAACCAAGCAACCTTACTGCTCCGCATTCGCACAGGCTCTGCTCGTACCCCTGCGTGGATGTTTAAGACTGGCCTGGCGTTATCACCATTATGTTCAACGTGTGGTGTGTGTGGTGACATAGAACATTACCTAATGTGCTGTACAGTGTATAACGCGGAAAGGAGGGTGTTATTCGGGTCCCTCAAGAACACAGGACTTCCTCACAGTTCGCTTCAGGACATAGTTTTCCCGCGCGGGAACCGGTTGTGTAGGAAGGAGGTCTCTCGCCTTCTGTTAAATTACCTACAGGACACGGATTTGGCTTCCACATGGTGAACTGAGGAGTGCACATTTGTAATTGGGAGGTCTGTGTCGGATTACGTGATTTAATTATTTTAAGTGTCGCTACGGTGGAGCGATTGCCGGCAGCAACTGCAAGGCTAATCCCACCAGTAGCCTACAACAACTCAACTCAACTCAACTCAACTGAGTCATCTAATCAAAATCTCAAATGCCTGCCAGAAGCACAGATATGACTATTTCCCAGAAGAAGAAACCAGAATTTTACATGTCAGTCAGTCAAGAACTTTATTGAGGTCCCGAGGAGTTTCAAGCCATTGGAGACCCCACGCGGGGAACTCCTCCGGCCGAAAACGTAGGCGACGCCCAAGTCGGGACGGGAACGTGGTGACGCTCCGCCATTTCTTGGGCCCTCTGGACGGCCTTGAGTTGGAGTTTGAGGTCAGGGTTTTTGAGGGCTTGTTCCCATTCAGGCTCACTGGAGAGAGGTCCCTTTGGTAACGCGGTACATTGCCATAGCGTTATCATAGGAAATTATGACGCCGATGAGGCAGCCCGGACATCAAACCAAGAAGACCGTTGCGTCCCCATTCCTCTCTCAAGGACCGACGCAGCGAGACAACTTGACATTTTAGCACGCACGATCTCCTTAGCAGAGTGGAACACCGCACATACAAGGCGCACAAGACTGCGCAGACTAAACCCGTCACTTCAACTCCGACCTCCAGCCGGTCTACACCGACGTGAAGCGTCTCTTCTGTGTCGGTTATGGCTTGGAGTTGCCATCACGAATGCCTACTCAGCTCAACTGGAATGGCTGATAGTCCTGCATGTGATGTTTGCGGATGCGAGGAGAACATTGAACACTTATTGTGCCATTGTCCTCAATTTCAAGCACAAAGACAATCTTTGTCCAACACATTGAGGAAATTAGATGATCGTCCTCTGAGTGAACAGACGGTACTAGAGCACCGTCCCGACCGATCATCGGCTCAGAAGGCAGTGAAGGCACTTTTATGCTTTCTCAAAACTTCTGGTTTGCGCGAGCGTCTTTAACTCTAGTGCTGTCCGTACACGTATCTACACCTTCTCTCTCCCTTGTCTCGCTTCCCCTTCTCCCTTCCCCAAGCGTAGGGTAGCCAACCAGACTATTGACTGGTTAACATCCCTGCCTTCCTATGTTACTCTCTCTCTCTCTCTCTCTTGCCATAGCACGTGCGAGAGTGAGAAATAAAGTTCTGGGCAGTCTGGGAAATTTGCCGGAATGTCGGAGTTGTAGTGACTAACCCCCGTATTCACAAACCAAACTTAACTTATCGCGATAAGGTCACTTATGAAAGGACGAGAAAAGTATAAGTATAAGGAAAGAACAAGGTGCGTTTCGAAAACGCACCTTAACGCGCCATAAGTGTGCCTTATGAAAGGCACCCTTCACTCGTTAAGTGTTTTACCTGGGAGCGAGGCTAGAGAATTTTTTGCTACGAAATAGATACTTTGACGACGTTTAAACTGCTTTTATTATAAGAAAGCAATAATGGCATGCACACAAGCATCTGTACATAAATAATGTATAAACGCTTGATAAAACTTGATGAAACGCTCGCCGTTTTTGGTGAGTCCGCTATTTACGTCTGGCCACGTTGGTCTAATCCACTCGACGCAGCGCACGTTTTTGTACAGTCTTCTCCAGATTGGTTTTGTCCGTGTTGTGTTGGTATTTCGTTCGTCCGTGTTGTTTTGCCCTGTTATTACTTCCTTTGCTTTTTCTTGCTTATTTATAATTAGCTGTGCATTATTTTACTCATTTTTTATCAGTTTAGTTGTTTAAATAGTCTAGTATTATCTTTTTTTTCGTAAACCGCGTTGAGAATGGAGCGGCGCAAAATTAACTTCACGGACGAAGAGCGCACCATCCTGATGGACCTGATGGAGAGGCACCGCGATGTGCTCGAGTGCAAACGGACTGACGCGGTGTCGGTCAACGCAAAGAAGAAGACGTGGGAAAAGTTGGCCGAAGAATTCAACAGTCGCCACAACGTCCGGCCACGAACGTCCAAGCAATTAAAGAAGTGCTGGGACAACCTGAAAGAAAAGTGGCGCCGTGCCAAAGCCGAAGACACGCGGGAGATATTCAAAACAGGTGAGCATTATTCCTCATGTGCCGAAATTTCTGCTTCTTGCTTGTATATATATTTGATGAAAGCACGGGAAGCCATCGCTACAGCTGATTTCTAGCGCACTCTGCAACAGCTTGTGCGTGTGCATACGGAACAGTGGCGAGGACATAATAAATTCATCGCCAAAAATAACGTTGCAGTAAACTTGCTTGATCGTAACATGCAGGCAAACAAAGGACGTGCCTACGCATGTTTGTTTTCCGCGACACACTTGCACGATCGGCAAATTTGCTCATGTTTTGGTTTCTTGAAGGCGTCGTTTGCTACCTCAAAGGACGTCTTGCTGTGAAAGAAACGCTACCTTATTTGTTTGCAAAGCGTGCTAATGCAGTCCTTGGGCGAACGCCATCAACTAGCTTTGTGTGTAGGCTTGTCGTGTGCTGTAATGAAATACCAGGGGCAAGGAAAACTTGGGCACAGTTGCAGTTCATTAGCATATGCCTGGTGCTATGTGCGTGTGAGCACGGCGACCTGTGTCTGTATTTCCCTTGTGCTCAGCTAGCAGGGCTTCAAAATGACTTAAGCTACATCATGATGTGTTCATATGTTTCTGCCAGTATTTTCGAAGCGGTGAAACTGAAGAGGTATCGTTATTTTGCTAACGTTGATATTTGCTTTTCAAAGGTGGTGGCGCCCCGGCAGGATGCCACATGAATGACGAGTTGCTCAGGGTCGGTGCAGTGGCAACTCACATGGCCACACGCCTTGTCAATCCATTTGACAGCGACTGCACTGGCCCTGGCACAGAGCCAACGCCAGCTGTAGCAGCACTGCTGACTTCCTCACAGCCGGGACGAAGCACTGATGCAGATGGTGAGTATGAGTTTATGTGCAATGTTATATCTGGACTAATTATTTGGGAAACTAGATTTGCTAATACAGAAAGGCACCAAATGAGGCATTGCAGGTGGCTAATGAACAACTCGTTCTGTATTACGCATTTGACACAGCAGTATTGCAAGAAACTAAGCTACTTTTTAATGTCGAAGTGCTGACATTACTTTTGGGCATCATGGTGATGAGGTTGGAGCAGTGCAGCAAGGGTTTTATTTATGGTTTCGTATAATGGACACTATAACGAGGAATGATGCAGTCATTGGTTCTGTCTCAAAGGCTTCCAAAACTGGTTTTTGCAGTTGCATTTGTGCATTATTTCATTGTTTTCATGTCAGTGTTGCAAACGGAAATCCCTTATTTTTTACAGTGGAGTGGTTACATCGCCAAAGTTGTACGTGTGCAATGTACAGTACACATGGATCGATATGCTCTTGCACTGTCTGGATCCAGAGGAGATGTCATAATGTTATCTGCTCTGAACATACGAGAGGCACCATGCCTTGTGGAGATAACTGTAAATTGACCATGTTGTGTCGTGTACTCGATATATGATTAGCTGTGTATGTTCATGGGTGCCTATGCTGTGTGTTTGTGGTCATACATGTGTTTCATTTGTTGCCACATGCGTGTGGAATAGCAGGTACACTTGCTATTGGGCAAACCTCTCCAGCGTTTCCAAAGCGCCTCTTTTTCCCATGCAATAGTGCCCATAATTTCCTGTTTATTATGTACCGTCAACAAGCAATATACACAGAAAGCCTACCTGTGATGCAAATAACTGTCAGCATAGACACCATTGGTTTAGTTATTTTCGTGGCCCATGAAACAGAGAATGAGTCCTAATATGAGGATGAGCGGCTTGTATGCAAAAGTTTGAATGCAACCGCATAGTTATTACTGTCACCGTTTCATTCAACCTGCTTCAGCTGGATGCACCAGCAGGAACATGCTGTATTGTTGTGTGCTCACGGGCTTACATTGTGTCAAGTTCTTTAGTATGTCCTAATAGTAAGTACAGTGCAGTATTTTGTTCAACATCGGTGCATTATGTAGCAAGGCAAAAATGTCTGTATAGCTCACAGCGCACTCGTAAAAGTGGATTGTAAAAGGTACAAGCACTGTGGAAACGACACTAATGTCAACTCTGATTGCAATAACTTTGCAGATGCCGACATGGACTATGACGACTCCTGGCAGTGGGACATCGAAAACCAGGACGAAGCAGCGGCTTCGCAGTGTGCAGCGCCACCAAATGCTGAAACTGCTCAGCGTGTACCAGAGCCAGCAGCAGCCCTAGCTACATGCCCACCAGCTCCAGCCCCGCCAGCTGCTGTGCCGCCAGTGCCGACAGCCCGCCGGCGGATAAACGCAAGCCGGTCATCCTGCACAAGGGATGATGCTGTGAGGAGTGAACTTGGTGCTCGGCTTTCTTCACTCACAAAAGATGCTCAGAGAAAAAGGAAAGAGCACTTGCTCAAGATGAAGCTAACGCGTGAAGACCATGCACTTCGCATGGAACTCGCTCGTGAGGATCACAAGGATAGACTTGAGAAAAGGCAGGCAGAACATGCACAAATAATGGAAAATCTTAAAGCAAAGAAGGCCCTTATTGACCTAAAAATGAAGGTTCTGCAAAAACAGAATGAGTGAGGCAGAAGAAAAAGTTTTCGTGTATGATCATATGCCGTATTTACTCGCATAATCACACTTCTTTGTCAAAAAAATTGGTGCAAATCCAGGGGTGCGATCATTGTACGAGTTAAATTTCCCACGAAAATAAACTTTTTTTTGATCCCGCATTTGCAGCACGGTGACAAGCAGGCGGCTGCCGTTGTCAGTGTGGGACACCGAAACAAAAATGACGGCCGGCGGAGCAAGCCGAACGCGATTATTGTTCTTCTTGTGAGTACATTACATGCATTGAAACAGTTCCTTCCGTATCAGTAATGAATAATGTTAATATCGGCACGTTTGCGACATAGCCATGTCTACTTTGAGGAGACAGAAACAGAGATGGGCACGCTTAGCTGCCAGTGACACAGAAACACATAGCGGGCATGCTGTGGAAACTGCGACATATGTCTTCACTGTTATCCTAATATGGCACGTTTCCACTAAGGGTGGGCGAATATCTTAGCTGCGTTACAAGCATGGGCGTATGAATAGGGTACATTTGTAACTTATCAGCGTAAACGTGGCCACTATTGTTGCCGCCCGCGATTTGTTGCGTGCCCATGAGTGCAGACGAGAGGAATCAAAAGGCACCCTTTATGTTGTTGCTGTTGACCAAATCCATTATGATGCCTACAAACAAAGCCGAGGCAAGCTTGGTTGTAGTTTTTTTTTTTTTTCATGGAAGTGCAGAAAGTGATCGCATCTGCTTAAGAATGTTCGGTGCATGCAGACCTCTTGGTATGTTTTCAAGAATCGTTTGCGTAGCATTTGACAGAAGGTAAGTGCGATCATCATTAGCTAGACTTGGCACACGACATATCGCTGCGACAAGTTCAGGGTGCGGTCATTACACAGGAAAGAAAAAGTTGAATTTTGACGACAAAATTCAGGGGTGCGATCATTATGCGAGTGCAATCATTATGCGAGTAAATACGGTATGTCTTGTAATATATGTTTCGTGTATATCAAAGTACATGGGCATTGTGCAATTCTGCCACCATCAGAATGTATCAGCTACCGCAGCTTGGATCAAACGTGTAACCTCGAGCTCAGCAGCCCAACATATAGCCTCTGCATTAGTGCCAGTTTGCCTACATTGTAGCTGAAAATTAAATTAAATTCTGGGGCTTTACGTGCCAAAACCACAATCTGATTACGAGGCACGCCGTAGTGGGCCACTCCGGGAATATGGACCACCTGGGGTTCTTTAAAGTGCGCCTAAGTACATGGGTGTTTTCAGATTTTGTACACGGTCGTCCACTTCCAATTTGAACACGGCTCCGGGTTGCCGGCGAGGCCGGCGCTCCGCGGAGCGCCGCTCGTGGGCTCCGGGGTAACTAACGCGCCGGCGCACTGGCAGCCACAGGTCTGGCCTCAGCCGCCAGCACACACTAGTGCAGACGCGCTGTAGCAGACGACGCGGCTCCGGCCACGCTTGTGGCGGCCAGTGCGCCGGCGCGTTAGTTACCCCGGCGCCCACGAGCGGCGCTCCGCGGAGCGCCGGCCTCGCCGGCCGCCCGGAGCCGTGTTCAAATTGGAAGTGGACGACCATGTACATTGTAGCTTTGTACTCTTTCTCTCTCTCTCTTGTGATCCTCACACTGTATTTGCAGCATCAACAAATGATTGTATTGAAAAATGGCAGTTGTAGACGTTGGTGCCTTTCACAGCCATTCAGAAATGGTAAAGTTCATGTGAAGCTCATGGTCATCACGGGTAAACTTCATGGATTTTAGGCCCTGTAATTGCTCATTGCGCCATCCTCTGCACGCAGGCAGACAAGGGTAGACAGCTGCCCAACATATAGCCTCTGCATTAGTGCCAGTTTGCCTACATTGTAGCTGAAAATTAAATTAAATTCTGGGGCTTTACGTGCCAAAACCACAATCTGATTACGAGGCACGCCGTAGTGGGCCACTCCGGGAATATGGACCACCTGGGGTTCTTTAAAGTGCGCCTAAGTACATGGGTGTTTTCATATTTTGTACATTGTAGCTTTGTACTCTTTCTCTGTCTCTCTTGTGATCCTCACTCTGTATTTGCAGCATCAACAAATGATTGTATTGAAAAATGGCAGTTGTAGACGTTGGTGCCTTTCACAGCCATTCAGAAATGGTAAAGTTCATGTGAAGCTCATGGTCATCACGGGTAAACTTCATGGATTTTAGGCCCTGTAATTGCTCATTGCGCCATCCTCTGCACGCAGGCAGACAGGGGTAGACAGCTGCCCAACATATAGCCTCTGCATTAGTGCCAGTTTGCCTACATTGTAGCTGAAAATTAAATTAAATTCTGGGGCTTTACGTGCCAAAACCACAATCTGATTACGAGGCACGCCGTAGTGGGCCACTCCGGGAATATGGACCACCTGGGGTTCTTTAAAGTGCGCCTAAGTACATGGGTGTTTTCATATTTTGTACATTGTAGCTTTGTACTCTTTCTCTGTCTCTCTTGTGATCCTCACTCTGTATTTGCAGCATCAACAAATGATTGTATTGAAAAATGGCAGTTGTAGACGTTGGTGCCTTTCACAGCCATTCAGAAATGGTAAAGTTCATGTGAAGCTCATGGTCATCACGGGTAAACTTCATGGATTTTAGGCCCTGTAATTGCTCATTGCGCCATCCTCTGCACGCAGGCAGACAAGGGTAGACAGCTGCCCAACATATAGCCTCTGCATTAGTGCCAGTTTGCCTACATTGTAGCTGAAAATTAAATTAAATTCTGGGGCTTTACGTGCCAAAACCACAATCTGATTACGAGGCACGCCGTAGTGGGCCACTCCGGGAATATGGACCACCTGGGGTTCTTTAAAGTGCGCCTAAGTACATGGGTGTTTTCATATTTTGTACATTGTAGCTTTGTACTCTTTCTCTGTCTCTCTTGTGATCCTCACACTGTATTTGCAGCATCAACAAATGATTGTATTGAAAAATGGCAGTTGTAGACGTTGGTGCCTTTCACAGCCATTCAGAAATGGTAAAGTTCATGTGAAGCTCATGGTCATCACGGGTAAACTTCATGGATTTTAGGCCCTGTAATTGCTCATTGCGCCATCCTCTGCACGCAGGCAGACAAGGGTAGACAGCTGGCTAGACGCCTTGAAAAGCACATGTGTATGTTTTGACTAGTGTTCCACGTGCCTTGCCTTGTCAGACTTCTCAAAAAGTCAGCACATTTTTCAAGGCATTTGGCCAGCCATCCATCCTCATCCGACCACCTGCAAAAGGCAGATTGAGCAAGTACAGGCCCTTACACAATTCATCTAATTCATATCTGTTTGACACATTGTTTGTTGCATGTTTTTGAAAGAGGCTTCAACAAGAAGCATTCTGCCGAGGGATGAAAGCGGCATCTAGATGTAGTTCATGTAACACGTCACGGCAAAATCTTCTGCTAGATAGAGCTTGACATATACATGAATCTCAATGCAGCAGAAGCCACCATGTCGAGAAATATGTGAAACAAGAATGAGTACTGTTTATTTCATTCTGTGCAGAGCATGCTGATAACATTTCTGTTGTGCTATGTGCACGCATGTGCAAACAATCACATTTTTAATGCTAGTCTCCTGAGAAACACAGGCATGATGTTTTGTACCACCAATTTCAAAGGCTCTGTATGCGATAACCATGTCTCACTGCATTGAATCCATTGGACAAGACAACTTATCGCTGAAATGTTCTATTGTGGAATTTGAATGTCATTGCACATGTAAAAAACAAAGCAACGTTAGGTAGCTCCTGCTCCTGGCCTTGAATTCGTAACAGCCAAAGTGCATAGGATCACTTTGTGGGGAAGCAGCATATTTAAAAGTTGTAAACAGTCTTGAATTTGGCAACGGTTAGGTGCTGCACGCTGACGTCAGCGGAGACGGGAAACCGCGGCATAGTGATGTCAACACTAGTGTTTCGTTCCTTCACAGTCACCGCGACCATGCCTTACCGTGCTTGTTTCTGCGTGCGTGGCGTCATAATCTGCTTCGCTCGACCCCGCATTCCTTTGTTTGTATGTAGAGCGGTAGTCAACGTGCGCAGCATCAATTGAAGTGGTGGGCCAATCATGCCGGCGTTCTGTGCAGCCTACGCTTGCACGAACACCAGTGGCCGCGACAATGTTGTCTGCTGTGAAGCGAAATAAATTCAAGCGCTCGAGAACAACAGTGCTTGGAAAACAGTGATGGCAGGAAAACCTATTAAAAGTGAAGTGTGTTTACAATGGCATTGCTGATCTGCCAAAAAAGCTTTTGCATTCATGAACACATGCAAAGAAATAGTAACAAATCACAGTCGACGACTGATTTTTCGGACGCCTAATTTTTTGGACATGCTTGATTTTTCTGACTTTTTCCCAGCCCCAGGACATACCTCACAAAGTCAGTGTATTACGTGGCTTAAAATTTCAGACACTCTAGGGAGGGCTGTTCGATCTTTTTGGACTTTCCAAGCGTCAGCCAGGCCAACTGCCGCGCATCTTGAGCTGTGTCGCCGCCATCTTGTTTGTTTATATTTTCATCCTGTAGTCTCGAAACCGGTGCCGGTCTTGCATGGCGGTTCCTCTGCTACTCGGATGCTGGGTTGAGGCTATATGCTAGCAGCTTCCGCAACAGCGTCACTGCCGTAACGCAATGCTTTTTTTTTCTTCCTTTGTTCCTTCGATTGCCTGTTTGTGTTTGCAGGGTGTTGACAAGCTTAGCAGTAGCAAGCTACTGTGGCTCGCATTTGACTGAATCGGCTTCAGTGCTTCAAGACGCTGTTTCCGGAACTTTATTTTTTCGTACAACGTGGCAGCACTCAACAAAGTCGGTGTGACAACTTCCCGACGACTGCGCTGTGTGTACTGCTTAGCCAAGCATGCTAATTCACAATGGAGAAGAAATCTATGTTGTTGGCCTCGAGAATTCCGATGAACTGAGGCAAGTACGCCACAATGCCGATGGCGAAGAAAGTGGCAATCATCAAGTTCATCGAAGGTGGCCGATCACAGGCAGATGTCGCAAAAGAGTTTAAAATTTCCAAACATGCTCTTTCGGACTACATGAAAAACAAGCAAAAGATTTTGGAGGCAGCGGGAAAGTCTACTGGGTGTTGGCAGAAAAATGTAAGCCAAGGCACCTATCGAAAGCTCGAGGAGGCCCTCCTTGTTTGGCTGAAGTCAACAGTAGCAAGCAAATCCGTCTCCGGTGACCTCCTCAAACAGAAAGCCAAGACGATGGCGCTTCAGATGAGCATTGAGGGATTTAAGGTCAGCGATCGCTGGCTGAAACTTCAAAAAGCGTGCTGATCTCAGTTTTATGAAACTGTGTGGCGAAAGTGCAGCTGTTGACCTGAGCGTTGTTGCGAACTACCGCTGTGAAAAGCTGCAGTCGTTCTTACGGGAGTACTCGCCAGACGACATACTCAATTGCGGTGAGACCGGACTTTTTTTTTAAGCTTATGCCAGAGAAGACCCTTTCCATGGTGGAACACAGTAAGGAACGAGTTACTATTTTGGTCGGCAGCAATATGTCAGGGACAGAAAAGCTGCCAATGCTCATCATCGGCAAGTCGAAAGTTCCGAGGTGCTTTAAAGGTGTAAAGTACCTGTCTGTCTTGTATGAGGCGAACAAGAAGGCATGGATAATACAGCTGTTTTTTGAAAGCTATGTGAGAAAACTAGATCATAAATTTGATCTAGAAGGCCGCAAAGTTTTGTTGTTTGTCGACAACTGGGCTGCACACGGGCACATAAACAACTTGCGTAGTTTTAGTAGAACAAAAGTCTGTGGGAGATATCGAGAAAAAAAATCATTTTTTTTTTCTCTCTCGAAGTCTGTGTGAGTCGAGTTCTTACCCCCAAACACGACAAGTATCCTACAGCCGATGAACCAAGGCGTGATACGTAACCTGAAGGTGAAGTATCGGTCACGCTTGCTTTCGTGTGTGGCGTTGTGCCTCGACAGTGGAAAAGCCTACTCTGTTGATTTGTTTGGAGCACTCAGCATGCTCGCTGATGCGTGGAAGTCGGTGGCCACCCACAACGCTGTGCAACTGCTTCCACCACGCGGGATTTGTGTTGAATGGCAACTCGGCTTTCTTGGACGAGGATAGTGTCGTCGAGCAGCTGTCTGGCAGTGAGCACCTCATCGACAACTTTCGCACTGCAGGCGTCAAAATTCCCTCGACCGTTTCGTTTTCGGAGTTCACGGACGTGGACAGCGAGTTGGAACTGTGCGCCGGGCTCACGGATGAATAAATCATTCGCCAAGTGCTTGCAGAGTCCGAGAGCGATGATGACTCGCATACAGCAGCGCAGTCGACCTAAGCTTAGCTGATGCAAGCGGTCGCAACTCTTTCGTCGGCTTATGGCGACACGACAGCTCTTGCCAAAATTCAGGCGGACCTGCTTGCACGCAAGCGAAGCATGGTTCAGAAGATCAATCACTTTTTCCAGCCTCTAACTCAATAGTAAGCAATAAATTGAGTTTTTGGGGGGCACATTTGTTTTTTCGGACTGCCTGATTTTTCTAACATTTTCGCGGTCCCTTGAGCGTTCAAAAAACCTGTCGTCAACTGTACCAAGTGCAGGTTAGCTTGATACATATTATAGGCGTGCAGCACGTGTGCTACAGCCAGCCCTGCAGTTTGGCCTACGTAGTTACTGTATATGGCCACAGAATGAGTGAGAGGATGACTTGCTGCTAGCAGGCTTTCTAAATGCAGCGCGAGAAGGTCGGGGCAACGAACACACATAGACGGGACGGGTGCAGATAGACAGATGGTAACTGGTCTTGGAAGACGGTATGAATACATGAAGTTGCCCAAACCTGGATTTTGATTTACTGCTAGCTCCTTCGTGTTAGCACGCTGAATGGAAGGTGCATGTTTATCTCCCACCCTTGATGCCAGTTTCGTCGCAAAGCACCATGAATTTTCTATTCGCACATGTGTTGTGAAACAGCCTGCATGCAGCCACCATAACACAGTGCAAGTTTAAAGTATGCATGTGTTGGAAAGCTGGCGCACGCCAGGACGCTGCACTCCCCCTTCTCTCGCGGACAGAGAGAAACGGATCGTCCGGTTACGAGTAGCGTGCATATGCTGCGCTGATGAAGTTCACTACACATGCTACAAGAGCCGGGAAACTTTTCCCCCGTTTAAACCGTCTGCGTAGATTGCTGATATATTTGGGGCAGCACACAAAGAGCGCATCCCCGCTTACGTTCCACGAGGAGGCATGCAAGAACATAACACTACAGTTGTTTGCCCGGAAATGAACGTACTGAATCGCTGAATGCACCACCAGTTCAACCTACCTACCTGCCTATTTTTGTCCTTTTTAATTAAAGAGTAATCTAAAGTGAATGCATATGGAGTGAATGAATATGGATTTACGAGAAATAATCGGCAATAATACGAGCACGGGTTCTAAATCCACTGGAATCTTGTACTGCGGTCTGTGGCTGTCCATTCGGCAATGTTGGTCCAGGCTGGTGAACACTGGGTGCAGTGAGGGGCTGTACATCGGGAGGGCATGGGTCACGCAGAATTCTGCTGAGGTTGTGAAGTGCCGCACATGCAGTGATAACTACAAGTGTAGTGTTTGTTTGAAGTTGCAGCTTCATCTGAAGGCATGGAAATCTCCTCTTCCATATCCCGAACACACGTTCCACACTGTTTCGTGTTTTTGCTTGTGACTTGTTGTACCTGAAAAAAATAGCTGCATTATTTTTCTTTGCCGTGAAAACATTAACAGAAAGAGAGGCGATCAATTGCTCTTGATGTAATATGAACAGTGCTTTGTCTTTCTTTGTTTGATGCATTTTGCCTTTCGGCGATGAGCTCTTGAAATGAATTGCGGGAACATTATTGAAAATGAGCAAATAAAAAGTGTTTCAATTCTGTGTTGGCTTTTGTCTAGTCTTGCATGTTCAAATATGTTGCTTTGCATGCAAGAAGCTTTTCGACCATTTTTGCAGGACACTTTCTTCTTGAAAATAATTGTGATAATCTGCAGCACTGCCTCATAGAAATTAGCTAGCTTGCCTGTACTCTGGGCTGCCTTGGTCAGGATCCTTGAGTGGAGTCATGAGGTATGGCCTGCAGGCATAGCCCATATCTCCGAGAAGAATCCCGGGGACGACACCAGTCTCGTAGAGCACTCTTGCACGGCTGCTGTCGAAAATTCTGCTATCATGGGCAGACCCTGGCCAGCTGGCCACTACATCATAAAATTGTAGGTCAGGGCCCGTGATGCCCTGCAAAACAGCAACTTTCATTAATAAGGGCGGTAGGTATCCAAAATGTACTTGCACATAGAGGAAATTCTGTACAGGTAAGCATTTTATGGTGGCGTCACATTCATAACCGACAGACTGGTTGACTTTTTTTGTCATTAGTTAAGTATGAGCATTACTGTAAAGCCCCACAGTAATGGTTATATTGATTGTGCAAAATGCGCGAATACACTTGTTGAAACCAGAGTGGTAAAACAAAAGCGGGTGCTCCAATAATCCTGTTCTCGTAATAGTGTAGCTCTGTGATAGAGTTATGCAGTGGAATCTGATTACATGATCATGTTCGATACGAATTTTTGAGTCATCCCGGCCCAAGTACATTAGCTTAACAACGTGCTAAATTTCCGATTTTGCGAACCGCTTGTAACGCGCTTGGTGATCCGAAGAGCCGAGTCGTCGTGTGATCTGCGGTAGTACGTGCGAGCGTGAATAATTAACGAACGCGTGCATATGCTTCCCCAAATTTCATGACGCAATCTTCGCCGCATAACAGCACTGTATTCCGACAAAGGTGACTTTAGCAATTATATGTACCCTTGCCGAATTTTCAGGCGTGTTTGTTCTCATTACGTTCCGTTACATTGGGGTTAATAACCTACTGATATTTTTTATGTCCCTAAAAATACACACACAATCGAGATTATACTGGGTGAAAACGTAAAGGGTTATATACTGGCGGCGCTGTGATTTCATCGGCACGACGCTGAGGAAAACGTTGCCGGTTCAAAGTGCTGGTCACGGCACTTGCATTTTAATGAGGGGCAAAACGTTGGTGCAGATTCGGGTTAGCAAATTCGAAACATCGACAACTGTCGTTGCACTGGCGGTGTGAAACCGCGTCGTAAATGATTCTGGTGGTTTACTTGGTGTTACGTCTGTTACATACAGAGTCGTACTACCAGCGGCATTCTGTACCGCTTCTGTTTGCATTACGGTATTTGAAATGGGCACTCACCTGAACATTTATCGAAAAGTATCCTTTCCGGTTGCGATAAACCTCGGCGTGGTCACCACCAGGGCTCTTAATCGGCACATGGGTGCAGTCAATGCACCCGCTGACACCGGGAAACTTTCCTAACTTATAAAATTCGCTCATCACACCGCTCACTTCTGAAGCGGCAGGGAACTTCACGAGCGCGGTGAACAGGCTTCTCGCGATCATGGTGGATACGCGCTCGATGACCCGAGAGACCGTTGGCTGCGAAACATTTACGAGGTCCCCGGTCACAATTTGAAATGTGCCTGCTCCATAGAACCGCAGTGTTATAAGGAGCTGCAGGAGAGGCGGCACAGGGAACCCACGTCCGTCGGTGCGTTCCCGCAGAGGCAGCATTGCGAGCAGCTGCTGCACGGCACTTTTGCTGAAGCGGAATCGGCACAAAAACTCGTCGTCGTTGTAAAGCTCCATCGGATTTAAACGATCCCTGACTACTCGACGCGGCGGCGATGCGTATTCGTAGGCTGCTCCAGTCGATATTTCTTCGTGGCGATCCAGGTAGCCCACAAACTCCTCGAAGTCGTCCATCGCCGCCATTTTGTTTGTTTACAAGGGAGCGTTAAGGTAGGTCAGAGGCTACCTTAACCGAGCCTTACTTATCACGACCATAAGTACGAGAAAAGTTCTGCGATAAGTACAAGGTTGGTTCTTGAAACGCGTTAAGGGCTGTTCACTGACTTAAGTCATAAGCATAAGTATAAGTTTGGTTTGTGAATACGGCGGTAAGTATAGGCCTCATGACGGATACGAGTCCGTTTGTAGCATTCGAAACACGGCCGCCTGCGCGCGTTCGAGTTTGGCGTGCAGGATCGAGTATTTGGTTCTGCCTTTCCGATAGTGAGACGTGATTTTTCGGAAAGTGAGTAGCGGCTCATTAAACTGAATGTCCAGCCCCTCGGAGGCCGTGGAACCATCGCGGCGGGCAAGTTCTCGCGCACCGTCGTGGGCCGCTTCATTGAGGTTAGCTTTTTGCGGGTGAATGTCTTTCGCCATGTGAGCGGGAAACCAGGAGAGGCACCGTTTGCTCTCTTTTGACCTCGCTAGTAGTATACGTGCTACTTCTTTAGATACGTTGCCGCTATCGTAGGCCCGAATTGCGGCACGCGAGTCCGTGAAGACATGAGTAAATGTGGAGTCTGCCATGGCAATGGCTACGGCTATTTGTTCTGCTTTAGCGCTGGGGCTCGTTTTAACCAATGTGGATCATCGTAATGTTCCGTTGCCGTCCACGACTGCTATCACGAAATTTTACATGTGCGAATTTTTTTTTCCAATTGCAAACGACTCAGTGGCTTCTCAGACGTAAGGTGCGCACCACGGTGTACACAGTTAAAGGCCTTGGTCCTTGCACCTGCTTCGGAAGCAGCAAGCAGTTCTAATGAACTGGTTCCGTGAGCATGTACGTAAACGGTAATGACTTCTTAAACCTGGGGTACTCTGCCCCCAACGCTTCCCTTTTCTGGAACCTAAGAGGAAACCATACTTCTAAAATTACGTGTGAAAAATAGATAAAAGTGAAGACATGAAAATATGTCTGCTTAATGTCAGCGTTTAAAATACAGAATGACCGTGGTTTGTATTTGCACCCTTGCATTCACGTGCTGGTAAGTCATGTCAGCAGCTTACCAAGCATGAGCTGTTGCTTTATAAAGTCAACACAGGCACCATGCTCATTGCAAGTATGTATATAGTCACTAAGAAAATCTGCAATGTTATTGCACCGCTATTTTGTTTGTCACATGGATATGTCTGTTGAGAGGCAAGACAAAAAGTGGTCAATTCTTACAAAACTAATGAACTTTTCGTTAAAACAATTTCCAACTTTTAAATGGCACTTGCTCCTATGTGTTTGTCCCCAGAGAGCATACTTATTCTTGACTTTCCCATCAGATACATTACAGAAAATACATGTCAAGAGCACTATGCCTAAAACACTTGAGAATTTTCACCTTTGTTGTGGCATACGGTCTATTGAACGTTTTGGTGACATTTAGTCAAAGGGTGCATCCAATATACCCACATTCTAGTTTTCTCGTTCAAATTGCATGACAATGTATTTTGATTCTTTGGCGTGCGCTCCGCCGCACCATCTGGAGTCGTTCTGGGCTGGCTCTTTGACGTACTTGTGTCCTTCAGCCGCCTTGCGTTATATAAAGCGGGTGCCTGAAAAATATTGTGTGCAGAAAACAACTTGAGGACATGGTGTAAAACAACATCAAGACAGTCAAGAAATAAGGTCATTAACTAAAAGAAAGTCTTAGCTCTTAGTCTTCCTACTGAAATGCATGCGAAGCCTCTAAATGACTACAATAGTCAACTGCTAAACTAACTTCAATATTTAGATTCAAAGAAAAAAGAAATAACCGATAGCTTATCATCGTTCGGCACCAAGGTTACAATACTCCCACTAATAAAAAGAATATTGGTCATTGTCGGATGCCATAAGTCGGTCAATTGTCTGGTGTGTCACGAACATCACTTGTGACGCATATCTTATGCACGTGCCCAGTGTGCATCCCGCACCATTTCTGGTTCTGCCACTGCTCAAGCCATAATATGAGGATCATATCTGCATATATGATGCTCAGTAGAGATGAAAATATGGTCCTCCAGTTACAATGTATATTACTTGATGTGCCTATAAGAATGGGCAACAAGGCTTGTTATAGCAAGCTTACCCACATTTCAAGACTAACAACAAACAGTTCATTGCGGCCTGCATCTAAGCTTACTTAAAGACATTAACTTATTTACATGGATGAGGTACGCAATGGAGTTCATTTTCGACATACTCGACTATTTCGGCAGTTTGAAATTTAGCATTTTACATTCTTGAAGGCATGTGAACGTTGCAGTCAGACCACATTTATTAGTTTATTAGACCAACTCTGCTGTGTGCGGGTGTGTGTGTGTGTGTGTGTCCGTGCGTGTACGTGTGTGTGTGTGCGTGCGTGTGTGTGTGTGTGTGTGTGTGTGTGCGTGTGTGTGTGTGTGTGTGTGTGTGTGTGTGTGTGTGTGTGTGTGTGTGTGTGTGTGGCGATAGCATGTCATATACGCAGAATGTGCACGTAAGTAATGAATTCACACCGTGGAGGATTTCTTGTTAGATCTAATGAAGGAAGAACGACTGTTTCGCGGCCGCGCAAGATGGCTGACACACGACCTCCTTTTGATGGCCTTCGTTCCTGCTCTCTGGACGGATCATCTTTCTCCAGTGCTGTACTGTTCCGCGATATTGTGCGCGCGTGGGGTGGGGCAACTCCAAGGGAAGAAGTAGAGCCGCCGGTTCACTTAGAAGCAAAACGGTGTGCTCTTTGCTCAGCGTGCATGAGTGATACATCGCTATATTGAGGGCCAGCCTCCTGCAGTTGAAGCAGGAGCTTACGCTACGTTTTGTTCTCTATTGCCGCAAGAGTTGAACGGGTATTCTACTCTCTCTCAGAAGGGCAGTGTGAAAAGACCATTTCACTTTCTCCTTGCTAACGAAGTGAACAGTGCATTTCACTCCACTCGATAATTTCCGAGAGTAAAACAATGCGCTGAAGAGTAAATGGGCCTCTTTACTCCTGCAATACTATCCCTAGTTCTTAGAGTGTACGAGGGCTTTTTTAGCCAGTGTCTGCTCTCCTAAGTTCACATGTTACGTGACGCCATAGCGCAAGAAAGTATATTCCACATCCGCAAACCTTGGCATTGAGTAGCGCTGAGGGTGAGAGAAATAGATAGATAGATAGATAGATAGATAGATAGATAGATAGATAGATAGATAGATAGATAGATAGATAGATAGATAGATAGATAGATAGATAGATAGATAGATAGATAGATAGATAGATAGATAGATAGATAGATAGATAGATAGATAGATAGATAGATAGATAGATAGATAGATAGATAGATAGATAGATAGATAGATAGATAGATAGATAGATAGATAGATAGATAGATAGATAGATAGATAGATAGATAGATAGATAGATAGATAGATAGATAGATAGATAGATAGATAGATAGATAGATAGATAGATAGATAGATAGATAGATAGATAGATAGATAGATAGATAGATAGATAGATAGATAGATAGATAGATAGATAGATAGATAGATAGATAGATAGATAGATAGATAGATGGGCGACGAAGGAAAGGTATACGTAGGTTAACTAGACTGAGTTCAGTTTACTACTTTACACGTGTGGAGAGGGATCGGGGAGTTAAGAAAAAGAGAAAGCGAAGACATCAGTCTATATCGCACTTTCACATGCACTAAGTTAGGTGCAGCATGTCTACAGTCAGGCACTCAAGTCTGTTGCCTTGAGGTACCGAAGAAGCGCTCGAATGGCTTTCTGGGCTGATGAACTGTTAGGCCAGGCTCCAAAGACCTTTGCTACTGTAAATGGCCTATTGTCCACTCATTTCAAGGCACACTAGAAAGTTTGCTGGCTAACACTCCGAGGGCGTAAGAGTTGGGGTCAGGCATGTAAAAAGGGGCATCTATCCCATGCCGTTGTCCGACTCATCCCCGCTAAGCACATTGATGAAGGTAGGAACGTGTTCTCATCGAGAACGAGGAGTATACTTGGTTTATTTACGATATCTACAGGAAGAGTAGAGAACGTGACATTTCGTCAGTCTAGCATGACTGAAGTGAAGCAGACCGAGGAGCCGAATATGTCTGCTTAAACCCCCTCTGCCCTTCCTAGATCCACAGGCCAGGGAAAACTGCCATTCAACCTTCGTCCAATCGGAGCATCCAGAGTCGTCGAAAGAGCCGCGTTTAAGGCGTGTGTTCACACCGGGCACGTACCCAGGGGGGGGCCCGGGGGGGCCCGCCCCCCCCCCCGAAATTAAGTGGCATACCCCCCCCCCCCCTCTCCCCGCCCACGCCACCACTACTCACACATTCCTAAAGCGCAGCCAGATCAATGTTGAGACTTGGCAGCTGTTCATCAGTCAGCATTATGCTGCCTTTTTCACCCCTTTTAGATGGCGGTAGTTATTGGCACCTCTTGTAATGTGAAGGACAGTTTTCTCATAGATTCCGCACCCGCGCGATTAACTCGAGATGCGTTCAATTGTCACCATCTATAGCAGGTCGAGGCATCTCTCCTTTGTGCCTCTCTCACTTTCTGTCACCATCTATTCAACCGTCCCGCGCATAGCTGTTGCTTTTGTTAGTTCAACCTTCTTTGTTTAGGCTGGTCCTTGGACCAGGAGAGGGATGCGGCTGTTACTCAGCTGGTCTGTACTCTCGTGGAACGAGTTGCGGCCGGAGAAAACGCCAATTGCGTTTAACTTTTCTCTTTGCTTCATTATTTCCTTGAGTTACGGCTCGCCGCGACGCTGAAAGATGCCCGGAACCATATACACTTGATATGGATTAGATAAGGCGGGAAATAAAATAATGTGAAAGAGCGTCCATCATGAAACCCTGCAATAATCCTTAAACTAATAAGTAAGATGACTGTCGCCCGTTACCTCGTCTGTTTTTCTGTTTTTCCCTAATTGTATAGCACTTTTCGTGCAAAATTGGCAACTGGAAACAAAAATCGCAAGGAGTTGAGAAATTAAGCGATCTACTAAGGGAGAGAGCCAAGGCAACAACCAAACTGCAAGCAAAAGCGAATAATAAATAAGTTAACCGTTGTTTATGAGAATATTTATGGGTCAACATCTTTTTATTTAAAAAGAAAGTAGAGAAAACTCCGCCGGAAGTGGAGAACAATTACTTGTTTTGAACCGCCTCACGTAGCCACTTCTCTGCTGTGCTTATGTGGGTGTTTTTCTAACCTTTCGCGGTGAGCGCAGTACGTCTAGAATCGCAGAGTCCTGCGCTCTACGCGGTTGTATGGGACTGGCGGCCGCACAGCGTTACGCAATTCGCGGAGCTGTCAAAACTGATCAACAAGGCGAAAATAACTGATATTCGAAACTATAACATGAGAAAGACTGAAGAAGCCGTAAAAAATAAACGCAGCCTGAATTCAGTAAAAAAGAAACCTGGCATAGGACAAACCGTGATGTATGCACTAAAAGATACGAAGGGTAATATCATCAGCAATCTCGAAGATATAGTAAAAGCAGAGGAAAAATTCTAAGCTGACCTGTATACAGTACCCAGAGGAGTCACGATAGCTCACTTAGAAACAGTAATGAACAGGATACAGAAACTCTCCTATAACTAGCGATGAGGTCAGAAGGGCCCTGCAAGACATGAAACGATGAAGAGCGGGAGGAGAAGGTGGAAAAACAGTCCATTTAATCAAAGATGGAGGAGACATAATGCTTGGAAAACTGGCGACTCTTTATACGAAATGTCTATCGAGTGCAAGGGTCCCAGAAAACTGGAAGAATGCAGATATTATACTAATCCACAAAAAAGGAGACGTTAAAGAATTGAAAAATTATGGGACCATTAGCTTGCTGCCAGTATTATATAAAATATTTACCAAAATAATCTCCAATAGAATAAGGGCAACACTGGATTTTGTCAACCAAGGGAACAGGCTGGCTTCAGGAAGAGATACTTCACACTGGATCACATCCATGTTATCAATCAGGTTATCGCGAAATCTGCAGAGTACAATAAGCCTCTATATGTGGCTTATATAGATTACGAAAAGGCATTTGATTCAGTAGAGATACCAGCAATCGTAGATGCACTACGTAATCAAGGAGTACAGAACGCTTACGTAAAAAGCTTGGAAAATATTGCTACATTCGTGTGGTATTTGTTTGTTTGAACGAGGCGCGTAGGCGCCATAACTCCAGAAAAGAGGAGGAAGAACGAACTGGGCTCGCACTGTGAATCTAACCGGTCAGCGCTGCAACCGTTGTTGTAAATATAATCTGTAAATAGTTTCTCGTCTTACTGACCATCCTTCGCGTAAGAATATCTACAGAGGTTCTACAGCTACCTTAATTCTACACAAGAAAAGCAGGGAGATACCTATAGAGAAAGGGGTCAGACAGGGAGACACAATTTCTCCAAAGTTATTCACTGCGTGCTTAGAAGAATTCAAGCTATTAAACTGGGAAGGCTTAGGAGTAAAGATCGACGGCAAATATCTCAGCAACCTTCGGTTTGCCGATGACATTGTTCTATTCAACAACAATGCAGACGAGTTACAACAAATGATTGGAGACCTTAACAGAGAGAGTGTAAGAGTGGGGTTGAATATTAATATGCAGAAGATGAAGATAATGATAAATAGCCGGGCAAAGGAACAAGAGATCAGTATCGCCAGTCGGCCACTAGAGACTGTGAAGAAGTATGTTTACCTAGGTCAATTAATCACAGGGAACCCTGATAATAGAAAGGAAATTCACAGAAGAATAAAAATAGGTTGGATCGCATACGGCAGACATTGCCAGCTCCTGACTGGAAGCTTACCATTATTATTGAAAAGTAAGGTGTGCAATCACTGCATTTTGCCAGCGCTGACATATGGGGCAGAGACTTGAGAGCAAGTTAAGGACCGCGCAAAGAGCGATCGAACGAAGATTGCTAGGCATAACGTTAAGAGAGAAAGAGAGTGGTTTGAATCAGAGAGCGAACGGGTATAGACGATATTCTAATTGACATCAAGAGGAAAAAATGTAGCTGGGCAGGTCATGCAATGCGCCGGTTAGATAACCGTTGGACCATTAGGGTTACAGAATGGGTACCAAGAGACTGGAAACGCAATCGAGGACGACGAAACGCTATGTGGAGCGATGAAATTAGGAAATTCGCGGGCGCTAGTTGGAATCGGTTGGCGCAGGACAGGGGTAATTGGAGATCGCAGGGAGAGGCGTTCGTCCTGCAGTGGACATAAAACAGGCAGATGATGATGATGATGATGATGATGATGATGATGATGATGATGATGATGATGATGATGATGATGATGATGATGGAGGTGGTGCCCCCCCCCCCCCCCCCCCCTTGAAAAAAACCTGGGTACGTGCCTGGTTCACACACTCGCTCCCGCACCTTTGTTCACTGAACACAAAGAAAGCAGGGGAGCCTCGTAGACAGGGCTTCTCACGCTTGACTCAGGCTGTCGCGTCTTGGTTCCTGGGATGACCCAGCAGTTAGCTGGGGTGTTTGTCAAACAACTGTGGCGGTTACCTGGGTCCGGGAGGAAACGCCTCAGGACACCCTTTTCCATGAGTTTTCTTGCTCCCATTAGTCCATGAAGGTGACAGTGAACCAACCAGCAATACTCAGTCGACCAAACGTGTATCTCCTTACTGGCGCCGCAATCCTTTACGAAGGGGACGCATTGTTGGCTTCACGAAGCGATTCGTCGCAGCGGGGCAGTAGAGGCTAGAAGGTCATTACCCCTGCTGGCCGACCGTAACAAGGCCTACTTCTAGTAAACATAAATGCCCAAGTTAGCGGTCTCATTGACAGCGTACGCCGTAGCGCAATAAGTAGCGCTGTAGGTAATGCAATATGTAGTACGATAGGTAATGCAGTGCCACGAGCTGCCATTCGCGCAGTAATTTGGCGTGTATTCGCAGGCTTCTTTCACGCTCGCAAAATCATTTTTATGTACCACGTATTGAACAAGAGAAAGCTGTATCGCGAGTTTTTCATGTTGCCCTACAATTTCCTCACTGACACTTTTCATCTATATATAATATTTGAGAAGCTGCCAAACTATTTAAGACCAATTTTCTCATTAGGCGATTGCAAAAATTACTGAGTAAGATCTCCATGCGACGGCAAACAACGTTACCTTGGTTCTGTTCAGCTACGTGGCACTTGCATATTTTTAAATCTTGGTGCATGATAGTTGGGAAACCCTAAAAAATTAATTAAATTACGGGGTTTTACGTGTCAAAACCATGATCTGATTATGAGGCACGCCGTAGTGGTGAGACTTCGGATTAATTTTGACCACTTGGAGTTTTTTAACGTGAGCCTAAATCTACGTAGACGGGTGTTCTTGCTCATTGCCCTAATCGAAATGCGGCCGCCATGGTCGGATCTGATCGCGCGACCTCGTGCTTGGCAGCGCAACACCACAGCCACTAAACAACCACATCGGGTGGTTGGGAAACCCTGTATATGCTTGAAGGAAACATGTTGTAGGTCCCCGTATTTTCATATTGGAAAAATATGCAGGAGACCACACATTTGACAGGAAATGCTTGTGGCATGGCCTCCGTCAGAGCAAATGATGGGGTTACAATACAGCCGCTTTTATGCACTCATGTGTAGGCACTACCACTATAGCAGTGGACACCTTCCAAGAAAGCTACTGAGCATGCGAGAGCGCCCCCTATGCGGTTGGAACGCTAGCAGACGACTCCCCGCCTGGCTGGGCATTCCGGCACAATCAGCCAAGCTTCCGTGTCCACGTTTCTGAATACTATACCAGCACACTGCTTCGCGTATGTATCTACGAATTATTGCGGCAAGAATAACGTCATTTTTGTTATTTAGTTTGTGGGGATGCGCGACTCTCACTCATCTCCTGATATGTTGTTTTCTCGCACAGCTCCCCTCTCCTATAATCCGGCTTCGCCGCGTGTCTTTACTGCGGTGGTCGGTATGCTTGCAGGGTAGTACGAGAGATGGAGCGAGTGTTGCTCTGCTAGCGCCACCTAACGGCTGGATTACTTGGGCGCAAAAAGGAGCAGGCTCTTCCTCTTTGGGCCGGGCTCATCAAGCGGCGTGGACGTTCTGCGCGTGCGCTGATCCACGCTTCTGCGAGACCGTCTCGTGAGGCCTACCCCGGAATGGACAAACGCGATCGTTCGAACGCGCCACCGTAACCGTATACGATGAGGATCGGATGCATGCATGTCGTCGAAAGTTTCTCCCGGTACACTGGCTCCACTACCCAATGGATGAGACACTGGTCCGGAATCTTCGGCAGTGCCCACATCACAGGCCCAAAGAAAGGTTTCTGCCTTCCGACGCCATCTATATAGAAGCTGCAAGCCTCAAAAAGCGCCGGTTCCGTCCGGGCTCACGGGCTCTGTAGTAATAGTAACTCGTTGTTTATTTTTAAAAAATATGAACCATTCCACTCTGTGAAGGTGGTTTACCAGCGAAACAGTTTAGTACACGACACGGAATTGACACATAATTTTCAACAAAGGTACGAACTCATTTATTGTCTTAATGGATAGTCATCGGGAGGAAAGGTACGCAAACTCATTTATTGCCTTGATCGGTGGTCATTATTTTATTTGCAACTGCAATCAGATTATTTGATAATGTCAAATCGATGCACGTGCGCCAAGGGTGGTCGGTTGGGCCGGATCGGTGTGGCATCGCAAGGGATATGTCTGCAACACGGGATGCCTAAACCACTGCCCTTCCGGTACCGACACATTCACATTGAAATCACCGACAACGAGAAAAGGGGTAGTGTTATCGCAGCTAATTCACGCAAAGTGAGGAGGAAGAGGACCAAATAAAGAGAGAAGGCAGGGATGTTAACCAGAAACGCGTCTGGTTGGCTGCCCTTCTCTGGGAGACGGGAAAGTAGGAATAGAAAGATAAGATAGAGAGAGGGAGAGGAGGGGGAAAGACGCGGTGAGCTCGCGCACGCGCGTGGAGGGCATGATTGAGTCAAAGACGTTCACATAGGCCAGTCGCCCTCAAGAAAAACAAAAGTGCCTTCATAGCTTTGTGGGCCGACGAGCGATGGGAATGGTTCAAGTGGCACGTGCCCAAACAGCGGCCGATCGTCCAGTCGTCGCAATGCGATAGATAATGTTTGTCTTTCCGACTGAAATCGATAAGAATGGCACAATAAATGTTCGATGTTCTCTTTCACGCCACAGACGTCGCATGCAGCACTGTCGGTCATTCCAATCAAAGTAGTGTACGCCTTCGAGAAAGCCACTCCCAACCACAGCCGGTAGAGAAGCGATGACTCACGTCGGTGAAGCCCGGGTGGAGGTCAGAGTTGAAGAAAAGAGTAGCCATGAGCCTTACGAGACTATGAATCATTGCATTTTTTTGCTTGCTTACGGGGATATGAGCGATTGATGATGACAGTTTTTGACATGCTGTTCTGTATGTTGTATGCGTGATTAGGAAGAATTAACGCACTCTTCGCTTCAGTTTGCTGAGTGCTTGTAGCCCCTGCCTTACGGGGCTATGAGCAATTGCATTCTTCGCTTGCTTACGGGACCATGAATGTTTACGGGAGTATGAGCCATTGATGATGATAGTTTTTGTTCCCCGAGAAGAAAAATGCACGGAATCCTAGCCATATACAGCTTCGTTGTAAAATTACTCCAGAACTCATCTCCCGATGACTATCGACGGCAATATGACTAGCAATCGAGCAATGTAGCGACACACCGTATACCTGAAGTCACGATTATTGAACGTCTGCGGAGGTCGTCCTGAGACGTTCGCTGCTTCGGCTATGCGCAACACACTCCGAATTCATCGTGCTTTGCTATGGTACTCGCTTGCCAAGGACGCCCGTGAGCATGGCGGCATGACGATGCATGAAGCTGACGGAGTGACGACGATGGAAATATGAAGGAGGGAAGTCGATGGGACTGGACAGTGGCATAACGACAATGAGATGTCGATTCTGAGATTACGATAGTATAACGACGAGAGCGTGATGACGATGACGACGCTATGACGACAACTGAAGGACGAGGATGGAATGGCCATGAAGCCACTACCACAACGGCACGATGACGACGGTATTACACATGTATTCATGATAGCTACTGTCTAACAACGACACATTGACCACCATATGGCATGACAACAGCGGTAATCACGATTGAACGGCGACCGCGTGATTACGATAGCTTTGCGAACAAGGAAGGATGTCAACGGATCGACGAAGGTGGTATGTCGGAGTTAGAATGACGCCGATGGAACGACCACGAGGGCTCAGCAATGACGGTATGGCAGCGTAAGCATGGCAATGACTGTATGATTATTACTACGCAATGACGATGATGTCATGCCAATGGTATGAGAATAATGGTATAACAACTAGTATATGATGACAATGGCGTGACGACGACTGTATCGCGAAGACCCGCCGTGGTTGTTCAGTGGCTATGGTGTCGGGCTGCTGAGCACGAGATTGCGGGACCGAATCCCGGCCACGACCGCCGCATTTCTATGGGGGCAAAATGCGAAAGCACCCGTGTACTCAGATTTAAGCGCACGTTAAAGAACCCCAGGTTTTCGAAATTTCTGGAGTCCTCCACTACGGCGTGCCTCATAATCAGAAAGTCGTCTTGTCACGTAAAACCCCATAATTAAGTTCTTATCATGCAGCCCTATGTGACGTCAATGGCGTGACGACGACGGCATAGCCAGAGCCAGATGACAAGGATGGACGACGCCGATGACAACGAACGCATGATAGCGACTATCTGATGGTGACGGTATGCCAACGGCGGCATCATCCCGATTGCATGGCGACAGTAGGATACTCGTGGAATGACAAAGAAAAACTGACGTCAATGGAATGATGAAGGCGATACATGACGACGGTATGACAACAATGGGATGACGTTACTGAGGTGATCACGTCTGTATGACGATGATGGCGTGACGAGAATGGCTTGACGAGAGTCGAATGACAAAGCTGTAATGACGACGATGATGTTATTTCATGGTGCACCCACAGATTTTTCACCGTGAAGTCACCACTTCGATCTTTTATTGCATATCTCGAAGAAATAGACAAACCCTCTCTAATGACATGCATGGCTCACAAAGAACGAATAAGCAAAATGTTGGTCGTTGCGTATGCCAGAGTGAGGCTATGAATTCACCTTCGACAAATTCCAAATACTCATCTCAGTGGCCACGGCAGCAAGACTTGTGCAGGAGTAAGCCTTGCGTAAGCAAGGTGGACTCTGAAATTCAGCAAATTTTTGCTCAGTCTGAACTCCATATATATGTGCATATGCCCATGTGTCATCCCAATGGCTTTATAAATAATGGCCTGCTATGTAACATTAATGCTGAATTTTACAAGTGCAATAATGTTTACGTCCATGTTCTCATTAAAGCAATTTGGTAACTATCATCTGTGTGTTCATGAACAGCGAATAAATATTTTTTGTTACTTTTTTGGGCTCGTTCATAAACATACAAATTTTAGGGTTATGCCTCAACGAACAGGTCACAGAGTATATTCTATTACTGCTGCTGATAGGTTTTATTCCTTTGGAAACCAAGACGCTGGTGCGTACGCTCCGTCTGCTCATTTTCTTTTACTGAAGAAATACACTTGCTTGCTTTGGTTTAGCTTGGTTTATGAGGCTTAACGTTCCAAAGTGACTCAGGCTACGGGAGACTCCTTAGTGGAGGGCTCCGGAAATTTCGACCACCTGGGGTTCTTTAACGTGCGCTGACATCGTACAGTAAACAGATCATCCAGCATTTCACCCACATCGAAATGCAACCGCCGCGGTCGGAATCGAACCCGTGTCTTTCGATTTAGCAGCCGAGTATCACAACCACTGAGCCACGGCGGCAGCTACACTAGCTTGCGCTGGGACATTCATAACAAAAATTTACTTGAAAAGCCCCTACAGGCTTGGACAGGTATTGCCTGACGCATTTCATCAACTTCATTCCTACTCCATAGCTAGTAATAAACCAAAAAGGAAGTGAGCAGATTTATGTGCCTGGAATGGACAGCGGCGCGTCGCAAATAAAATCTGAACCAAAACATCCCGCCTACGCAGGGGATTATGGCTTTTCTTCAGTTTTTTGTGCGCCGAGAGTTAACATAGTGGGAGGAGGGTGCCGATGGGCCTGCCAATTTCCGCTGTGGTTCGTGGTATATGCGCTCACCTCAGCTGCTGCCATAGAGATTTAACCTATCTCATAGTGTTTTGACACTGTCTATCGCACACTCCGCAGCTTAGTTAACGGCGCTCTTTATCTCAATTCTGTTATCGTAAACCTCGGGCGCACAAACACTTTCAGGAATTGTTTTCACCTGCTTCTTTGGCAAGATGAGCGCTTGGCGCTAGCAGTTAAGTGAACAACACAAATTCGTTAGGGCGGGCTGCCATTTTGAGGCACCAGTGAGGTCAGTGGATTAACGAGAGATTAATAACCGTCAGCATCAGTTCGATTCTTTGGTATTCTCCACGACGTTACCGACGCATCTCGTGTGTACACGCTTCCCCTTTTGCTGATCGACATTATTGGCTTTCGCTACTGTTGTTCCTTTTTGTTAACAAAAAGCCTTTTCCAACAAACATTTAGAATGTATTTCTATCCATGCGGAAGTGAAATGCGCAATCACTTTCCCTATTTTTCACAGTTTACGTATCCTTGAGAAGCGGTAAGCGAGCGACGCTGCCGCGCGAGAACGATACCTGCATGCAGACCCGCCGAGGTTGCTCAGTGGCTGTGGTGTTGGGCTGCTGAGCACGAGGTGTCGGGATCGAATCCCGGCCACGGCGGCCGCATTTCGATGGGGGCGAAATGCGAAAACACCTGTGTACTTAGATTGAAGTGCACGTTAAAGAACCTCAGGTGGTCTAAATTTCCGGAGTCCTCCACTACGGCGTGCCTCATAATCAGAAAGTGGTTTTGGCACGTAAAACCCCATAAATTTTACAATACCTGTATGCAGTGGGAGCGAGAACGGCGGCCGCCGTAGCAGACGACGCTGTTGGCTTCACCCTAAGCAGTGGCAGAGGTAATTGGCGCCATCTATGAGGAGGGCGGAGCCGAACATCCATTTTCCTTGCATGGCCTCATAGATCGTCGCGCGCCCGCGCGCCGATCCAGGTGGCCGAACCCTTCCCCCACCCCCCGAACTCCTCTCCTCTCCCCTTCCTGATCACTCCCTCGTAACTCCTTCATCTCCGACTGTCACCTCGCGCGCCCGTCGGCCCGCCGCCAGCTTAGCCTGCTGCATGAGGGTTCATGTTTCATTATCTGCTGTTATAGACGAGAAAACCATGGCTAGGCGGCGCTACTGCGCCTCTCCCAATGTGGAAACGCCAAGCAGCGCGGTCGCGTCGTGGCGTAGTCTCCGCTTTGTTTGCATTGTGCCGGCCGCGCTTTTCTTCGCTGCTCGTTCTCACGGCACTCCGCTTTCGACGGTGGCAGATCGCCTGCTTGTGCAACAGCGATGCAAAAATTGCCGTGCGGTTTCAAGAAGGTTGCCGACGCCGACAGCTTTTTTTCGTGGCGGCAACCTCACGATAGGGGAGCGTCTGCTTCCGAACGTGTACGGCGTTGAACAAACTGTGGACGGTGATGTGAGAGTGAAAGCCAAGTGCGTGTCACAGGTGTCCGACAAGATCGTATATGACGTCGAGTTAGAGGTACGCACCATGTTCAGAAATTTATCCACTTTTATTTCAATGACAACATAAGTCACACTGGCAGCAGGAACTTCTGTTGTCATGCTGCTCGATGACTGCAGATCCATTGGGCTGCTTCATGAAGGTTCCGTCACTTCACGAAGGCATGTTCTGGAGTCTGTTTCACACGTGTCTTGCTGCTGCTCAAGAGCTGTGTCGCTGCAGTACGAAAGCACATGTCCCGGTGGTGCTGACTGCTGAGAAGGCTGTTGTGATTGCCATTGGTCTGTTTGGCACCGCTTCCATCTGCATCGCATATAAATTAAATTAAAATTAAATTATGGGCTTTTGCGTGCCAAAACCACTTTCTGATTATGAGGCACGCCGTAGTGGAGGACTCGGGAAATTTCGATCACCTGGCCAGCTGGGGTTCTTTAACATGCACCTAAATCTAAGCACACGGGTGTTTTCGCATTTCGCCCCCATCGAAAGGCGGCCCGCATATAAATGAAACAGTATGTATGCCTATTTGTTGTGGGGATTAAATTACTCCCAATAATATGTTTGCAAAGGTAACGTTCCTGTGATTGTGTGCATATATTATTCTACAAGAGTGGTACCACTACAAGTTATGATACTTGCACACTTAGATACTTAGCATGGGCAAACAACAAACATAACGCGCACGTCTCGAGCGGCTGCTTTCCGATCTGCCGCTTCCCGACGCACGCGACGACCGCAGCTTGCATTAAATACGGTCTGCTACCACACAAAAGTAGCGCGCGGCCCCTTTCGTTACCTGTACAACTAGTAATTTAAGTTGCAGCGTTTGGAAAAGGGAAATAATTGTCTTGACCTCGTCCATGCCGATCGCGAGGAAAGGCACAGTGCAATCAAATAAATTCGGGGGTTCTAAGTGCCAAAACAATGCCAGAACCACGAAATCATTATGAGGCCCGCTGTAATGGCGAGTCTCAGGAATAATTTTAACCTCTGGGGGCTCTTTAACATGCACAAAAATCAAAGCACACGGTAACAAGGGTGTTCTTGCATTTTGCCCCTATCGAAATGCGGCCGCCGTGGCTGGGAATCGAGCACGCGTCGTGGAGCTTAGCGGCGCAACACGCATGAGTTTACCGCTAACAATCGGCGGATGCCACCACAATTCAACAACGCGACACGCCTAAACAAACGGCAGTGCACTAAAAACAGGCATATGACTATTCCGCTTTCAAGATATTAGACGCGAATGCGAAAGTATGAGGCTTACTTGACTCGGAGCACTGCAGTTATCCATGCTTGTCGTCTATCCTTCTCGTACCACTTCCCAGGAAATCTGTAGAACTTCACGGGCGGCGTACGACCTTTCGTGTCTTCGAGGCTGCTGTGGCAATCAACAACACATCAGTATTGCGTGCCACCTTTCCTGGCTGATGAGGTCGCACTCGGCATCGCAAAAACCACGCGCATGAGCGCTCCCGCCGTACAGAACACGGGCGCGCGCTAGCGCAGCGACGACCCTCGAAACTTCCATCGGTCCGCTAGGGGAGCATTCAGCGCTGGTGCCGCGCGGGCAAACTTTAGGTTGCCTCGTCTATCGGGAAGCGTGCGCTGCTGTGCGTTAACCGGCGTGGGTAGTTTCGTCAGTTTCGTGGTCCTCGATAGCTGTGTGATTGGGCTCCGCGATGTTTCACCCGTTTCACGACTCGTACCGCTCGTGCATCGTGCAGTGGTGCACGAATACCTCAAAAAGAAGCCTTGCAATGTTGTTCCGGGTGCGTAAAGACAACAGGTGAGCGCGCAGACCCAAAGACATCAGAAGGCGCATGTACACGAACACAGCCCTGTCCATGTGTGGGCTCCATGAGCCTCCGGACGTCGTTGCGCCTAGATTGTGCTATCCTTCCCTCTTACCGGTAGAGAAAGCTGACAAACAGATGTTCCTCCTCATTGTCACCTGGTCTATGACTTGTGTTTTTCTGTGCCACGTCTCATTCTGCAACTTCAGTAACTTAGCTTTCTATTCCACCCTCAGTGCTTTTTCTGTGTGTCACGTTCTACAAACGTACAAACAGCTGAAAAATTACTGTTATTGTTTGTGTATTATATCATGCAGTAATCGCCGATGGGAAAACCGCGCGTACAACCTTCATGTGTAGGCATGCAGGGGCGTAGCCAGGGGGGGGGGGGGGGGGGGGCTTATGGGGCTTGAGCCCCCCCCGAAATTTTTTCGTGCTGTCTATGCACCGCCGACCAAAGCGACCCCCGCCGCCGGAAATCACTCTGGATTTTGTCTAGAATGTCTTTTTGACGCTCGTAAAGACATTTAACCGCGAAGATTGCGAACTCGGGCTGGATTTCGTGGCAACGCCCATACACCGGCAGTCACATAACGCCAACCAGTGCCATCCGAGCACAAAGTTTCAAGGGCGCTTTGATGGTGAGCGGGCTCGCCGCGGCATCTCACTGAGGCCACGGAATCTATGGAGCGCATGGATATCAATTGCGAAACTTTATGGGTATAAATCTCATAAGCTCTTGATGTGAAACGTGCATTGACATTTCCAAAGTTGTGCTTTAAATTTTCAATTGCGGAACTTTGTGGGTTTAATGTTGTCTTAAACATTTGACGCCAAATGTCCATTGACTTTCTAAAGTCTTACATAGGAACATACAACGAGACAAGCCAAATCAACACACTAGCAGACGAGTTGACAAAGCACGCAGCGAGGTCCAATGATACGAAACGTTGGGGTGGTTCATTTGTGCCGTCATGTCACATAAAAAAAAATATCAACATTTTTTTTAACCTACGCCAGAACATCCATGTCAAGACAATAAAGCCAGCCAAAGTAACTACGTTCTTATTTATTTTTTTCTACTTTGACTTTTATTCGCGAGGACACATTGAGCCTCTCCAATTTTTTTTTTGTTCTCGCTACCCTACCCGCGGGCTGCCAGAGCCAGCCAGAGCGCATACGTTTTTCTCGTATGGCCCCGACCACCGTGCGGTGCACTTCGGTGCGCGTTCGGTTTGCTCTGGCCGAGTGGATTTTCACCTGACAGAGTTTTGGACGCTTTCTGGCTAGCAGACGAGAAAAAAAAACAATGGTCGCTCGCCGCCATCACTGTGGGGACTCGAAGGATTGCACCGCATTCCTTGAGCGGATCCTTTCCGGAAAGTCTTGTTTCACCGCTGTAGGATACTGAGCAGTATGCGTATGGTTCTCAGTGGACCAAGCGTCTCATGTTTTCTTCGGTATTCCTTCCGTAGCCCCATTAGGTGCCCGAAGTAGGCATTCGATTCTGGCCAACATACTTTCCTATGCCTTTTTTTTTTCATTTCGGTGCCTCCGCCTCACAGAAAAAAAAAATACATTGTTGCGGCGCAGCGAATTGTCGCATGATGAAAGTTCGATTTTGATACTTCTTTTGCGGAAAGTAATGGGCGACGGGACGCTGCAGTTGCCGGATACACTTATCATATTATTGCGAAAGCAATAATATGATAAGTGTATAAGTATAAGTATAAGTGATAAGTGTAGTGGACACTCCAGGCGCATTCCGGCCGTCGCCGTCGCCCTCATGTTTCGTATAAAGTCAAGGGTGATAACATCGTGACCACGCGCTGCATGCTGTATGTGCGAGTGAAAGCGTAGGAGGGGAGGTGGAATGGGTGAGCCTACGATGGTCGCTCAGTCTTGTGTGCGCAAAAGAGAAAAGCGGGGAGCAAGCGCGCCGCCTTCCGTCGCGCGCAATACATCGAGGGGAGTGGATGGAATGGGGGCGGAATCTAAGATTCTGTGAATCTATGATTGTGCAACATGTTTGTTTGCCTTGTTTGACGCATTATATACAGTTACTTTTTCTTACATACATAGACTCATTGGAGACTTATACGTATACTTAAATATCTTGTTGCGAGGTTTTGTGTACACACGCAGTGAACTTTGTTTCCAGTGACACTTTTTGTCCTTTATCAAGTCGTATTTTCGCATTTGCATATCCCATTGTGTCTTTGCATTTCTAATGTACGAGGGCGAGTCAAATGAAAGTGAGCCTACCCTAACCGCGCAATAATCGTTCTGTTCATTATCTGCGAGGCATGCGCGTAGGAGAACGGCATATCTCATTTACAAAAGTGACACGCAGGTGTGAAGATAAATGTTCTTTAATGCTCTCATACACTGGGTTGAATATGGTTGCGTCACATAACGGACCCTTCTAAAGTTGAACAGCTCGGTGTCGCGAAGTTTTTGACAGCTAAAGGTGTTTCCAAAACAGAAATTAATCGCCGTATGGCTGCCGTTTACGTTGAACACGGCATTTCATTGGCGACTGTGAAGCGTTGGAGCAAACGGTTTAAAGGACGTTGTAAAGACATTCCAAGACCGGGCCAAAACCATCGTGCAATCACCCCTCCACACAATTTCAAAGGTTCATGAGCTGATGAAACAAGAACAGAGGATAAGCATCGATGAACTGGCAGACGGTCTGAACATCAGTCATGGTTCGGTTCACAACATAATTCATGAGCTTCTCGGTTATCGGCTCTTTGGTGCGCAATGGATCCCCAAGATTTTGATCCATCGCGAGAAGACGGAGAAGTTTCGCGCTGCCTTGACTCATGTGATCGGGTATCACAATGAGGATGACGGCTTCTTGTTTGCAATTGTGATCGGGGACGAACCTTGGTGCCACGAGCCTGAAACACGACGGCAAAGCTTACAGTGGAAACATTCGAATTTACCACGCCCAAAGAACGCAAAGGCCATCATTTCCACTGGAAAGGTGTTGTTGACTATTTTTTCGGTCGTCAGGGTCCATTACTGATAGAATTTGCTAAATCTTGAGAGGCTATCAATTGTTTCCGATATTGTGAAACGCCAGAACGGCAGCGTGTCGCAATCAAGAACGAACAACGTGGAAAATTGACGAATGGGGTCATCTTGTTCCACGACAATGCCTGTCCCCACGTCACTTATGTGGTTAATACAAAACTGGCGAAGTTCAAGTGGGAAACGCTGCAGCATCCGCCATACAGCTCAGACCTGTCACCCTGCGACTTCTACATATTGGGGCAACCGAAAAAAAACAGCTCAAGGGAACCAGATACAGACTTCTTGAAGCAGCAGCCCAAGGAGTTTTATAAGACGCGAATCACGCGACTCGTTAGTCAATGGGACAAATGTCTAAATTCTCATGAAGACTACTTTTAAATAGAGTACCCCGTTGTTGGCTCACATTCATTTGACTTGCCCTTGTATATCTTGCTGAATTCCTGCTTTTTATACGTGCCCTCTGTTTGACTATAATTTCGGTACAATTACTCACGATACACGACCGGTGACAGCTGCTCCTGCGTAATACATTAAAACAAATTACAGCGTCATTGAGATTTTTCACTGGCCATTGCATATATACAAGCATTTAAGCACGGTTCTTGAATGACAAAGTTTCATTAACATATTTGTCCTCAACTTGTTCAGTTCATTGCCGTTTAATTTTTCATATCAGCGGCATGCACTGCTTTCCTGGTTTTGAACTGATATAGTTCTAAAGTTCGTGTGATATTTTCTTTACTTAATAAATAGACAAAAATATGGAAGCATTAGTATCAGTTATTTTGGGCAAAAGTTTTGGCACATACGAGTATATTATTTTATGAAAAAATACATATTTTATTGTTTTGACTGTGCATAGGGTTCAAGAATTCGTTTGCAGCATCTTTGGCAATGACAATGCAGTTATTATTCATGGATTTGATCCCTTGACAAATTGTTTAAGAAGAAGCTTTAGCTCGGGCCCAATCCGACGCGGCCTATTCAAATACTTGTAAAACGCAGAAACGCTTTTCTTAGATAATCCTGCTAATCGCTCTTATTGAAATTGGTTGCATTTGAGAGAGAAGGTTAAATCCTAGTTCTGTTGGAAACACAACTTCGGTTTAGGGCCTGAATTTTGTTTAAAATATTTTGAAAAATTCGAAAGCTTGAAAAAATAGGAGCACGACGTTTACAAACTAATAGCTGTGCATGAAGAACAGACATTATGGTTCTGTAAACGGCATCTATTATAACAGTCAAAGCGGACAAGTTTGCTATGTCAATTTGTATCTTACGTGAATTGGTTACGTTGTGTACAAGGGTTCTGCACAAGCCGTATTTCCACAATACTAAATTTTTTTGAGATTGATGTGTAACATATCTATTTTGTCCGCTGTAGATGTACTATTAGGTGCAACTCACAGAATTGTAATATCATTTTTCATTGTTGAGTCACGGAGTTTTAAACTTGATAGTTTCGTTTTCTGGAAATTTTTGATTTGGCCAATTTTTAATAAAGAATTGACCTCCTAAATGAAAAATTCGAAACCAGCAGTCACTAGAATTAAACTTTTTCTTTTAAATGCAACAAACCTCCTCAAATTTGGTGAAGTGGTTGCAGGGAAAAACGAATTCCCCTTCTACATGTAGTTAAATAGGAGCTCCCGAGCTAAAGCTTCCTCGAACAAAATTTCTCTTTCTCTCTCTCTCTCTCTCTCTCTCTCTCTCTATATATATATATATATATATATATATATATATATATATATATATATATATATAGCTCCTATGTCATTGTTTTTGCCACTGGCCCCATACATGGGGCCAGTGGCGTAGCCCCTCCCGAACAAAATTTCTGGCTACGCCACTGTAGGCATGCTACGCTTTTTTTTGTCTACTGGAAAGCATGAGCATTGCAAGTGTCCTAAATCCATATTTTTGCAGTTCGTGTTTATTATACAAAGGAGTACCCAATATAGTACGACTTTGTGCCTTGAGTGACGTAATTTTACTGCTAAGCATTGCATTCGAGGTGAAAGAAAAGCGATGTTGCTGGCTTATTTTACCTGGTCTTTGATTGAGGAATAGGCCTATCTGCGAATGTTTTCTATGTGCCGCTGCTAAAGCCGACTACCTTCTGTTCCCCCTTGCCACCGTTACTCAAGTTGTGGCCAAGTGCACAACAATGTGATAATGTGTATTTCAGTTTTTAGTACCGTGTTATTTTTGTTCTCCCATGTCTTTTTCGTTTTATTCAGTAGTAATGAACATGTCACGCATTTCATATAGTTTCGTGCAGGTTTATAAGTAAGCTCTTGTTTTTTTTGTATGGCTGTCACTCAATCTTCATTTTATTCTATTTTTTTAGGTATTTTGCGTGTCATTGTTTTTGCCATTACCAGTGAGCTTTCCCTTTCTTTAGTTGTCATGACTATGTCATACACGTCGTCCAGTTTTGTGCATTGTCTTAGTGCATATATTAGAAGCTCGTCTACATTTTGGTCTGAAGGCGTTATATACAAATCTTGTTTTTTTATACATGTGTGTGTGTGCATTAAACGGCCTTCGCGTTTTTTTAGCGTTTTTGTGTTGGTTCACTGTCTGTGAACTTTTGTATTTAGTACTTATGTAGATGTCATGCACCTTTCACTTCTGTTCATTTTTTGCGCGTATATCACCACCGCGTTATAAGAAAAATCTTTGTTTTCGGAAACGAGGTCAAAAAAGCGAGACCAGAGATCTGTTGGTTTGCAAGGGAAATTTTTTTATGTCCTGGCACATGCTGGTATAAATATGGGCAAGACTGCGTGCGTGCCATCACATAGCCCACGGCGAACCATGCGCCAGCTCATGGTGCGCCGTAGCGCGTGCGCGCGTAAAGAAAAAAAAAAGCAACGCGCCGCGCACAGGCAAAAACAAAGGTAAGCGGCGCGCGCGGCATGGGGTAGAAGGAGCGGAGCGGGTCGGCATAATAAAAAAAAATAACGCTAGGGGGACGAGAGGCCGCGCGGATGCTGTTCCTGTTGCCATGACAACGTAAACAATCGTGTGCGCCGGCATTTTGCTAGAGCGTCGCCCCCCTGTTAGGGCCGTAACTGAAGGGGACCGTGGCGCTAGCGTCAAAAGAGCGTCTGCTCGAAAACAGCCAATGGCAGCCATGCGGAAATTCACCCCTGGGAATCTGTCAGGAAGTCTGGCCCCTTGGCAAACAACCTTCGTAAGAATTAAGCGCGGCTGTAACGCACACATTGAAAACCACGGCCCCACTTACGGAACGTTGTGCGACACCAGAAGTATGCTATAACTCTGTTGCTAACCAGGCGGCATCGCTTTCGGGCTGCCCGAGCTTGGTGGGAAGAAAACGACGGAGCCTCACTTGACAATGGTCAGGTCTTGTCGTAAAATCTTTCCCCTTCCGCAACGCGCCCGCAGTATATAGAGGCCGCGTTCATTCTTTGTGAATTTGGGTAGCGGAAACGTGCAAAGTCACAAGAAATGCCCGCAGAAAATTACTACACTTAGCACCGTCCAAGTATATTTCACTCACTGCACAAGAACAAATCACTCGACATTTATGGATCAATGTAGAAACTTAATCACTGATAAGATACCATCTTCGGCCACAAGCACTGCCGACGGCCGGTCTACCAGCTGTCTTCGATGGCCACGCCGCAGCCCCCGCCATATAAAAGATGGCTGACTGCTGCTGCTAGAACGACTGCTTCTTGACACCCTCAGGGCGAACAGCCTGCTGAAGTTTCAGCGCAACTGTACGTAGGCAGCGGACAGCTGCTACTAGCATATGACAGCTGCTACTAACATACTAACTAATGGGACGCCAATAGCCAAGTATAGGTTACCCACTCAGGGCTACCTAACATAGCAAACCAGAAGCTCTTCCGGTTAACCTCCGTTCTTTTATCTCTCTCTCTCTCTCTCTCTCTCTGTATATTTCTCTTTACTGCCTTTATAATTCCACATAACAGACAGCCAAGTGAAGGCCACTCAGAAAACACTAAGAAAATGTTGTGTAAATTACAGAATTCGTCCTTTAATATCAGCTAGCAATAATACAAAAATAAACATACAAATTCAGGTGCTCCGAGCCAATGAACACAATAAGCAACACCTCTAAAATATGCCCCTTCACACCACCTAGCAACCCAAGTCGTACAAGAGAACGGATGTTTACTCGATCAATGCCCGATGAAGATTGGTTGGTCTTCACTTGAAAGCTACTGCACTTTTCCGTAACTGTTGTTACTTTGTGCCCCTGCAAGAGCACAAATGCATCCTAAGTGGCATTCCCTGTAGCTGCCTCGTTTTTCTCTAGAAAGAAAAAAAAAAGAGAGAAAGAAAGCGTGGAAGGAAGGAAGGAAGCAAGAGAGGAAGATAGATAGAGACGTATACATTTTTCTAGAGAGCTGACTACCAAGATAGCAGGAAAGAATTCAATTACAGAACAAGCCACAACTCTGAGGCTCTTGTGAAAACATAAAGGCAATAACTATTCGTATCCCTGTGAAGGGATATACAGCGTTACATCAAGAAAAAAATTGAACAAATTGTTGACATTTATTTCTGGCCATGGAGAGTACACAAGTAAAAAACTAATTTATATATTCTATCTTCTAAGGCTTCATCGCTCTGCTAATTAATTATTTAGTAATTTGTTTGCTAAACTATCCATTGCAGAAACTTCACTCCATCATACAAAAAAAATGAACTATGGGGCTTCCATTAAGCTTCCCGCACTTCAATTATCATTTGGTGCATAAAACTCAGCATACGTGATACATTGGGCAACTCAGGATTATTTACGCACCATCCGAATGCTCTCCGTTCCATGCCGTTAGGTTTCCTTGTGCTTGTTTTATGTTTATTTCTATTTAGCTTGAGTGCTTCTTGCGATTAAACTGAGCGCGGGCGCGCTTCCGACAGACCACATCCCAGAGACTCCCGTAGCCGACAAAGGCGCTCTTCCCCCTATTTTTCTTCCCCCTCTCTCTTTTTCCTTTTTCTTGCGCGGCTTTCGCGTTCTGACTCACGCTCTCTATCTATCTCGCGATGCGCTGCTATTCGCAACAGGTGGGCGACAGCGCTCAGGCTAGCAGGAAAAAAGAACGACCGCTTCGTTTTCTCCATCGACAAGGGAACGCCCGGCTCCCTGCCGCTCCGAAGCGGTGGAAACACCGCCGACGAGCGACATCCGCTCGCGCATAAGGTCCCTGAATACTCCGCGCAGCCCACGCTCTGCCATCCACACACACAGGCCCGACACAATGACACAATGATACTGTTCTTCTTTTTCTTTTTTTTTTTTTTTTCGCGGAGCAGGAGCAAGGCCGAACGAGACGTAGGGGAAAGAGCGCCCGGGAGGATGGAGACGGGAGTGCGGCTGGGCAGTTTGGGCGCATCCCACCAGATGGCGGCAGGTTATTCAGACGCGCCTCATTGTGTGCGCGCAGGCTTCCTTCCGCTGCCTCGCCCATTTTCATTTTTTCCCCTCCCCGACGCACCGCCACCTGTTCGGTCCGGCGCGAAGCCAGAACAGCCAACCAGCGGCGGTGGCCGTACGTGTGTGCGTGCGTGCGCGCGACTTCCACGACTTCGCTCGCCCCGACCGGCGCGGCGCGCCTCCCGTTCATACCTGTGCCCGCGGTGATCTCGCGCGCAGTGCAGTAGCTTGCCGTCTTGGCCGACGTCACGTACCGGTGTCTTCGCGCGCTTCCCCTCAGCGAGTCCAACGGCTCCGGCATCTTCTGCAGTGGCGCACTTTTCCTCGTTTCTTCAGCAGCCGTTGTGCTCAAACGTCGACCGTTTGTCGTCGTCTGCACTGATCTGACCTGTTTGAGTGCCGATTTCCTGCCCCTACTTTTTTTTTCCTTGTTTTTTTTTTTCAATGAAATCTTGCGGTTCCTGCCTCTGGTGGTGTCGTGAGTGAATTGGCCTCTCACCGGTGTGTGCGCGCGCGTCAGTGTTCTATTTTGTTTGTGTGTGTGCGTGTGTTTTGTGCGCGTGTGCTACCGGAGCTGTAAACAGGATGGATGCGTGATCTGTGGTGGTGACCGCCCCCCAGTGCCTCTTCATCTACTGCAATCGTCGCACCCGCTTCTTGGATTACGTGCCCCGCGCAATCTGTGTGCCCTCAGCGTCGCCTATTGCACCATGGGACTCGAGGACGTGGTCCCTTAATCTCGCGTCATTCCCGGGCCTTTCAGACCCTGGACGCAGTGGTGAACGGCGGGACGGCTGCTTCATTGGCTTTGCAACCGTTCCAAGGCCGCGGAACACTTCTGGCCGGTGAGCAAAAAGGCAACGCTGTTCCGCGCAGGGTTGGCAATGCCTGCGACGATCGCTTGCGGGACTTCACCGCGAAGGCGCAGCTTAAGTGTGCCGGGTCTAGTAATAGGCTGGGGGGCGCCTCGGTATAACACGTCGCTGCTCGCTTCGGTAGCTGATCTACAACATCTGCGTAATGGGAATTCCTTTTAGGAGAACTGGGGAGAGAGGGGCCCGTCGCATGTGTAACGGGCTTTTCGTGCAGACTCCTGATCACAGGGCCAGGCCGAAGCTATCTCGCTACCTATGCGGAATTCTGAACCTTGAATCCAGCTTCTGAAACTTGATGCCAGCGGTAGCCCTGCATTCTTGCACGTACTTTTATTCCTCGCGTCGGTGTGTTTTCGAAAAGGTGTGCTTGGCAGCGGCGTGTGCCCCGGCAGTATTGGCGGTGTACATTACAGGTAGCAAGTCCGGACAGTGCAAAAGAAAAGTTGTTAGCTGCTGTACAGGCTTATAAGTACATGCACGTGTCAAGTGAGAGGCAAGGAAAGCAAACACTAGATTGGCAGGCCTTGATGCCTATATAGGTGTGTTTTTCTCGTATCTATCAACATTTTACGCCTACATTGCCATTTTTACCCTTAATGTATCGATACTTCATACTTCTATTCTTCCGACACCTGATGCGTAATTTTGGCGATTACTGAAGGCTGCGCCACAGTAATGGCAACTTGGACAATGGCGGCACGCTTACAATAACTTGTCAGAGCCATTCAGCTTCAAAATGTGGTACGAGCGTAATCCAGTGAGTGCCAATTATATTTTCCTGTTCTACGTGAACATTGTCCACTACGAAAATATCTGAAAAGTACTCGCGGAAGGTGCAACCGTTTCCTACATGATCGTTTTCGGCCTCCCTCCCTTTGTCATGGATCAAGCATGCTCTTGCTGAATCGAATGATTCTTGGCAACTCCCTAAAATTATGGAGTAATCCAACTTAACTCCTTCCGTTAAGAAACTAGCTCTAAATAATAGTTGCTGTCTGTAAAACTGCTTCGACATTGTAACGCAGAAAACGTCCCGGGACATCAGAAGTGTGGAATGTGTAGAAAGGCGTGTTGTTTAACTTACCACGGTAGGGGTGGTCACAGAGGTAGATACAGAAAGAGCCGTTTCTGCTAAAAATTCAGAAATGGGATACATTGACGACGTTTAGGTTAGTATAACTGACAAATTTACCGGTTTTCTGGTCTCGCTTAAAATCAACATCTGGCGCTCCAGGAGTGTGCCCATTCCATTCTAACTCCATTCGAGAACCTTAGGCTCCCATTTCATCACCATTCGATCGATCACACTGTTGCCATCAGTCCATTCCATTCCCGGCATTTGAAAAAATGAGGAGTAATTTTGGAAGTATTCCAACTCCGGTGTTGCCACACCTGAACTCTGATCAAGATTATTACACCTTACTGGGTAGTGCAAGAAGGACAGCTAACAATCGGCGACAAGGGATCAGTTTTAAACACAAAATCACAGGCTGCCATTAAAGATATTAGGCTATCTGTGCACCTTTTTTTGAAAGGCTCGTTGCAAACAAGTTTTTCGAGTATTAATGGCTTCCTTGTGGCTAGCTTTCCGGAAAACGCTAGATAAATGGTTGCTAAAAACAAAGAAGTTGTGGGAAAAGAAAAAAAAACAAGCTGCTAAAGGACTCGTGTGCCGTAGACAAATGCAAATGAGTAATTCTGTACGTACGACATCGTGGGTGCAAACCGGAAATGGCTGTACGCACGGTGTTCCAGCGCCACCACTGGAAACAGCTTCCGTAATGGCGAATTGGCTGATTCTTCTCGTCAGTTAGATGTCTTGCAATAAAATTGATTGGTAAATAACAACGTGTCGTTATATTAGTTGGTCTTATTGACTGCCCTCCACCACGATGTCGTGCGTACGTCATTACTCAATGCAAAACTAGTCGTTGCAAGGGCAACATCACTGGTTTTATTGCGTAAAAGATAAAAGTGCTACATGACTATACTTCCAAAACCACAGAATGACGAACTGTAAGCAGAGAATTGCAGGTTCTCGCGTAGGCTTCCGCCGCGAAAGCAAAGCTAGGGCAACCCATTCTGCTTCCGCATTGCTTCGAGAAAACGTTTGTCGTTGTCTCACTTCCGACTATTTGCGCTGATTTGTTTAGGCTTGTTGGAGAACCGTAGCCGGATTAACAGCAGGTTGTTGCGAAATATTTGGTTAGTTTCGATTGTTCGCAAATACCAAATAGTTCGTTTTTGAATAGGAATAGTTAGGGCGTAATATTCGGTTCACATTCGAAACTTCAAGTATTCGCCCACCCGTAATTATTACGTCGTGTGCTGACAACACAAATTTCATGCGTTACCGAAAAGTTAGATCTAAGTAAGGGCCACCAGTTCATGTCTGCGGAACTATGGCACGGCCAGGAACCATAGTATCGTCATTGATCGTCATAACCATATAACCATAGTAGTCAGAACCATAGTATCGTCATTGCAGTCTGCGTGTTAAATGTCGTGCTATTTTAGATGACAACGGTTGTTGCTGACTAGTTCGCCGGTGCAACTGCGCATGTGGCAACGACGGCGTTCTAGCCAACTTCGTATTATTTTTACATGTACTAACGACGCGTACTTCAAGCGTTCGGTTAACAGGCCTGTCGAATGCGCCGGAAAGGCGCCAATTTACGGCGTTTTGTTTGCTGGACACCGCTTTTATAGCGCTGACACTTAACGGTCGGTTTTAAGGGGTCGTCTTGTATCGGAAACCGCGTGAGCTATGGTGCAGGTCGTGACGACAAAAAAAAAAAATAAAGAAAGAAAAAGGCTCAGGGGGGTCACTGACCTTTAGGCTACTAGAAATAAAAATGCTTCATGCGGCGACTACAAATAAAACGACAATGCGAACATTCAATCTGCAGGTATATCATCATGAGAACAGGTTGCTCTAAGCTAGCCCCTATATTATTTTCCTCGCTGTATGTATCGCACAGGAAACCGCCATGATTTATCTATATATACATATATACACACACAAGCACACTATATAGCCCGCTGTCAGAACGCCCACAAGACCCTCAACACGAGATAGATACCACCAGTATCCTGTTTTCTCATTTCATCCACTGCGTTTCCTGCATAAGATTCGCAGCATGTGGCGGAGAATAAAAACAGGTGGTTGCGCTGATCTTGACTGCGCATATAATACATGAACTACGATATAGTTTTTTACATTTATGGCGTGAACATTTCAAACCGTCAGATCGCCTGTATATATATACATTGCCTTCGTGGTTATGAAGGTCGATTTCTATCAGGAATTTGCGACCTTTCTTTCTTCCTTTTATTTTCCTTAGACGCGTGTATTCAGTAGTGGTGCATAATACATGCCTTGTCGGAGGACGGTCACGCGAAAGCCGCGGAAGGAATTAGGAAAAAAACATTTGGGCAGCGCAGTCAATAAATGTAATACTCGACGTTCCTTTTGTTATTTTTTTTTTTTACTTGCGCGCGCGTGTAAGTGTGTCACGAAGCAAGCATTATTCCTTGGGCTGCTGAGTTCACCGCAAAAAGTTCTGCTCCTCTCCCTAGTCCTCTATACCACGGCAATCGCAGCCCTCTCCCGCTCGGTATGGCGATGATCTTCGCTCATAACTATAGGCCTGCGGTAATACGCATGCGCAACGTGTTTATTGCGATACCAAATATATGGACACTGCAGACGTGTTCGCGCCGTCGCCGTCTTCCTGCTGTTTTGGTATTGACGGCGCATGCACGGACCGCGCATGCGGGATTAGCTCTCTAGAGACGCGCCGTGCGTTTTGCTGCAAACTACTCCTGCAGAACGAATCTATGCGCGTTGATTGTCAAAGCCGCGCGAGAGCATTCGCACGACACGAGCGCACTTTCTTCAGTTTGCATTGCATTCTTCTTCACTTCATTTTATTACAATGGAGCTGTTAGAACCTCGCTGGGTTTGTCTTGACGTCCGCAGCTTCGCCGAACTGGGGGAGGGAGAGCTCAGAGGCTGAAAGCAGAGTTTAAAATAGCGTAGCGCAGCATAGCGGCGAGGGTGGCTGGTTTCTAGGGGGAGAGAAGGAATGGCGGGGTGGAGACACAGGTGGTGTGACGTCATTGCTCACCGATAAATACGTGCGCGCTTGCTTCGGCGATCCTCTTTCTCGCAGTAGAAAAGAAAATTACGCGTGGCCCTGCTATAAGGTCTATTCGATTAAGCCAAGTTTCTCTGCACCTTCTGCACTTATTCACGGTGCACTGCACCTAGACCCTCGATTCCCCGAGGTGCAGCAGTGCACCCTGCACCCCCGTGCTCGATTGAACTGGGTGCAAGGCAAGGTGCCGCCGCGGTGCACTGCACCCTTGAACCTTGCAGCGAGTGGGTGCAGCCCGGCACCCCCTGCACCTTTTCATTTGTGGTGCCGTGCACCTCTTTCTGAATCGAACAAGCCTATAGCAAACACCAGAGACTAGTGGAGCTGGGAGAAGCCCAGCAAATGTTAGACTAAAAGTGCGGTTTGGCACTACTTTACTGGCCTTCCCCCAGCTCCGCTGGTTTGTGTTGTTTGCGATAGCAGAGCTATGCTTAATTTGTTGTTCCCAAGACAGAAAATTGTCACCAATCCACGCTGTAAAGGCGGTTGGACAGCGGAGCTGTAAACGGCAAGTAGAACGAGCACCTGTTGCGGCGTAGGTTGAAATTATTCACGTGCACTTTACCTAATTGTTAGCCTAAGACGTTTCGTCGGCCTCCGACTTGGCTTGCGCCACTGCTTCCTGCACGTACAAACAGTGGACCACGGAGAAGAGAAACTCCTCGCGCCTTGTATGCACGCTGCTGTTCAGCTGTCCTCATATATGTGGCCTTCGCATAGCACAGTCACAACACAAATAAGTCGCCAGGCGGGCTCTTCTTTTACGTACGAAAGTGTAGTTACGTCACTCCCAGCTCCCTTTTTGTGCTACAGGGAAGCTGCCTTCGCCACGGCAGCTTGCGCAACAGCGATCTTTACCGGGAAACGTATGTGGGGAGTGCTACGTGCTTCTTATTGCACGTAGGCGCCGGAGCGTCTTGTCATCAATTATGTGGTTCGGATGCCTGTTTTGAGCTTGTTTGTTATTGAAACGTATGCTGTTCTGTATGTTGTATGCATGATTCCAAAGAATGTATGCACGGTTCGCTTCACTTTGCTGAATGCTTGTAGCCTCTGCCTTACGGTGATATGAGCCACGGCATTCGTGGGTGTGAGCCATAGACGACGATAGTGTTCTGTCGACGTTGCAACACGAAGAAATACCGGGATCCTATAGATATAGGATCGCTCTAATGCATACCGCGAGATGGTGCGCGCTCAAGTATGATACGTACAATTTCGCAGCGCTTGTCTACTGGTGTAGCGAATCCGTTGTTTCCTCGAAATTCCAGTATAGTCAACTGATTGTTCGCTTGAAGGACATGTACGACCTAAACAGAGTTTCAACCGGACTGGCAATGCCTCCTAACCAGTAAGTTGCCTGCCGTTGGCGCTATTCTAGGTGAAAAAAAAATGCTTGTAGTTTCCCGTGTTTCGTGCTTTCTCAGTAATGTTCAGAACATCGACGTGTTGGCTACAGTGTTTGTGGAGTTCTCGTATGCAATGTTACAATCGATGCAATAAATACTATGCAAGGAAAGAAAATTAGCGTAGCGCCGAGGATGGTTACTCCCAGCACAGTTACTCTTGACGCAGTCGAAGATGCAAAATTTACGTGGGCGCTTCTGTCGGTGATTTACCTCCACACCAGCTCTTTGGTAGCAGCGATGGAAAGCGAGCTCGATAGATTATAATGGAAGACACTAGAGAAGAGCGGAAGGGAATGCACGTAGCCACGCGCAGGCTCAGCAGAAGATATTTTTTTCTTGATGCTACATACCATGGTACTACATACGAATAGTTGGAATACCAAACACGAATTCACTGTATGAATGCGGTGTAAAAAAAAAAAGGCGAAGTGCACCTATTTATTGCGTAAATAATAGTACTCTTACAATAATGTAAGAAGAAACTGAAAACGCCGAAGCTTTTACTAATTTAAAATGCTGCAAGCTGGATTTGGATCCCTTTGTTATTATTATTATTATTATATTTTTTACGCGGTCACTGTTTCGAGGCCAGACCTTCCAGCGTCCAACTGTTGCAGGAATTTCGCGTCGCTTGTCAGCTGTTAGTGTGACGCCCAGGGTCGGTGCTCGCTTGTCCGGGCTGCAATCACGGATTCCATTCTCGTATGGTTTGAATTTTCTTTTCTTTTTTTACGCGGCCATAGTATCGAAGCGACACAGTTATGTACCTATCCGGGTCAAAGTGCGTCGGGGTGGGCAAAAAGTGTCGTCGCCTTAAAACGGCGAAGTGCACGCACCGCCACGGTCCGCTCAATCGGCTCCACCTGCTGCCAGGGCGTTGTTCTGTCACCCCCTTTATGGCGTAAGCTTGAAGGGGGAGGGGTATTCTGCGGGCGTCCACCTACTGGACACTTCCATTTCGTCTACTGTTGAAGTGCTGATTGGCTGGAGTCGCCTGTCTCCTGCTGACAAGAACCCCAGGCGAGCCAATCGTAACTCCAGCAGCAGATGAAATCGACATGTCTATAGGTGGATACGTGCAGACCCCCCCCCCCCCCTCTCCAACCTCCTGGTGTGCACAGACATTAGCGTTCCCGTTGAGGAGCTGTGTGCATACCTCACCGTGGTGCGTACACTGCTGATCTCTGCTGAGCGAACAGTAATAAACGTCGTGCTAAATATATCGGGTCTCGCCGTCGTCCCGTTTTCGCGTGGAAACCGGTGAAGGAACGCTCTCTCGGGCAGATGTCTGAATGACAGATTACATGAGCATAGATATAAGATGGAAAACCAGCTCTCCGGTCATATAAGTGCGCATTGTAAGGCTCACAAGTGCATCCCAGATTTCGATAGAACCAGTATTCTGTACAGAGCTGACCATCAACTCACAAGGGAGATATTGGAAGCGCTTGAGATAAAAAAGCGCGGTGTTGATTGTATCAGTGAAGCCTCAGTTTCGCTTTCGACAAAGGAACTGGCATATCTTGAGAGTGACACTTAAATGTTATTCTGTATCTTGGCTTCCTTGTGCGATGCAGATGACTGCCCTGTTTATTCTTGTTGTTTTGATCCTTGACAGCAGCTATATATTACTATGTCAAGAAAGAAAAAAAAACACTCAGTTGTTATTGCGCCTATGTGCTGTCTCGTGTTCCCCTTCTTCGTGTGTTGTTTTTATTCGGCGCCGTCTTTGTAATCATGCTTAACCAACTAGCCCACCAACACATGCTCCTCTCCCGCCGGTGAAGGACGCTGGACAAAGGCGGGGCGGAGGTTTTCCGCCGGTCTCATCTCGCGAGCGCCACCGATGTGCGACGCCGGTAACGTGGACACAGTGAACTAGAACATCTTACTGTAACGTGGGACTCCGTCACCGCGCCACCGTTGTGACGTGTGCACGTGGTTAGTGCCAGGGCGCTGTTTCTGCGCAGTGCAAGTTACTCGTTTAGAGAAATTGCTCACGTACTGCGTCGCGCCACAGCTAGGCGACGTGTTGCGAAATTATAGTCAGCGTTCTTTTTTTCGTTCTTTCTTTAACGCGGTTGCGTTAAGGGCCTCGCGTCGCAGAAATCCCGGCGCTGTCGCCGACGTGTGCGACCGAGAAGATCACGCCGAACCGCGCATATTATATACGCCACTAAAGTTGCTCATACCTTGCCTTACGTTCTTTGCAAAGTTATTCACCGGAATTTTGAGAATGGCAGTCCACAAGCCTTCTTTAAGAAACCGCTGTTTTATTCATCGAATCACAAAAGTAACTGGAACGCCAGTGCATTTCGTCGGACACTTTGAAAATTATTATTTCGGAACTGGTGCTGTCCAGAGCATTCGTTCCAAGTGGATAATACGTAGATTTAAATGTGGGGCGTAAAGTAAATAATTAGAACGCTTATTGGGGTAATTAAGTTAATTAATCTATGGCACATTTTGATTTCTCGTAGAAGTAACGACCGCCTCGTCGAGCAAGTTAGATCAAGGGTTAGAACTGTGGTATCTGCCATAAGCCATCCTTAAAAAATTTGGTGCTGCTAAAAAGGAAAACAAAACACCCGGTGTAGCAGAAGTCCGCGCATACGTCATCGAACAACACGCAGCTATGTCCCATTGCCCTCGTTTATTCTTTTTTCTTTAAAGCATTGTGGTAATATTGTTTCGTAAGAAATGTCTCAGTTGCAATACAAACAAATCTGCTCCGCCAAGAGGTATCCAGAAACACGGACAGACAGATATGCAGACAGATGCTTATTGGCCAACCTTTCCTATAGGCCCGTTCAAGGGAACAACGGATGAAACGTACACGCCTATATAGGTACGTACGTTTTACAGTATAGAGCGCAAGAGAAAAGAAAATACAGATGAACTAGTATAATCTCACTGCCCTGAACGTAACCATATGTTTTACAAAAGGATAAACAGTTGGGCGAGTTGGTACGGTAACATGATCTTGGCTAGTAGCGCGAAGTGAACACGGACACAGAAAGCAGCAGACAGGACGAGCGCTAACTCTCAACTAACTCTCTCTTAGTTGAGAGTTAGCGCTCGCCCTGTCTGCTCCTTTCTGTGTCCGTGTTCACTTCGCGTTACTAGCCGAGATCGTATGTTTTACTTTTCTTTAACTTTCCCCGTTTCTCGTGAACTGGCCATCTGCATTACGTGAGGCGTGTGCATCGAGTGATCGCGTGTCGCAGCAAAGAAGGCAAACAACGCCGACACGCGAGCGCCCCCGCGGAGACCACGAATGTTGCGCCCCTCGATCTTCGACGGGACGTCTCGCGGACGCATCGACCAGACATTGCCAGATATATCTCGCGTAGAGCGGCGCGGGTTGAATCCTGGTTCTTGTATTTTTTTATTATTTTTTTTCGTTTACCTTGTCGCGCACAGCGGGGCACAGCTCGAAGAAGAGCGCGTTTCTTTTTCGCAGAACCGTACCTGTCGAGATTTTGAACGCCGACTCGCTATAGGCCACTGACTTTCCGACTTTCTTGTATAAGCTTCATACCATGCACCCATAACCTTGACACTAAGTGCATGTGTGCGTGTGTTCGGTGCCCGTCATGCGTTAAGCGTCGTGTTTGGTTTGCTTGTACGCGTTTCTTTTTTTCGTCAATGTCCTGTCTGTAACCCGTTTTTTACAAGCTTACCGTGTTCAGGGCGCGTTGTTGACGGCATATAATGTTCGCCAGTGAGACGCAAAATGGTCAGCACTTAACAACCCTTCACGGAGATCAGACGTGTGCGGCACTCAAACCTGTGCGCAATGCAACTTCCTGCACCTAAAGATTGCCAAGCAGCAAAAAAAGAAAGAAAAATATAGAAAAAGTAAAACCAGAGTCGGGGAGGGAAGGGGTGTGCAATGTGGGTAAGAGGCTCTGCTTTCTGTCAGTGGTGAGGGTACGGTCGACTGAATGTAGACATGATCTTAAAGAGCGGCATTTTCGACGTACAGTCATTGGCGAGACCTTTGCTTTGTTTTTGCTGACAATTAAGCGCACTCGCGTTTAATTGTCCACACACGCTCGTACTTGTACACGGACTTCGATTCGGTGCTTCGTGGTCACGCAGTTCTCTCACAAGCAGCGCAACAGAACGCGCTCCCACGGCGGACGGCGTGCGGACACACCGTGCACAACGCCGCCTCTCTTGTTTTCCTAAACGCAGTTTTTTTTTATCTCCCTAATTTTTTTCTCACCGTCCGCGCGGCCAACGGCTAGCACGAATTATACGGCCGGCGGGCAGCGCAGCGGGGCGTTAAATTTTTCCCGAGTCGTCATCAGGAGGGGGGTGGCTGTCTGCGAGCGGTCCGACGCTGAGGCAGCCTGCCAAGAACTCCGCGCGTCGCGAACTCAGCAGCACGGCTCTATCGCCGGGCCCGTGGATAACTACGCAATGCTGGCAGCGTCGCTGGCAGCTAGACAACACCACCAGCAACGTTTCAGCGGCCCACGTCGAGGGACGACGATAAAGTGGCTCGCCCCCCCCCCCCCCCCCCCCACCTCTATCCGGGAACCTTATCGCGTCTATAAGTAAACAGAAGTATCGAACGTGTTCGCGGGGAGGGAAGAAGGAGGGGGGGGGGGTCTTTAAGTGAAATGCGTGCGGAGTACGCGAGCGTGCATCAGGACATCAGACAAGGGGCTGCTCTCAAATGAGATATTTAAGTGCATCACACCCCTACTTGTGAGAACCGACACACAAGGAGCTTTCGGAGAGAAGTCGCAATCTCATCAGACAGATGTGTGGCCTAAAGTTTATTAATAATACGCATACCCGCCAATTGTCCAGTCAGCACAATGTGCTTTGCATAGCCGGCGTTGGATTAACGGAACACGAAAATATAACGCATTAGCGGTCTTTTTCTCTAGGACGGGGGGGTGGGGGGTTGTCATATTTCGGGATTTTTTTTCATTTTTGTATTTTTGGAAATTGCTTTCGAGAATGTTGCGTGAAGTAGGTAGCAGTTACATTAAATGCACAGTGACGCGGTGGTGCACTAAGTCAATTTATACTAGCATTCGTTCAGCACTGCAGCTTCACTCCTTCGTCGCAAAGCAGTTGATTAAAACAGCACAATAAATGAAGGCCGAGCTTGCGTTCCTTGTAATTCGGGCCCGAAGTGCAACGCTGGCGCGTCATTGTGACGTCACGGATGTCAACAAACGTTTCTTGGGACGTTTTCAGCTCGGAAGGTATCGAATCCTTCTAAGTTGACGCTTATATTCTTTAATTTATTATTTTTAATAACATTACATTTGATAATATAAATTGAGCAAATAATTGAACCGGGGGAAATGCTGTCGAATTTTGTAACGTCATGAAGAGTAATGGCGGGAACTTGAAAGGGGGTGTCGACCCTTATAAAAATTTCTAGCAACATTTTTTAGACAGTCTATAGACTTTTGTTACTAGAACCTACCAACAGTCAATTGAAATTCTACCAAATGTCTTTATACAATCCTACCAACTCTCTAGTAACATCCTAGAAACAATTGGCCACCAACTCCCAATAGAAACATGTTCATAGGATGTCTTTAAACTTCCTACCAATTTCCTATGAACATTTGTCTTTATACACCCTAGTAACATTCTTTCAAAAGAGAAATGTTCCTATATTTTCTGTTAAATTCCTACCAATCCCCTATTAACAAACTTTCTTTATACACCATATTAACATTCTTTCAAAAGAAAAATGTTCATATATTTTCTGTTGCCTTCCTACCGATCCCCTATTAACAAGCTTTCTTTATACACTATATTAACATTCTTTCAAAAGAAAAATGTTCATATATTTTCTGTTGACTTCCTACCGATCCCCTATTAGCAAGCTTTCTTTATATGCCGTATTAACATTCTTCCAATTGAACAATGTTTGTAAACGTTCTGCCAACTTCCTACCAATCACCTATTAACATGTACATGTCTTTATACACCCTAGTAACATCTTATCAAGAATTGGATTCTATGAAGAATTGGGCCCTATCAAGAATTGGCTACCGTACTTCAATTGAAGCATGTTCATAGATGGTCTGTAAACATTCTACTAACCGCCAACCAACACAAGTATTTTGGCTCTTTAGTAACACTCTGGCAATATTTTACTTCCATGTGCTTATGTACTTGCTACTGACGTCTTACTATCCCCCTAGTAACATTTGTCCCACATACGACCTAGTAGCATAGTGTAAAAATGTGTCAGTATGCGTGAACATGTTGGTAAAAGGCAGTATGAAACCCAGAAGGTACATGTACATGGAAAACAAATGCAAGTTTTCACTGAAAGAAGTTTATTCACACAAAAAATATTCACACAGAATTGTGAGAGAAGTAGTAGAGAAATCAACAAAAATAATAAATTAATAATAACTTAGTTGATTACGGCATGGCAGCTGTCGCATAATCTCTAGGAAGCATCGATTATAATGTATTCTTTACATTCAGAGCTGATGTCCAGAATGTTTGCAGAATGAACCAACCCTGCACAGAAACAAGATGGTCAGTGTTAACATCATGTTCAGGTTAGCATATCACATACACAGAACAGCTTTATAACAAGGTTCAGATGAATCCTAAAATTGTAACCGTCATCCCTGTTTACTTGCAGAGGAGATGGCAAGGATTGGGAACATATTGCAATGCATATCATTTGCTGCGTTGTATTTACTACATGTTATTAAAAGTAGGAAAGTGTCCAGAATGTTTTCTCTACCAATTATCTGCATAAATGAGTTACTCACTCAAAAAATTAATTAAATGGTTTATTCATGGTGAAACTTGTAGCGCGCACAATAGACACGGACGCAGAGACGGTGGACACGCGAGCGCTTACTCACAGCTGGTTATTTTTGGAAGGACTGAACGTAACAGCGCCAGCTAGCTGCACCGAGCATGTGCAAAACGTGCCATCCATTTTTATATAAACAGATTAGAGAGCTTCAAGCAGTATTCAAGAATACAAATGCTTTGTCAGTGATAGTAACCAATGGCTGACTGACGCATTTTTAAGCACGCCTTATTATATGGAACGCTTCTGTAATTCGACGTGATCGTTTATTTTTACTCGAAAACAAAATATCAGTGTCAAAATATACCGGTTCACAATGACATTGGTTGCAATGGTTAACAAGCGCGAATGATTTTCTTTCACATTCGCACTTGTCTAACCAGTGCAACCTACGTCATTGTGAACCGTTTCGCTGAAACATATGTAATTGTGAACCATGAAACTATACGCTCAATATTTTACTATCTCTCATCCTGTGCAGCCAGAGTACGAAGGAGCAGAGAATGATTTCATGATCAGACAATATTTAACACACATTAAGTCAATGCGAACACTGTGAAAACGAAGTATTTGTACGCTTCTTGTTTATAGCAACTTCAAGCGAACCGCATGACGCGGGGCAGCTGACAAATGTAAGACAATCGTTCTTAAAACATTTCACGTCGTTACAGTTCGCGCTATAATAACCTGCCAGAATGCGGCGTAGGAAGAAATAAAATAACATCAAAATAAAATGTTTATGAAAAATGATGGAAAAGAACATACCTTTTATTATAGTTTGGAGATAGAGAAAACTTCGGCGCATAGCAGTCTTGAGGAACAGCTATTCGCTACTTGTGCAGTTTAAAACACGGACAGTGCCAATATTGAATCACTTCACACGACACTGCATCGCAGCTGGCAGAGAAGTTCCAGAAACGCTCACATCACGGAACGAAGAAAGCACCGTGGGCTTCGCAAACGCCTTGCTGGTTGGCTTGCATTGATGAATTAGCCACAACACATCATAAGAATAAAAAGCAGCAAAAACAGCTAGATTGCTGCTACAATATACCGCGAAACACCTACATCGCTCGACCGTACCATGCCGACGTCGCAAAAGAACTGATGGCGATTGCGATAGTCACCCTCTTTGCCTCGACTCGGCCAACTGTCAAATTTTTGCGCATGCGCGGGAGAGGCATGCTACATTCTTTCCATCCACCTGCTTCGCCTTGACCGCCGCGGAACTAAAGCCCCTCTTTAAGCCGAAACAGCCCCCCCCCCCCCTTCCCCAGTACTTTGCGATGGTTGACTCACACCTAGACATTCGTCGCCTCTCAGTGAAAGTTGTGGCCGGCCTTTTGTACGCACCCCTTTCTGGGAACTGCACTTAGAGGGAGGAATGCACCTCATGGCCGACGCGACGTTGACAAAAAAAAAAACAACTGACAAGACAGCCGGCTCAATTTGTTGGGCATTTAGGGGCTGTATAGTTTTATCTTTCTAGACAATTATTGTTCTGAAAACCGACTTTTTTCTCGAAATGTAATAAACATAGAAAAATATCATATTGGGTAAATTATGTGGTTATTCTATTTTGCGCAAGAGCATCCTTTAGCACTTGCTGCTTTCAAAGACAAAGCTTTGCTCCCTAGCGCCCAGCGGTGAAGCACATTGTAGTACTATTTTTATAGTCAAATACATGTCCAAAGCGTGGCGGCTATGACGTTAGCAGTTTTCAGACGCCCGAAGCACGGCAAAAGCATGGCCTTTGATATCCTGGCTCTTGGTATACGGAATGCCATTATTACGGATGTCATGATGACCGGTTGTTGGAACTCAAAATTTTGTCGCCGTGTTGTGGAGCAAGATCACTGAATGTTAAGAGTGCATAATTATTTCTTTTCTATCTGTTTTCACACACAGCAAGCTACCATCGCCATAAAGCACATCAGTTGACATAGTTACTTTGCCTTCACTTTGATGCAATGTCCATTTCCTTTAATGTGCAGGAGCCGTCAGTAGGAGGAAGGGACGAAAGCGTGCGAATAGAAACGCATAGAAAGCTACATTTTTTATACAGTAAGGGTAATTTGATTATTTTTTCACAGAAAGGTGTTACTTGCACAGAGTTCAGCTTTTCTTTCTATTCGAACTGTGCGCTTCTCAGGTCAATACTTGCTCTCACTCAGCAGCAGCTGTATTTTGCAGCCTTTTGGACATTTGAGCGGCAAAGTTCCAGCGCCGTGTTACCCTGAGTTACGGCTCTTTTTATTCTTTTTAACTAATATCTTGACACTACTATGCTGACACGTTCGAGCTTAGGGCGTACTATTTATATCGCAGAATGCATTGACCTGATTATCTCGTTGCAAAGCTAATTGGTGGCATTGCAATAGCAGTGTGTGGTAAGGGCAAATTTGCGCTCCAGCCCCACGCCACACCACCCGCCTGCCCGCACGCGTGTGGTCGGGTGAAAATTTGCACATTTCGTAGACTGGTACAGACATTTCGGTTTACACTGCATGTGCGAGCCCAGTGTATGCCAAAATTTGTGAACCAGTGGGTGAAATGTACTGTTTTCTGCACGACCGCACGCGTAACGGCTCAAGCGTAAATCGGCCTTTAATTAACCAGCCCGAAGGTCGGGATAAAGCTCTGCAATTGGTGCGCGGCCTGCACAGTAGTCCGCTATCACACCGGTCAGGTGGTGCAGCGCAAGCAAATTTTCTCGGAGTGTGCTGACGTCACCGCACGCTCACGTAGTCCAGTAGAACCTTTAGAAAGATTAGTTCTAACAGTTTACGAAGAAATTTCTTTAAACATTTTAGTAGCACTCCGTCAACAATTCGCTACCGACTTGGATTGGGACTATGATTTAAAACAAAGAGCTTGACTCCTGAGTATGTCATATGTAGGCATTAATATGTGTTAGAAAAATTTATCAAAAACTCTCAAGTTACTTCCCATTCTAAATATTTTTCGGCAAACAGTACGAGCTGTGGATCTACTGAGGATACATGTCCTTCAAACAAAAAAATATAGTTCGATGACGTATAGTAAAACATTCTTTACACAAAAGTAACGAGCTTTGTGACGCACTACTAAAGTGGTTATAGAGACAAAAGCTAGAAAAATACATGTTGATGGGGACCTTAAAATATTCTATGTGCAAAAGTAAGAAGGAAGTCTTTTACGGTGTATTAAAAATATTCTTTATACAAAAATAAGAAGGAAGTCTATTAACGGTGTATTTAAAACCTTCTGTATACAAAAGTAAGAAGAAAGTCTGTTAACAGTGTATTGAAAATATTCTTTATACAAAAGTAAGAAGGAAGTCTTTAACGGTGTATTTAAAACATTCTTTATACAAATGTAAGAAGAAAGTCTGTTAACAGTGTATTGAAAATATTCTTTATACAAAAGTAAGAAGGAAGCCTTTTAACGGTGTATTTAAAACATTCTTTATACAAAAGTAAGAAGAAAGTCTGTTTACAGTGTATTGAAAATATTCTTTATACAAAAGTAAGAAGAAAGTCGGTTAACGGTGTATTGAAAATATTCTTTATACAAAAGTAAGAAGGAAGTCTGTTAACAGTGTATTGAAAATATTCTTTATACAAAAGTAAGAAGAAAGTCTGTTAACGGTGTATTGAAAATATTCTTTATACAAAAGTAAGAACGAAGTCTTTTGACTGTGTATGAACAAATGTTACTAGAATGTAAATGTAAATAGACTGTCAATAAAGTAAATAGAAAGTTGGTAGGAGTTCTAAAGAATGTTAACGTTCATTTTTATAAGGGGATCGCCAGCCGTCCCAAATGCTGGCGAATTTTCTCTTACCGAGCCTCCGCTCATAGTAAGTGTGAGCTATTTTCGGCATTCTAAGAACGTAATTTACTATGAGAACTTAACGTAATATTCCTCTTTAGTGGCCCTTTATGCCTCCTACTAACGCAAGCAAAATAAGAAAACAATGACAAATTTCCCAGAGCTACATCGGTCGCGATGATCGAATGTTTTCTTATCACAAACTATGAGACGCTGTGACGCGTGGGTCGTGCACGACCCATGCGCGGATATCGGGCTTGTTCGCTATAGTGCTCGAACCTGGCGTTCCACATTCGGAACTGCAAACGATAATTTGCGTTTGCTCTTAACGCTGCCATCATCACAGGCTTGTCGATGGGCAGATGCAGGGGGCGTGGTAGGCCTAAGGGGTAATGAGGAAGTGTTTCAGAGCAGGCGAGACGGGACAGCGACGACTCGCCGTAATGCGAAGGGCCGCTTGCGTTACGAAATGCCGGCTTATACTTCAGTTTTTCTCCATTTCCTGGGGGGGGGGGGGTCTTTTTCTTCATTTTTGATGCCCACATGGCAGAATGCCAAAATAAGGCCTCGCAATTTGCTTGCCGCGGCTTCCTGGGCGATTTGCCGTCTGAAAGAGATGCACCTACAGAGGAGGGAACGTCGCCTGTCCATTCTCGTCCATTTCGTTTGGGTCACTCGTGTGCAACGCTGTGAAGTGGGATGGAGGTTCCGCGCGGTTCCGGCTGTTACGACAAACAAAAAAAACATTAGAGAAATATATATAGGGGGAAAGGAAAGGCAGTGAGAGAGAGGGGGAGGAAGGGGATTCCTCTAGATTAAGCATCTCCATGGGGCAGAGATCGGTACGTATAATTGCTTGCTCGGGTTATGTAGCTGGTATACTATACTCGTGGCAAAAAGTCATGCTGCACTCAGCAAATATTCGCGTTCGAACGTTGGAGCGGCGCTGAAGTTGCGATCGATTATAGTTCGCGAGACCCGTAAGCGTCCTGTCCCGCGGCGGCGGGCGGCCGCAACCCTCCTCCCCCTCCTCCTCAGCTTGCGGAGCCGATTACGCGAAGCCGCCGCGGAGCGGTTCAAGCCAGATAATAATGAGCGCATTCGTTCCTGGATGCTGTGTGCAAGCGTAAGCCGTTCTCTTGCGAAAGACCGACTGCGGAGATTGTTTCTTTATTGTTTTTTTTTTTTTCGCGTACTTCCCCCCCCCCCCCCCCATTTGTCCGGCACGGTGTGGCAGTGGACTTTCGCGTGATCTCGGGAAGGGGCTGGGCGGCGTCGTATCGTTGCTTAGGAAATCAATTTTATCTTAGCAATCGTGAGCTTTGTTGCACTGCTTCGAGCTGTATATTCAACACCCTAATATGGAATTAGAAATTGCGTGTCCCTTGTTAATGATTTTTTTTTCTGTCACTCATCTTTTTTTAATATTCCACAAGTTGCTGGCGCGCGGCGCGATATCTTTTTTTCTTAAGGCCAAGATATAGTCCGGCGTTCTCGGCGCGCCAGGCCGCGGCAGGCGAAGTCGGATACGCTGCGCTAGCGACGCCAGGGGTGCAAGAAATTTGCTTCCTCTAGAGTTCGGCGTGCGCGCGCAGCTCGAGGCTGGCGCCATCTGTGCGTCCGGGAGCGCAACTTCGCCGCGGCGAACAGCTGTTTACATGGCGCATGCGCGTCGTTCGGGTAGCGCGCGCGCTTCTCGTTCCGCGCGCTGTTTGTGCGCTAAAATGAAAACTTTTGCGGGATGGCGTTAACTTGTCCTGACAGCCAGAAAAAAAAAACATAAGGTTTTACGTGCGAAAACCACTTTCTTTCTGACCTGGGCTTCTTTAACGTGTACCTAAATCTAAGCACACGGGTGTTTTTCGCATTTCGCCCCCATCGAAATGCGGCCGCCGTGCCTGACAGCCAGAACATCGCACTCATATTGCTAGTACTTCGGCTACGTCAAAAACGGAAGCGGACCATGTATGTACATGCGAAAGCTATTCGACAAGCGCCCTCAACTCGGCGACTACCACCAGCTAGTACAGGAGCTGCGAAATGCAGCTTACCTGTGGCGAGACCACACTGCTTTCGTATAGCTTCCCGCGCGTTGTTCTTGCGCTCTGTGTCGCGGTGGTCCATGCGTTTCACATCGTATACACATGGAAGGTTGCAAATCACTTTAAGCAGGCGTCCTCACTCGCGCTGTCATCCCACACGGATGTTCAAAAAACCACAGCCGCACTGTCAGTACGCGCACCGCAGGCCGCCATTCTGCCTTCTGCTCGCTGCCGCTGCAGCGCGCAGTGCATTCTGGTCTAGCGGCAGCCGCGTGAAATAGAACACGCTCTATGTCCGCGCCGGCGGCGTTGTGCTCGCCAAGCGCGCCTAAGCACGCCGGCTACGCCGGGACGCCGGACTGTAGAGTGCGCAAGGCCGATTCAAATAGGTCGCGAAGCTTCGGGCGAAAAGCGGTTCAGTACAGATTGTCACCGACATCAGCATGGGGGGTTATGGGAGCAGCGATCGAAGCGCGACTATGTTTGGAGGGAACAAACATTGGGAAAGAAAAACGCCTTTTTTAATTCGAACGAGACACAGTTAGATTCATTGAACGAAAATAAAATTCCTAGTCAATTTTATATATTCGTGATGAGTTAAATAAATACGTTTAATTTTATTATTAGTAGTAAATGCATTTCTTTTCAGCACCCATCGCTACAGGGGGCGTTGACGCCACTATCAGTCGCAGTGCAATGCATGTCTTGAAATGGGCAGAAAGGCGCACTCGTATCACCTGTTGAAATACGCCCCCCTCACAATTTGTGCTTTCTTCCTTGTCGAAGTTTGTCTGAATTTGGTGACGCGGGTAGCTTCATTGCTTCTTAATCTGTTCAGTCAAAAGTAGTGAGTTGCGACCGCCAGATAATTGTGTAGTTGTTTTCGTGCGACTGCGCTGGCCGACGGACTTGGCATCCGACAATAGGATCAGCACTCTACACCTAAAGCTTTCGTCGGCCTCCAAAGACAGTATGTTCTGCGCAGGGATGCGATTTCGACAACCGTACGGCTGGCCTTTTCCTGCATCGCTTTCCACTCTGAAAGCTCGAAATGCCCATCAAGTCGAATGGCGGGGCATTTGAATATATAGCTCCAAAGGAAGAACAACAAAACAAATTTCGCGCCTTCGAAAACAAAATGACGTCACTTCTGCTTTTAACGGACGTGGCGTCACGTTATTTTTTCTTCCGCCGGAAGTGTTCCCACCACATACAGATGGCGCTATGCCCCATGAACCGGCGATGGACCGCCATGTTTTGAACGTATGGGCTCCTATGGAAGCTTCGCTACCAGGTACATTTACCTTGGAGTGCGCGCTTTTCACCGACGTCGCTTAACCGCGCCGCGCGTGGCCGCGCGCGCGCGTTACGCCGGACTATATCTTGCCCTTTAGTGATGTAGTACACCGACACTCTCGGCCAAATGTGGGGTCTGCCCTTACGCGGGTTGTCATGTGTTGTTCTGTAACTGGCCGCACTTCCCGCTGGATGGAACAAGTCCAGGGTATACCTGTGACGAAACCTCGTCAGTGACCCAAACCAGATGAAACTAGTGCGCGCAAATCGACGCTTGCCACTTGCTGTGGGCCCGGCAGCTTTACGACCGGAATGCTCCCGCTTCTTTCTTCAAGCTAGGCGGCCTTTGTTCGCTCTAGCCGTATGATTTCGAAGGCCCACGGTAACAGATAAACCACGAAACACTCTTTGAATTAATACGCAGCTCAGGCAGGCACCAAAGCATGCGTATAACACATACCGAGCGTTATACCTTGCGTTAAGCTGTCATTGGAAAAAGAAATACAAGAAAAAGAAAAGAAGCGATATGCTTTCAGCTCTTTCCAAGCTGTATGTCTCGTGGCGTGCGATCTGCGAATATAACCACACGACAGCGGTCGCGAAAGAATCTGTCGCGAATGAAAGAGTTCTCTTTCATGATAAATTTTTCTACAAAGATGTCATCCACCTGAGTGTATCACGAAGCTACAGAGGAAACCTACACGAGTTGTATGGTTTTCCTTTGCAGCCTCGTGCTGTCATCGGGGGGATTATATTTATTTATTTATTTATTTATTTATTTATTTATTTATTTATTTATTTATTTATTTATTTCTCTTTTATGAAACGTTACCCCGTCTTGCTGAGTTCTGCGCAACTGATTTGCCATAAAAAAAAAATCTCACGCCGGCCGTTCCATATACAGACGCTCAGAAAGAGACGTAATGAGGGCGCGCGCCGCCCTTATCGCTGCCTTCGGCGCGCTCCCTCGCGCTGCATATCGGGTTGTTGTTTATCATATCTGCGTCTCGCACTCGAGCCCGCTGCGCGTCCGTTCTGACGCCCCGAGAGGGTTACCACCGCGCTTATCTTCCGTTCACCCGACACCGCGTAAGCGCGGGCGCGCCGCGCACACTGCGCACGCAGGTCCCGCAAACTTTTGACGTCGTCTGCACTGCATAGCATCGTCGGTACGGGGCGGCTGACTGTGCGGTGGGCGAAGAGCGGTGTGGCGCCACCTCTGGAACGCTACAACACTGTCGTTGTACAACACACTGGAGTTACAACACTGTCGTAACTCCGAGCACTAGCGCAGATTGGGCCACGCAGAGCGACGCTCTCCCTATCGACCGCTACACCTCTCTCTCTCTCTCTGTCTCTCTCTCTCTCTCTCTCTCGCTCTCCTTCTTGCGTTATTCTTCCTTGCAGACTTTCGCAACAAAGAGCCACAGTTACGACGTTACATCATCAATCCGCCACTTTGTGCCCTCCCGCGTCTACACGTCTGCGGACCTTGTCGCATCGACTGGCTTCGGCGCGCGTGCGGCTGTGCGTGTCAATTTCCACGCCTCGTATAGTACGTAGCGTACCGCGTGTATATTGAGACGAAGATAAAGAGCCGGCAAAATCACGTCTGCAGAATATATACGCAGAGAAGCCGCAGCCAAGATGGCAAGAATAACAACAAGCACGAACGTGTGTTTTCGGTCGTCGTCGATCTTCGTCGTCCTGCTGAGCGCCTTGAATGCGGGAGTGGCCTGCAACATGTGAACCCCGAGGGACGGAGCGCTGTCTCAGCGCTTAGACAGGGGACGGGCTGTGGGCTGAAACGTACGGCTTGAGACGGGACACAAGCACGACGTCGGTAGGGGGCACCGAAGATGACGAGCGACTATCCGACGGGGTGATCGCGCATGTGACTTCGGTGAGCTGGCGTAGAACCTAGCAGGGCCCGGAGTAGCGGGAAAGAAGTTTCGAAGACAGGCCGATGTGGCGACAATGGGTTCAAAGCAGGACCGATGAGCCTGGCTCGAAGGGAACGGTTCTGTGGTGGCTATCGTATAACGGGCCTTTTGTGTCAGCTGCGAGGTAGAGAAACGGTCCCGTGCGATGTGACGAGCCCGCGTATACCCGCATTGGGTGCACGTTGAAGAACTCCAGGTGGTCAAACATAAATCCGGAGTTCCCGCCGCTACGGCGTGCCTCACAATCATAGATAGTGGTTATGGCACACAAGACCCCAGAATTTAATTCTTAATATCTCGTTGAGGTTTTCACGTTCGCGTTGTTACGGTATACGCATATGACGCGTGCGAACGCATGCGCGTAGCGTATGGTAAGCGCTCCTTGTGTACTGTTTCGATAAGGGAGTCAAACAGGAAATCTTTCATTTCGCAAAGAGTTCGAGCGTCACATATACGAGGGAAACCTTTCCCATTTCTATTCCTTCTGTATAGAGCCGTGTTGAAGGGAGTCGCTGTTACCTTCTTCCCGCATTTGGTTGCTGATATCAATCAGCCCGATGCTCGCAGCGGCGCCAGATACTAAGCAAGCGCTCTTGTTACATGTACCGGCGAAGTGCATATTGCGGCGGGGAAACATGATGCAGCCGTTCGTGAGATAGCGAGCTCAATACTTCGTTGAATCGCGCGTTCCACACGCAAGAAAGGTAGAATGATCATTCCTTTGTGCCCGGATATCTTCATTCCGTCTCACGGGAGCGCCGGAATTGGCTCGCTACGTGCTAAGCGAAGCCGAGCATAGCGAGGCCGAGCTTGATGAGCGGCGTGCAGAGGTATATCGTGAAAGTAAGTGCACTCGAGCAATCAATTTGTCCCGGTGCACCTCGGAAAGGTATCGGTGAAGATGAAAAGGACACAATCCTCCGCACCGCTATATCTACAGTGCGCGCTGCTTGACCTTATACTCCGTCTCGCGCACCTATTCCGTGCAGTACAGCGAAGGCTATGTCTATGGCCACGTCTCGTGTCGGCCATGGTCATTCAATGGAGGAGTATAGGGCTCGCCCATCGTGTGCAGCCATTGCAATCTTTGCGTGACGCTTCCGCTCCATTCGGTTGGCGTCGAGCGTAGGGCGATCAGAGGCAGACAACAGGGGTAACCAGGCTACTTTCAGGCGCGTTTTCTGGTTCGATCGAGCAGCCCGTACCTCTCGCCAGCCTGAACGCAGTTGGTAATGCGGGGTACATGCGAGCGTATGGCGCGGGTTAGCCGTGCCTCTGTGCGTTTCCCTCCGGGAGCTTGAGAAGCTCGGCCGCGAATGACAATGAGGAAAGAAGAAAGAAAAGATTAAATAAAAAATCGAAGTGGAGGGGACGGGAAGGGCTTAAAGTGCGTAGGTTACGCACTATGTGCGCCATAAGCGCATAGTAACTTATGAATCGTGCGAGTTCGCCCAGGTATGAGGGGGAGAGGAGGGGGGTTTCATCTCTGACTGCGCCGCGTACAGAATTTTTTTTTCCTCCGCGTCCCACGAGGAAATACAGTGCACTATCGTGCTCAGTACGAGCCACAACACGGGCGCGCCTCGCCAAGCGCTTTCGCGCTGTAATATATATATATATATATATATATATATATATATATATATATATATATATATATATATATATATATACATATATATATATATATATATATATATATATATATATATATATATATATATATATATATATATATATATATATATATATATATATATATATATATATATATATGTATATATACTATAGCTCGTACACTGAGCTCGATGGTACGCTTAGTCCCAGCGCTGTTGCCGCTGCTGCGAAACCAGTTGCTACATCCGCTGGGATTCCGGTGCTGCTATCCTTGCCGCTTTTTTTTTTTGTAGGAACGAAAAAAAAAAGGGAGCGGATCGTTCTGAACTGCTTGCTCCAACTTTGCTTCTTATTTTTTTATTCAACGATATTTATTTTCACATCTCAGTTGTTCTTTCAGTTTTCTTCTTTCAACATATAGTCATGAAGGCGGCTTTGTGCAAACGACCTTCGAGCTGGAGCCCTCGTTCTTTGAGCGCCAACAGCAACAATAAGAAGAAGAAGAAGAAGAAGTAGTAAAAGAATAATAAATGATAAAAATAAGAATAATGACTACCTGTGCTCACGTTATCTCCCTCTTTATCATTCCTCGCTCTCTATTTTCTTTCTTCAGTCTGTGAGCTTTTCGTAAACAGTCCGCGTTCGCCGTCTGACCACCAGGGCTCCGTATAGACGGCGAACTGCAGTAGCCTCTTGCGTCGTTGGGAGCACCAAAACGGTGGTCTGGAAATTCGAGAGAGCAGGGGAAGTCCACTGGTGAATACTCGGGCGTTCCGATCTAACAAGGACTCCCGGTTCGGGTGTCTTCTGATCAGGTGCTGCGTCGACCTCGCCGGTCCTTTGACATCGATCAGCAAATGGAACATTGTTTCTGGCGTTGTCGTCGCTGTTCTTGATGTTTGTTTGACGGTGAGGAAAAAATATAGAAAACCTTAAAGCCAGCCTTCTTAAGTATTCAATTATTTGAGACATGAGCGCGCAAATGTGAACGGTGGAGGACAAAATAAAGATTCAGCAGAAAACTAGAACACAGTCGCCATAGGAACGAATCTGTCCGCGAACCACTTCGGGGTCGCAGGTTGGTCAGTTGACAGTGCTTTCGAAGGCTTACATCGACACAAGTGGCGAGAGCGATTCCATTGCGCATAATATCGCTTCTCATTGCCGAGTTGAGTTCGCCATGAGGGAAATGTTTTGTTGGGGTGCATGCTAGAAATAAATAAATAAATAAATAAATAAATAAATAAATAAATAAATAAATAAATAAATAAATAAATAAATCGTAAAGGGGTGTATTTAATGATTCGGCTAGTAGCGTCGAGCGTAGCCGACAGGTCAGACAACGCAGAGCAGGAATCGCTTGATGGCCGAGTGGCTCTCTCTCGTGTCAAACACTGGTGATCCGGCTGGCTCAATGGTCGCACTGCAGGCATCGAATAGACGATCTGGCTTGCCTTGTCCGCGTGTTCTCCGTATTCGCCACAAAATTAATTAATGAATACTTTCTGTGAAGGGATGGTTGCCGAGTTGGCCGATCGAGCATGGGGCGTCGCGACGAGCTTGGCAAGAACATCGAGACTGTACATCAAAGGCTGTGGCCAATGGTGACGCCTCATCGCGTTTGCCCGGACAAGTCCTTCTTTCATGTATTGGTTTTGCCTGCCCATCTTTTCTACCCTTTCCCCCGGCGCAGAGTGACGAACCGGGCACTTGGTTAAGTTATCCGCCTTTAATATTCTGTTTCCTTTTGTCTTCGTTTTCTTTTTCACGAGTGGTACGTACCTTTTCCCAGCATGCTTTTGTTGGGGTGCAGCAGAAAACAGACTGAAGTGGACGCATCTATCGAAAAGCCGCCGCAGCGCGCTATAAACTGGAAAAAATAAATATGCTGTGCACTTGCCCTGTTGCAATGGACAGACATAGAAGAACAAAACGTCGAACTGCTGTTCGGCGGGCCTGTACAAACGCGATAAGGGCAGTGCTTCGTGCTGCGGCACCTTTCACCACCAGCTTGTTCGGCTGTTGTTTCTATTTCTTAGTCGGCAAGCATAAGACTGCGAGGCTGAAAAATGGAAAAGTGTAACTAGTGACAAAGTCGCGTTGTCCGTAGAAACCAATTGTTCCACCAGCACAAATTGTTAACGCCAGATATAGAAATCATGTAGCCGTTTTGTTGTTGTTGTTGTTGTTGTTGTTGTTGTTGTTGGCAAGCCTTGTTTGTAAGCTCGTCAGCTCGCTCTGTATGTTAACAACCTGGCAAAGGACCTTTATCATTCGCACCGGCAGTGCAATTAACGAAATCGTACTTTCGTATTTCTACCGTTTCCTTAGCCTGCGCCACCTTCATCGTACTTGTCGGCACAGCCGTTACCTTATTCTAATACACCGTGCACGACCTTCGGGAGATAATAGTGGCGCCTTTCGGTGGCGCCAGCTACTCCAATTCACATGGGAATACGTCCATTGGAATTGTCACAAGAATAGAAAAAGTCGTATCAAACGCATTCAAAGTCAGGTCATATAGGTAAGCTGTACATTTAATCTTGAAATACATTTTTTTCTTTTTATAACAATAGGAAAGACATGGACACTCCAAGCTAATTTTCGCCGTCGGCGTCGGCGTTGCTGCAGTGTATGGTTCTGCATATATTTAGGCGTATATAGGCTATATGCTCATCCATGCCACATATATGAGTTGTATTGCTGCGCTATACTATCGGTTAAGTTGCTCCTATGAAGTCTTACGTTCTTGACTAATTATTCGTCAGAACTGTGAGAATGGCAGCACACAAACGAATGCCACAAAACATAGCGTGCACAATGCATGCCATTTTTGATCTTCTCAGAATATTAAATACGAAAAGTTCTAAACAATATCAGTGCTCAAACCTGAAAACGGTGTAATTTTTACTGGCGAGGCTCTTCACGGGCAGCGTCGTGGCGCCTGTGTGCTGTCATTACAGGGCGTACACGACGTCTGAAATCCTTTGAGGGTGCCAGAAATTTAGGCTCGCCCGCGTATGTCGCGTCCGCGTGAGTCAAACGCGCTTATAGTTAAGGCGCCGTCCGACAATCTAAAGCGCAACGCTAAACCTTGCTATCTCAGTCAATGAATCGCCCTCCGCGCGAAACGGCCTTTTTTTTTTGTTGTTCTTTTCGCTGAAATCAGGCAGGTGAAGAGGCTCATTAATGAGACAGAAGGAAAGCAGTCTTCGCACGGCGGCCGCGCTCAAGAGTCTCTAGACGCCAATCGAGGAGGGATACCCGCAGCAACGGAACCCACAGTGCCACTTCTTCGCTTTCTTTTTTTTAATTTTTATTTCCCTATCTCCTTCCTTACTCCTCCTCATTGCTTTTTTTATATTTTTTTGTGAGCAAATTGTCACGCCACTCGTCGAAAAGACTATTTGCGTCACCGCCAATATATACACTTCTCGTTGAAGCAGCTCTTGGGTATAGAATCGATCGAGGAATGCAACCGCGTTGGCCCCTGATCGATTCGCTTTCCCTAATGGTCGGTCCCAGGCGGATTTTCGTGCAGTCGACCTGCGTCGACTATATAGGCTGTATATCCGCGCGTATATACGTACTGCGGTGAGACTCGAGGAGACGGTAGAACGACCCCCAATTTCGATGCGCATGCCGTAAGGTAAAAAAAAAAAGGGGGGGGGGGGGGCTGAAAACGAACCAAACACGTATTCCACGTGGCCAATACCGTGCAGCGATGCGAGAGCTGTGCGTGGGTCGCGTCAGCTAGCCGCCGGGAACGAGAGCCCAGAAAAAGGGGTTCCTCCCCGGTGTCTGCCTCTTATCGCACGCCGTACGATGTCAAATGAATGGAAGCGTCGCACGAGGATCAGTAGTAGCATACAATGGGCGAGCCCTCAATCCTATAGCTTCTCTCGAACACGCGGCCGTCTCTCGTTGGAACGATTGGCTGACACGAGACCCGTAGCTTTCGTTGCACTGCACAGAATTGGTTGATAAGGAGTGTAACGTGACAGCGACGAGTGAGAGAGCGGCTAATATAGCGCAAAGGTCAGCCGAGTTTCCGTTTAAACTGTGCAGGGGATGGATGTCGGCAACCTTGCACCTGCGCCGTCATGTCCAACGGACTAGCAGACGCGCATTGCCGACGAGGACAAAAGTGACAGGACACAATTACTCACCGAGCAGTATATATATATATATATATATATATATATATATATATATATATATATATATATATATATATACCCAGTTGAAAAACACAACAGGAAATTTTCACAGTCTGTCGTATTTTGGGACGTTGTTTCTGTAGTTCTGTTGCCTGTAGTTCTGTTGCCTGTAGTTCTGTTGCCTGTAGTTCTGTTGCCTGTAGTTCTGTTGCCTGTAGTTCTGTTGTCTGTAGTTCTGTTGTCTGTAGTGTGACGTCCTGTAGTAGAAAGTGCTGTAGTTCTTGATCAATATTTAATTAAAAATTGACAGAGACGTCCGTAAGGTTATGTAAATTTGTTAGTACAAAAAAGAAAAACATAAAAGTAAAAAAAAATTAAAAAAAAAACCGTCTTCGTCTAGGATTCGAACATGCGACCTCACGATTCCCAGCCCGGCATCTTACCATTCACATGGCCAAAACGTACACTCGAATAGCATGTCAGGGGTGGTGCAGAATGAACTCCTCAAAAAGTTTTACTGCACCACCCCTGACATGCTATTCGAGTGTACGTTTTGACCATGTGAATAGTACGACGTGCTGATACGCTGGTGTTTACATTTGCATTTTGAGAGGCAAGATCCGCTATCACTCCACCGCGTCAAGTGCCGCATCTCTAGAAGAGCAAGAGTGTTCGTACCATTGACAGGTACATCGTGCAGTGCTAGAACATCGATTTTGATGTACGATATCCATATTAAATAAGGAATTCAGAAATAGACAACGTTGACTTTGAGGGTTATTACTGCTAGTTTCGACAGTTGTCTCTCGTTCTTTACACTTTTGAGCGCGCATATAATTCGTGTGTTCAATGCAAAATAGCTAGATAAACATTCCTGGATGAGAGTTCTTTCTGACAGCATACTGGCTTCTCACGGTAGCACTGTACCAGATTAATGAGACCCGAGCGAGACAGCTTTTCACGCAACTTTGTGGAACAACCCAAATCTTCTTTTCCGCTTCGCATAAGCTTGTGAAATATTCCTGGGAAATTAACTAATGTGTCAGTGTAACAGCACATGTAAGTCCACAGGCCTGTGTGCCAGATCTTATCAAAAAAAAAAAAAAACGGGGACGCAGCCATTCCCGCAGATGGTATGATTTTGTTCAGCGGCCGATTTTGAGGAGGCCGGTAGGGCGTTGCTGGTGCCGCGTCGTCACGGCACAATTATAACTATTCGCCACGTCGACTTTAATACCGGTGTCGGTGCCATCAACATTGCCGGCTTCAGAGAAGCGCGATTGAATACCGCGCAAGAGAAAAGTACAGTGTACACCACCGATGCGAAAACATACAATTTTAAAGGACCGCGACGGAAAGCGCTTCTGTTGCGACTTCGGAACTCTTGGCCGTCGCGACCGAATGTTTCTGCTGCGACGTCAGAATTGGTGTCGTAACGTCGGAGTCGCTGTCAGGATATAAAGCTGTTGTTCCGACTTCAGAACTCTTGCTGTCGCGACAGAATGCTTCTGTTGCGAAATCAGAATTTCTGTCGTAACGTCAGAAATGTCTCCCAATTAAGAAATGTCAACAACTTCTGTCGTACAACAGAATTTCTGTAGTTGCGAGAGGAATTCCTTTTGTCTTTTTCAACCGGGCACTACAGAAGCTTGTCGCATCACACAATTTCAGTGCACTTTTGTTGTCATCATTGGGTACATGCTGCGGCGATAGGTTTCCGTTGTGGAACAGTTCTCTGTAGTACAACAGAAGTTTGTCCATTACTTCAGGAACACTTCTGTTATGACATCTGGGGGCCTGTTGCAATGATAGGTTTCTGTCGTACAACAACATTTTTCTGTAGTACAACAGAAGTTGGTCGCATTACTTCAGGAACACTTCTGTTGTGACAATTGGGGGCCTGTTGCCACAATAGGTTTCTGTAGTATTTCAACAGCTCTCTGTAGCACTGCAGAAGTTTTTCGGGTTACTTCAGGAACATTTCTGTTGGGACAACAGGGTGCCTGTAGTGATGACAAATTTTTCTGTAGTACTACAAAAATCTGTTGTAGAGCTTCAGCTTTCTGTTGTAACAAGAGACATACAACAGACTGTACTTCTGTAGTAGCAAAAACAAATGTCTGTTGTACATCAGAAAAGTCTGTCGCTCCATCAGGAATCTGTAGTTACTACAGAAAAATCCTGTTGTACAACAGAAATTTCTGTAGTTGCGACAGGAATTCCTGTTGTCTTTTTCAACTGGGTATATATATATATATATATATATATATATATATATATATATATATATATATATATATATATATATATATATGTGTGCGTGTGTGTGTGTGTGTGTGTGTGTGTAGACACAGCGCAAGTAGTACGTCTCCTGCTTGCAATGCATCACCAACAAAGCCAAATCGCCACCTTAGCGCGGGATAGATGTTTGAACGTACGGTCAGTCACTTTACGGTATGGTAGTGATGTGCGGCTTCAGCTGTCTTATAACAGTGCTGCTTAAACGACAGAGGGAGAAAAAGCTTATGAAGATCAAGCGCACACGTTGTAATCTGTGAAACGAAGCTTTCGTGAAACAGTCAAGAAATGTTATTAAACTAAACGCGATGCATACAACAGTCCTTATTGTCAGACTGTGCAACGTGTAATGTCTAGCAATGCTTATGTGTGTGTACCACACACATCACAAACACAAGGATGAGCTATTCAAGCCTCGAATAAATTTAATAAATATGTATACGAGGTTTTCCATCTCCAACCTAAATCCTAGCTGTGAGAGTCTGTAGACGTCTGTTATGCAGCTGATTCTGTGAAATCTACTAAGCGGTAGCTCCATTTTCTGAACTGTGTATCGGGATTGCCGACTTTGGGTGTAGCCTGATAATTCCGGTTCCTGAACCAGCATCAGGCAACGCAAATCAGTTCATGGAAAGCTGTGGATTAATTCTGATCACTTCTCCAAGGTGCACCCGAAGCACGGTACACGAGAATTTTATGCATGCGCGACTGCCGCAGTCTGGAATCGCACCCGCTACCGCGTCTTCAGCAAGAGGGCGCCACAACTAGGGCTACACCGCCGCGTTGTATAAGCCAGGCGCACTGAGACAGAGTGTCGCTTACTCCTTTTTTTTTTACTCAACAAAAACAACTACAATAAATATTACAAGGGGAACGTGGTGGACCCCGGTTCAAAGCGCACTGGCGGACACGTATTTCTTTGTTTTCTTTTTGTTTTATAATTTTGCTATTGTGGGTACCCGGCCGGAAGCTCAACGTGCGAAGTAACTTCGGGGAAAGAGCCTATAAATTATTCGCATTAATACTTAGCGAAAGCCTCTGGCATATCGGATGAGAGAACTGGCGCACTCTATCCAGCGTGCTATGGCCGATCGCAATTCATTCCGGCACTGACTACTATAGGCTAACACCGCGTGTTAGCCTATAGCCACAACCGCCACCAGCAACCTCGCAGAGCTCGTTGCGTACGCACTTGCATGTATTATTCGCTACGTCTGGACATGACTCTCGTTAGTGGTAGTCAGCTAGGCGCCTGCGTCCTGCTCATGCGCATTGGTCGCGGGTAGGTACCGAGCGCACGCCAATCGTGTTGCATTTGGAGGCGATCCCACCGCTGGCAACCAGTTGTAGGAGTTGAGGAGGACGTCGGGATGGAAAACTTGGAGGTTTATTTACATTATTTACAGTGAGCCGACTAAGAAATTAAGTCATAGAGTCATTACGGGCCGGCAGCAACTCGGACGCTGCGGCCCGTCGCAAGAAGCTCGAAAGAGATGAATCAAGGAATGCTCTAGGAATGCTCTCCTGCTGTTCCCGGTCTGTGTCTTTTTAAGCCCTTCGGTGTCTCGAAGACACGTCACGTTCGGCCAATGGGAGAGCCCGCTCAGGTGTCGTCATTTTCGGCCAATGGTAGGCGCCCGTGTGATGGTGTCACACCCGGCGGAGATTGGCGCTGCTTGGTCCCCAATTGTCCGAGGGTTTACTTTTCCCTGCGGTCTTGCCTTGCTGACTTGCAATGCGCCGTCACAATAGGCGGATGGGGGCGACGCTGCCAGGGTTTCACGGTGCACAACACCCGTCTTGCCTCTCGGACCCAAGTTACCTGGAACAGTGCCAGGCTCTCGCTTCACTTTCGGGAAGAGTCAAGCAGTTAATTGCTCCACCTGCGGCACACGAGGTGGGGGCCGCCAACTTGTTTGTACGCGCCGCACCTCGGGAATGTGGTATCCGTGCTTCTGTGCTTCTTAATTAGCTGTGGCGCGATTCGATGTGGTCTGGTGAACTCGAACGAGGCTCAGGAAAAGGTCCCGTATCTAGCAATCGCCAGATGTACAGTCATGTCAAAAAGAAAAAAAAAAGCTCTCGGTATAGCCCCGAGCGAGTGACTGCAATAAGCTCCACGGCAGAGCGATCATTCCTATGGACTTGCAACCCCAGTCGTGTACAACCGAAATAATATTTGCATTAGAATGTTGAAGATAATCTTCATTTAGCACAGTGGCACTCGGGCTTACGCGACACGGAACAATAGTATGTTTGCGCCTTGAAGTGACGCCGGTGTCCTGATGTGAACTAAATTTGATACGCAAATATTTGAAGCGTTCGCGTCAGAATTTTCGTCATTTAATGTGCGCCGGCACCCTTTCATGACATGCGGACACTGGCACCATTTGTGACGCGTCAGTAAAGGTTACATTGTTAAAAAGCGTGTACAGACACAATTTGTGTGCACTTTCCTCACAGATATCCGTACAGGGTGCGAAGGTGTTCGCTATATAACAGTGCGTATGGACACGTGGAACGGTATAATTGCACTTTCTTATATTGAATCTGGTAACTGTATATTGTTACGAACGGCTTGCGGGGGCTGGCGAGCAAGAGGAGAAGCGACCGACGAAACCTGCCTGGCCCGCTGCGATGACTCACTTTGTGAAAACAACAATGCGCCGAATCAGCAGGTCATCGGCGCCACCATGTCTGCTGCGACGACTCGCTTCGTAAGCACGACAATACGACAGTCCCCAACCGAACGGCGCCGGGACATCTGCGGCGGCGACTCGTTTTGTAAGGACGACAATACGACGATCCCCAACCGAACGGCGCCGGGATGTATACACGCAATCGGCGGGCCAAGTATTGTTGGTGGATTCGCCGTCACCGTCACGGTTTGTTTGAAGCGTTGGAACTCCTGGAAGAAGGTGTTTTGCGGCGCCGTCTCATGGGTCTTAGAAGTCGTCAGTCAATGGATAGACGCGGCTGCCACTGTCTGTGCGGTCAACTCTGGGACCAAGAGGCGCCTGCTCAGGGCAAGACCCGTGTCTGCGAAAACGCTCTCACTTCAGTGTGGTTAGTGAAACCTGTGCGGAAGTGAGTGTGCAAACCCTCCCCCTCAAAGGCGGGTTAGCTACGGTGGCTTTGGACGCTCAGAATTGGTCGACGGTTGAACGGCCGTTATCGCTCACCTAGGGATCTAGGGAGGACCGAGCGTTTACAAGCAGCCGTGGCGTGGCTGCTGGGTGTGCATTCTCTTTCAGTCATGCTAGACTGATGAACTGTAACGTTCTCATGTAGATACTGTAAATAATTCCCGTATTCCTCGTTCTCGACGAGAGGAGTCCTTGCCTTCAACAACGTCCTGCAGCGTGGATGAGTTGGACGACGGTATGGGCCAGCTACCATCTATTTCATGCCCGACCCCAGCCATTACAATATGTGGATCAAAAGTTTTGTCGCGGAAGTTATATACAACCCCGTTCGCCGAGCTTCCACTGCGCCGTTTGAGATGGATCGATACGCGAAGTACATCGGAATAGGACAGGACCTTTTTTTGAGGCCTACTATATACAGGCACACACATATGACTGCCTCGACGACGTCGTTGCAGTCGGTTGTGTGTACGCCTGCCTCACGCATGCTGTGTCTGGACTGCAAGGAACGCGACCGTACATACACGGTCGCCTTTTACAAAAACTTCGAAGCGACGATAATGCGACAGGCAGCCAAAGCAATGCAGTCTCGGTTCTACGTACACGTTGCGTTCTGGTCACGGACCGCCGTAGTCTTTATTCCTAATCTGTGCGCGCGCCAAAAAAAGCAGTCTACTAACTGCACTGATCCATATAGCTTTCCCGCAAGAACTCGGATTGCCTGCGTCGGTCGTTCTTCCGTCTTTCTGCTGCTGCTTCTTCGCCGGCGTCCCGCCGTGTTTTCGATGCATTTCAAGAGCAACCAACACCCTTGGCGCGCTCCGGCCGCGCTCTTTTCACTTTATTTCTTTCCCTTCCTCCTCCTCTGGCACGCAGGCCGCCTCACTGACCACGCTTGCCTCCGAAAGGCTCCCCCGGGCGTGCGTGGTGCCGCTACGTGCACGACGGCCATTACGAACCCCCGATTGCAAATGTGAGAGCGCGCGTGTGTGTGCGCGCGGTGATTTCGCATGTGCAAGTTACATGCTGCCGCTGCGAATGCACCGAGGATGAATTCACTGTTTGCTGTTTGGGGCCCTTTGTAGGACGTTCCTCATGAGCGCATAGCGTTCGCCGGAAACGCACCTGCCGCCCGCAGGCGCAACGCCAGCCTGCGCCCGTGTGTTCTGGCGTCTGTGCGGGCGAGCCGGCTTGTTGCCGCCTGTGCGCGGAATACAGAGAGAGTGCGAGTCGAGATGTGTAGAGGTCGGAAATGGGGTCGTCCATGTCCAGCGTCCCTGTTTATCTGTTTGTGTGTGCGCGCGCGCGTCTCTGGGGAGAGCTTATTCATTTATGTATCCCCGTGCCGGTCGGTGCTGTCGCATCGGCACACTCGGTCTCCGCTGCGCAGCGTCACGCGGTGTCGATACGGCGTGCACAGATATCGGCCGCCTTCGGGCTTTGCGAGATATCGGGATGCTGACGAGTGAGTCGAAGGGGCTACTGCGACGCGGAGAAGTTTCGGCGAAAGGGGAGCGGCGATTGCAGGTCAACGGAAACATGGGCACGAAACCTCATTTTGTGCGCTGACTCTGCGCATAGGTGTGCTGTCTGGCTTTCTTTTTTTTTTTTCATCCGCGTCGAATCATTATGAACCGTGATTAACCGTACGCCGGTGGCGGGTATATATGGCGTGGCCCTACGGGGACAGAGTGCGCCGAGTGCTGATGGCTTCGTGTGCGCTGTGTTCTCGCCGCTTCTCTTTGGTACAGCACATGCCTCTAGGCCCTTGTGTTTCAAGGGCTCTGGCGAGGCAGCAGTACTCCAAGTAATTTTACCATCTTATATATTTTATATTTTGCATCATTCTTTTTCGATGGATTTTAATGTTCATAATATTCCTCATTAGTCATCGCCATAATTTTATAGTACGTAGATTTTACGCACTTTACAGCGAATATTTTTAGGCCACTTTACAGCCAAGTCACATCTTCCATAATACATCGTCAACATTACCACGTGTCATGGCGCTCTTTGGCCAAACCTGGCCCTTGCGCCACAAAACACCACACATCATCATCATCATCATTCTCGCCGCTTAGATGGCGTTGAAACGAGAGGCAGCACGAAAGCGAATTCACTCGCTGCTGCAGGTCGCTGCTGCAGGAAAGCGATCGTCTTACGCGGCGGACGGACAGACTGGTTCCCTCGTTGGGTAGGCTAAGGAATGCATACGCATTTAAAACGACATGTAAAGACGTTATGGCGTGCGCCTCAACAAAACAGTTCACCCGTGGCGAACTCCACTCTCCAACGAGAAGCGATTTTATGTGCAATGGAATCCCTCTCACCACTTCCGTCGATGTACGTTTTGGAAAGCACTTTCCGAGCACTTTAAGGCGCTCCTATTTACCAAATGGAATTCCCCATCACATTTCAACAGGGACATAAGTGACCTGTAAAGTAAAGTACGCCTTCTCTTAACCTCGTCCCACGCGCGAGGATGTCGATATACATAGACTTATAACGTATTCTTTAACTAGTTTGGAAGAATAAGTGTTCACTGAAAACTATAGCGCGCCACTTTTCTGAGATCTAGTTTTATGGGCATCAACAAAATTATTTTAAAGAGAGGAAGTGGTTGCAGGACACCAACGTGACTGTCACAAACACGATATCAGAGGAATAAAATGCTGCCAAAAAGATCCTTAGGGTTTTTCCTTAAGCGCTAAACTACTGCAGCTCCTCACCTAAAACTATAACTACGGTATAAGTGATGCTAATCTCCCAAATTATAAAGAATAAAAGTCGATTCCTTATGCAGTATATAGTTGAAGATTGTTTTATTAGGAGAGAGAGATACAAGTTTTAATGATATGCTGGATATGTTAGCCTGACATGCAAGTGCAGGTACTGGGTGATGATTATGGTATACACAAAGGTAAACACTTAACAGCACCTGCAAGCACACACACAAACGGACATATGCACTATGTAGATATATTTACAAAGTTTCGTTAATGCTCGCAGCCCGGAAGAATGTCAGCAGCGCGTTCGTGACTCGTAACGCGAAGGTGGTGCTTTGCCATGGCCCGAGTAAGTGGCGCAGTTCTAAGCTCGAGTCCCGTTGCAGGTGTAGTGCCGCCAAATTGTGGGGACAAAACGGAAATAAGAACGAAGTTAAAATGAAAGGCAAACCGATCGAGCCCTATTCCTACGTTATGCCAGTTTAAGCATGCTTTTTTTTAACAACGAAGAAAATTAAAGGGAGTACAACGTACGTGTTTTTGCGCCGTGCTGACTTGGTGCTGACGGAGACATCTGAGCGAGAAGGTCCACGCGAACAGCTGGCAGAGTACTTATAATGTGGCTATAGTCATGCGAGTATAGAAACCAAAATAGTATCTGTAGCATATCAGCAACACGTTCGCCCTCCTGCAATTGTCAGAGAACTACAGGCTCTGATTACACAGCGTCACTGAGTGCGGCCTCCACCGCGATGTCTGCGCATGCGCGATTTTCATCAGCGGGGACCGAGAGCTGCGCATCCATCACGGTGGACGCGGTTAAAGGTTTCAAGTGGACATTCTATGTAGTTGCAAGTGTCATTTTACACAGGGCCAGCCTCGGTTGAGCTAAGCTTCGGAATGGATTTCTGTTGCGTGTTGCGAGAGCACCTAACCAAAACGGGGGAAAAAGAGAGCGACTTTTCTCCTGGAAGCCGTTTTCGTCAGCCTAGCATTATGTTAAAGTATGAAGCATGCGCATCACAACTTTATCCGCAGAGCAGAGTAAAACACAAATACTACAATAAAGCAATTTTTATTAGTATACTTAAAAACAGACCGATTCTGCGTCTTTCCTGTTGTGTTGATTTGGTGCATGGTGCTTGGTTGACTTGGTGCTTCTTAGTGCGAGTCATACGCATTGCGATATTGCACCGCCATGTAGCCCACGGCTCGGCGTTAGCCGTTGTAAAACGTGCCTTCCATTCGTATTAAATAAAGCAAAAATAAAGCACAATAGAGTCTTGACTATAAGGACGTACTCTCAAAAAGCGCGCGATACGAACGTACGCCGGTGCTACTTTATGAATTCCCGGTACAAGCACGTTTCTATTAGAAACTACATAAAGTGAGATTGCGGGAGAGTGAGAAAAGCGAGAAGCACAATTTAAAGTGTGTTTCCATACACGTGTCGTGGCTGAACAAGTTAGCCAAAAAACTGGACGTCAACCTTAAAACGAGCGTTTGAGCGCCCTGCCGTAGCAAATCGAATTCTGAGTTGAGTGTGCCTCGCCACCGGGCTTTCGCGTTAAAACACAAGCGACGAGATTCTGTGAATGCGCTTGAGGCGGCTGCAAAAAAGGGACTGCTGGATCGAAACGGCTGAGCTTGAAATTTATTCCATCGAGCTAGCGTCACAAAGTTTCTTTTTTAACGGGCACTTGAAAGTCAAGCTCGGTTTTAACCCGCGCGACCGTGAACCATGATTTGAAATCTCTTCACTCGGACCCTCTTTATCAGGAATAAACTAACTCAATTTAGCGACCTTGAAAAGTGAACGTGCGGTGCGTGAATGGACTTTACGTTGAGCCTGCCAGCCTCGGCTTTCGAACCACATTAATGCGATTTGATGTCTATCACAAATTAAGATTGTGTCTATTTTTCGACCTATCTGAAATGGTTTCGGATCCTGGTATCATCGTAGGGGGAAAAATGATTTTCATGATTCTTTCATGATTGCACGTTCGAAAAACGGGAAGGGCGTCCACTCTGCCACAGCAAATAGTTCAGAAACTCTATACGCTATTACTATTTCCGTATTTTTTGAATTCGACAGCCGAGTGAGTGAGTGAGTGAGTGAGTGAGTGAGTGAGTGAGTGAGTGAGTGAGTGAGTGAGTGAGTGAGTGAGTGAGTGAGTGAGTGAGTGAGTGAGTGAGTGAGTGAGTGAGTGAGTGAGTGAGTGAGTGAGTGAGTGAGTGAGTGAGTGAGTGAGTGAGTGAGTGAGTGAGTGAGTGAGTGAGTGAGTGAGAAAACTGTGTTTCGAATCGGAACGATTCGCGTCCGGCGAGTTAGTGGGCTGGGCCACCCACCGAGGTTCCGGCCAAGGGTTCTTGCCTCTCGGCGGCTTCCTTGGCCCGCTGTACTGCCGAGAGTTGGTCTTCCAGGTTCGAGCTGAGCAGCGCGGCTTGCCATCGCGCGCGGAGGCGTCGACGGAGGCTGCGCTCCCGTTGTCCTGTATTAGCCTCTGGCATTCCTGTAGCATGTGTTCTAGCGTGGCTGTGGTGCCACACACTGTGTATATGTCTGGATAAATAGCGTGCATCAGTGTCGGACTCTTGTATGATTTGGTTTGTAGTTGTCGCCACTGGACAGCTTGCGATGTACTGAGTTCTACTGAGATCGACAGCTGAAACTGGATGAATATTTAAACCAAGGCATGGGGAGCGCGCAAGCTACACGCATAGCGAGTCGAGTTGAAGCACATCGTCCGCGTCTTCCTCTGGCGCTTCGACTCTACTCTTTATGGATATTTAAGGATTCCTACTGCCGCCTACTGTAATCGTGCGCGATTCCGCAATCATAAGTGCGGAATCGTTGACCACGTGCACTCGTTGACCACGTGCGCTCTACATACTCCTTCTATGCCATATGCGTAGCGCACACGGCTTTCGGGCTCTGTAGAGCCGCGGCTAGACTGCACTTGAAAGCCCGTAGCGCTCTCCACGCTCAGTACACCTTACCGCGCGTTCAGCTGCGTTCGATTGCACTCTTTCGTGCGTGACCTCGGCTGCCGGAAGTTATTTGCGAAACCTTGTTGCGCGCGACCGCCGAATTCGGCTTTCCTTCAGAACTCGCGTAATACACGCACATCCAGCTCGCCGAAAAGACGCGCTTGCTCAGCGTTGTTGAATGGCGTCTATTATGAAGGATGTCGGGTTGGCCCCCTTCCCATCCTGTTTGTGCCGCCTGTGTCTCGCTGTGCAGAAGCGAACGTATGCCGTTGCCACTGCGCGCGCGTGTTAACTCTCACCGCTATGCTGAAAAGGAAAAGCCGATAGTTCTACAGCGGATAAGCCATGGCTCCGATAGTCATCCAGCTACGACAGGTCTCCCAGCAACAACCTTCATTTCCTTGTGGGAACGGGATCGCTCTGTGCCGTACGTGTCCGCTGCATTCGTTTGGGTGGCTTTCAGCTTGTTTACGGAACATTTCACTGCTCATGCGCTATACGGCGGCGCCCTTTACGTTCGACTGGTAGCAGTTGAGCACTCGGGACGCGTTCGCCTGGTTCGTTCTGCTTCGAGCTCCAGGAGCGCGACCGAGAACCGGCAGGATTCCGGTCACGTGTTCCTCTGATTGCTCTGTGGGAGGAACTGCACGTTCGGCTCGGGCAGGCTTTACTCTACAGATGACTTCAGTGTGTGTCAAGAGGTCTCCGCACCGGTGCAAACCGTGTCGTAGTGCGGTGATGAAGTCTAATGCGGCATTGACAGGAAAGCCCGCCATGGTGAGCGTGGCGTTCTGCTGTTGATACAGATATAGCAAGATGGATACATAGCGATGCCGCCCGGTACTTTCCGAAGCGGGTCGCAGTGACGTCATGGGTGTTGACAACGCCTACTCTGCTTACATATGTCAAGATTTTTCGGAAAAGGACGAACGCACCGTGTCTCAAGGGAACCAGCCATTCGGCCTTGCAAGTTTTGAGCAGTCTTTTGACACCAGAACGGCATAAGATGGAGTATATTTCGGGAAAATCGTGACATCACACTGACCCTTCCGGCGTTGATGTCTCAGCGCGAAATAAAAAAAAGATACCGTCGTTTTATCTTTGTTCTGTACACTCGTAATTAACCACTTTCCTCCAAATTAATGCCACTTAGAGCTCTGAAGGGGTATTCTTCGAGATCAGGCTGTGTCTGTCTTTTGTGCGTGCCCGTGTAACGGCGGACGATGACAGAGTCCACGCACGTGTTGCCGGACTGGCCCCTATACGGCCACTGCAAATGCGACAGCTACGCTATACAAGTCATTCGCTGTCACACGGGAGAATACTTAAACCATGGCCAGTTAGTGACCATGAAAGGAGAGCTCTCACTGGAGTGAAACACTTATTTATTTGTCCATGGGCTCAAAATATGAAGGACACTTTTATGCACAGTAACAGCGCGCTCGTTCTTGTTCTTGCTATCTTATTATATATTTTTTTTCAATCGTGCACGTGTTGGTGCTTGCGTGGGCTAAAGATCCCGTTTTATTTACTTATTTTTCATTGTAATTTGTTGATTTCTTTAGCTCGTTTATATTCCTTAAATGCCTGGAATAGAGCAGCCGGCAATGTACTGCTTTCAACCTCTCCAGCTGAACCCGATTTAAGCCTGCCTACCTATATACAACAACTGCACTGTCCCTCCGAGTAGTATCTAGGTGTAGCCGGCGCCGCTATCATCTCCCAAATATCGCGTATTAAAAATAGTACCCCTTCAAAGGAGGCACCGAAGAGACTTCGCACCGCCTGTCGAAACGAGATTCGTGTCCTCGTCAGGCTGCTGTCGAGTGGAGCGTGTCCGCTGTCGTCGTCACTCCGAGGAAGACGCACGCAGTTAGGAGCGCTTCACTCCGTCTCAAGTGTACGCGCACGGCCTTTCTTTGCGGTACAGCGTTGCCCATACTCGCCGAGACGTGCATGTTTCGATCGCAGCGCGCTCGTCGAGCACTCGCCGTGCGCCTCAGACGTCGTCACCTGCTCCTTCGCTTGCTTTGCCCGTCTTTCGCTTTCCTTTCTTTTTTTTTCTTAGCTCTGATCGCGGCGCCAGTTCTTTCCTAATGAGGTGCTCGTCCCTATTCGTTCTAATGGTGCGCCGTGCCGAAGGTCTTGTGCGCGCTCGGTAGATGATGCGCGTCTCTGACTTTCGGGTATCCGAAGAAGCAGCGCCGCAGAGCTCTCCCGCTTTGCGAGTGTCATCAATGGAGTGGAAATAAAAAAATAAACGTGAATGAAACGAAGCGAGATAAAAAGAGTCAATGTGAGGAGGATAAGGCGCTATTTTCTGCAACCTTTTAGGGAGTACGGCTGGGTGCCTTGGCGAAACAGAGGGCGACGTAAGGAACAAAGATTAGGAAACACAAATGGAGGGTAAGGGGAAGTGGGCCGGGGGGTCTTTGTGGGTTAGAAATCACTATGCGTGTTGACTCACCTGACGGAGCCTTTAAAGCGGCACCAGCCTTGAACGAGTCTCACCGAGGACGTCACGCATGGCTTTTCGTTCTACTCGCGGCTTCTTCTTCTTATTATTCTATAGTGCTCTCTCTTACTGGAGTTCGAAATGATAAAGAACGCAAGGAGGTTAGAACGACTCTTCTCCTTTGTGTGGTGTTGTGAAGTCGGGGGTCCGTGCGGCCAACGAAGGTTCAATGGATGGCGCCGTGCCAAGTGGAGGGGCGAGGAAGCGGACCCGAGCGACGTTGAAGAGAATGAAAAAATGATTCTATTTAAAAAAAAAGTACATGGTTCAGTTTTACAACTTGGCTCCAACTATAGGAGCAAACACGGTATCCAACAAACACGGTAGCGTCTTTGCCGGTCCGAGCGTCTCTCTCTTTTTTCTTCACAGCCGTCTATTTCGGCGTTTTGTGCCCTTTTCTTCCCTATTTCCCTCGTTGAAGGAATTCACTTGCCAGTCACAAACGCCGAATCGTTCACCATCTCTGTCGCTCCTCACTGGTCTCCATCGTGGGGCTCGTGTCAGCCACTTGGTGGTGCTTTCTCCAATGTGGCGTACTCGGGCCTCCACCTGGCTAACTGAATCTGCTGTCGACGCTTTCCCCGGGTGTTCTCGACGATGACTCTGTCATCAATCAGTGGCCTCTTCGTGAGGGTCAGGAGGACGCCGTTGCTGTCTAGAAGCGAAATGAATGGTGAGGCGTGAACATCAATCGTGACAGCTGCATGTCACTCGTGGGGTATCCTCTGTTCTAGGGGATCGCCAGACACAACAGTGGCCAATCCCGCACGTATGTGCCACGTTGAAAAGGACTCAACATCAACGTCATCAACGTCTCGTATCACATGGCTCGACGCAGAACTGTACCGCACATATATCTTGCCAAAAATTTGGTGGCAGAGTGCGTTTGCGCGCGCTTTAATATTGAATTCGCAGCAGCTGCGCCGGCTATAACGTCTGGCGACGCCGTTTCTCGAGGCATTATATTGCCGCAGCTTTCTTATTCGAATAGTTGCTACTTTTCCACTTTCTTCTTTAGAACCAACGTACTTTTTTTATCGTCTGATGAAGCTATCCAAACTCGCTCGCTAACGAACTTCTTACAGGAATGGGAAACAGAAAGGCTGGTACAGACTCGCTTCCAGCATTCTTATCCTCGACTCTATCGCTCCAAAGCGGTCTTTATTTCTATCCCTTGACACCCCCCCCCCCCCCCCCCGCCCTTTTCTTTTTCTCAAAGAAGGACGCGAGATGCGACCCAGCGAATAGGTGGCCCGTACACGGAGTGGGCTACCGTGAGCGTGGAAACTCGGCCCTTTTCGAGCGCCGGTCACGTCTCCGTCCAGATCCTGCGCTCTCGCCGTGCGCTGTCCTTGAATCCACATCTGCGCGCCTCTCTTGAATTCCAGATGTTCCTTTTCTTTTCTTCTTCTTTCTCTCTTTGTTTTTTCGCAGGCGCCGGCGCTCGGTAGTAGAGGGCTGCATTAAAACTCTCGAAACCGCGGCGGCAACGGGTCTGGCATCAAAGGGTTCTTTCTTCGAGAGGCGGCCGCTTCGAAGGGGCCGCAATAAACATACCATTTCGCGAATGAGCCTATTTCTTGTTCGGCGCCAAGGTGGTGTCGCATCATTCTCGCTCTCACGCTTCTTTCTTTCTTTCTTTCTTTCTTTCTTTCTTTCTTTCTTTCTTCGGGTCTTTTTGCTACAGCGCTGCGGAGAAGCCGTTTTCGGACCGATGGATGCGCTTCTCTACTCCATGAGGAGAGAAACTATAGCTGGTGGCGTTTCCCTTTCCTTGACGCAACAATTACGAGCCACGGTCGGGAGAGAGGCTGTGCTAGACTGGCGCCCTACGGCCTTTCTGCTCTATCTTTCTTCCCCTCTTTCGCGTTAATCTATGTAGCGTCGTTCTCGGCGTGCGGGCCTCCAGAAAGGCGCACGCCGGCCGCACTTGGACAAATGAAACAAGTTTTCAATAGAGAGTTTTAGAATAGGGGCCCCAAAGAAATAGCGTCGAAGCCACTGCGCATGCGCAAGACGCAAACTGCCTTTGGGTTTTGCGTTGGAAATGCTATTTCACCGATTTAGCGGGAGCCCAAATAGCGGCCCCAAAAGTTTGGGTCGGGATACATGGCGGCACCCATCGAAGCGACGGCTCTAACCTAGCACCAAACTGGGTTCGATTCGCGGTAACGCGTGAAGTTCGCAAGCTAGGAGAAGTCACTGCGGTTATCGCTTTCTCTCAACTAGCGTGTGTTGAGAGAAACTCTTCACTCCTACGTGCCCCAACGCTAACACCCGCAAAGCTCTTTGGGGCCCCAAACTATTGGGGCCCATATTCTAAAACTATCTAATGAAATGCATCTCGAGTGGCACGCGTCCCGCGGACTGGCCTCGCACCCCCGTCGCCGCCGTCCTTAACGTGCATCGGTCAAGGCCACGGTCAGCGTGCGGCCTTGCGAAGCGCAACGCGCCCGACCTTTGCTGCGCGGCCCAACGTTACTAGACTAGCTTGTCTAGTAACGTTGGCGCGGCCCGCACGAGCGCTCGCAGCGCTATTGGGTGCCCCTCTCCCGATGTCTGTGCTGGTAAGAGGCAGGACGCGAACTACTGTACGGTTGACTGATCGATGGAGCGCTCGATCAGAAGGTTTTGCGAGCCGCTCTATTTCTCCGCGGCACGTAGGCAAATTTCGCCCAGTGCCTCGACGTCTGCAGCAGCAGTTCGTTTCGCGCTCCATAATAATTTCATACTGCCCAAAGTGCGCACTAATTATGGGAAACAGACAGTTCACTCTGCAGCCATAGCATCATGGAATACATTACCATTTGTCAGAAAACTCCAGAAACGCGATCGATTTTGTGATGAACTGAAAATTTTGTCTCTTATGCGAAATGTAGGTGACACTATGCACTGTATAATCCGATTTTGGTTTTAGACCTGCCATGCTTATATACTCCAACATGTAATTAACTTTTTTTCTTTTCTTTGTTTTCTTTCTTCCTCTCTCGCTTTCGTTTTATGTAGTTTCGCAATATTGCTTACTGCCGATATTTTGTCTATTAATTACTTCATCTACTTATATCTGTATCTCATTATTTATCATTACTGCAATTGTACCGATTGAGCTGCTGTTGCTTACCAAATGAACTTTTATGTTAACCATGAACAGGAGGTCCCAATACAGTTTTAAATATGGGACCTCCTTCTGTATACCGCTATCTGTGCGTTATCTTTATGTAATAATAAAAATTTATTTATTTATTTATTTATTGAAAACAACTTTAATATGAGGTGTCGTTTAGTGTGCGCGATTTCTATTTCTGTTTTGTGCAGCTTTTTCGAGCTGTTTGCCTGCTATCGATCCCTGTATAGCGCCCTTCCTCTCGATTCATCTTCCTTAGAGCCAGTGAAAAAAAAAATCCGGCAGGCCCCCTCTCAGGATGAACATTGTCGTTAATGTGATCAAGATGTGCTTGATGTGATCAAGCAGTGTCCAGCGGCACACCGTATCGCCACCGCAGAGACGCGTCACGTACGAGTCGCGTATGCAATCGAGCTCCTCTCTCTCTCTATCTATCTCTCTCTCTATCTCTCTCTCTCACGCGCGCGCGTTTCCCTCTGGACACGCCACGCCATCTAGCGCCGCCGGCAGCGAAGTCAGCGCCTGGCGCGTGTGTGAAACTATATATTCGCGCAAGAGAGAGAGAGAAAATGATAAATGAAAGGTAGGGAGGTTAACCAGGACTGAGCCCGGTTGGCTACCCTACACTGGGGAAAGGGAAAGGGGGACGGAAAGATGAAAAGAAGAGAAAGTCCACTGGAGATTTCATTCGGTCACTCAGTCCGGATCACAGGTGCTGACTTAATCCGGTAGCTCTCAAATATCGCAGCAGCGCTTTTGTGGCCTTTTGTAATATATTCGCGCAAGATTGCCGGAATGTATAGGACGTCATTGAAGAGCGGCACATACCCAGTCGCACATACCCAGTTACCCAAGTTAGCGTCCAAGAGGTTCGTCGCAAGAACGGTGCATACCCAGCGGCAGAGTCACGTGGCCGCGGCACCCGCTCTGCACAGAGCAACGCCGCGGCGATGCGCTGACGTGTGCGAAACGTCAGTTGTGGTATGCGCAGGCTTCTTTCTACACGGCGCAACTGCCTTGTTTTCGCGAGGTGAACGAACAAATCAACGCAGAATTGGTTCTGGATATACTCTCGCGCTTGAATTTATGCAGCCGGCGTGTGGAAGACGCAGGTGGTGCGAGGTATAGCGCCGCGGCCGGGCAGGTTGTGAAACAACGCGTAAATTACGAGCGGGTACGTTTTACTGCCCGAGGTAATGCACACCATCTCTCGGAGCTGAAGAGCACTGTAGGAAAATATGCAAAACAGCACTTGTGCGCGCAGAGTAACTCGGCCGTCCGTTGTGACGAGGAACAGGGAGTGGTAGTCACTCGCGCAGCGGGCCGTCGTCCCACCTGCACTGCGGGCGACAGGGTTTTCTAAATTGGAGGACCATTAGGGTGGCGTCGCGACGCTGTCTCGTCTTTCTGTTTGCGTGCGAGCGAGCTAGCGCGAGAGAAAGGCGTAGCTGCCGCCGGTTGCAGCAGCGCCGCATGACGCATCTTTTACTGCGCTGCCGCTTACAAATTTCCAAGGTTTACGGCTGCAGCTTTTCCGCCGACGGCAGCACTGGTGTGCGCGCTGTGTGCAGGTGCTTCGTATGGCGTGCACTGTCTCTGAACGGGGCCGTTGCGTCAGCTGTGACAAAACTTCTCTTTTTTTTTCTCTCTCTCTCCTTCGCTGCATATGTCTTGCGGCCGAAATAGGCTTTTAAGAAATGCGAACCAGCTTAGCCGAACACTTTCAAAGAGGAATTCGGTGCTCACTTTGTATGTTAATGACTTAAACGAACGGTGGATGCATACTTCGGTCGATCGTCATCGCCGCTGCCGCACTTGGACGGCATACTATACACAGCCGTACTGCCGCACTACAGCCCATCGAGTGCCATAAATAGCCCAGTACTGTAGAAGCATGTTATTCTGGCACCTTTATTGTGAGCGCGCCTGGTATAGCTTGCGAGAGCCGTGAAGATGAATTCGCTTGCGAACGTAAGCGGCGCTTCAACGGAATTTACGCATACATTTAGCTAAGTGTCCCTGCTCCTGTGCCTATTTACGGCCGCATACAGTATTTTCTTTAATAGGTTGCCCTAGATCTAGCGTACTCAGTGTTAGTGTAAGCTCATAAGGAAAGTTTAGATTTCTTCGCGCGCGCATTGTCGCTCATTGTGCTGTTCAGATTAGCTATGAGCCGCTTGGATACGCTGTTTTAAAATCAAACTAATGGGCGTGATCTGTTGAAGCTGGAGCTTGGCATCGCTCTCACTTTTGAGCGGCGGCGTGGGCTCCTTAAATAGCCCATTGGCGATGATGACATCTGAGGCGAAATCTCGAGCTTTGTCAGGAAAGGCAGCAGAGTTTCGGGTGAACAAAAAGTGCATTCTAGACGGCTGAACACTGGCGTACTCGGTAAACAAGGCTGGTATAATTTAAATATTCCGCTCGCTTGATTCTATAACTCTACTATCATAGACAGTTCACGGCCGACCGATCACGTGATAAAGCAGGAGGAGCACTGCTCTCACCACTGGCGAAGCGTGAGAAGAAATAATATTGGATTATACAGAATCCATTCTTTATAAAATAAACAAACACCCTTGAAAGTCAATAATAATCTGTGGCTCACACCCTTACACGCTTTTTGGGTGTAAGGGTATCAGTCATAGATTAATTTGCACCCTTATGCATTTTCGAGGCTGTCAATTATCTTCACTGTTTATGGGGGCACGCTAAGAGGCGTTCATGTTGTAAGAGAATGTGAATATCCTCAAGAAAGCGAAGGCCTCCTTTTTTAAGCTAAGCCGCTCCTTATAGAACTCTGTATTGCTTTCGCGCGCGAAATCTTGAATTTTGATGATATGGTTTGATATAAGGCGCATTATGAGCGCGCCAGCAACTTCGGCCAGTTCAATATGAGAGCGTTCATGGAGAATCCGCGGCCTGTATTCGCATCGGAAGCGAAAGCCTCCTGCAACACAAGCCAACTGACGTATACAGTTATAAGCGGTAAGAGAGAGAACGCCGAATTCATTTTTGAAACGATTACAAGTGATGCGTGGATACGAACCGGACATGTGATGTACTAGCTGCCTCTTGGACGCTTTTGCCTCGCCGTACATTTTTGTGCGCGAACGTTTGTGTTCATCCGTCTCAGCCTCTAGAAAGCAACTTGCGTGCCCGCTGTCGTTTTGGTCGAGACGGTGCGATGTACTGCGTCGGCCTTCTTTGACTCACCTCCGTCGGGCAGTTGTAAAGAAAGGCACGTGACCGTTTGCGCCACTCGGCAAACGAGTCCGGTGGCACCGGTTGGACGTGCAGAGAACACGCGACGTTAATTATTTTTATTTACTTTCTTTCCCCTCCCCTTTGCGACGGTTGCGGGTAAATGCGTCTCAATCGTAGGAAGGGTTTAACCCATAGACAACACGCCAGACAGCTGCTGATACATCTACATGTGCCCTTGCACGGCTAACTACGGCTAACTACGGCTAACTATATGGCCTGGTTGCTAAACTTTGGCGCTCTTCCGCGCGCTCGCGTGCTTTCCCCGGGCTCGTCGTCGCGTTCGTGGTCCGGGGGAAAAATAAAAAAAAAATAAGTATTCCTCCGCCTTAAGACAAGCTCGCCTTCCACGAACCCGCACGGTAAACAACATTCCCCGTGCGCCATGTTCACCTTCGTACGAATGCTGCGTCGTTTGCAGCGGAACGACTCGCAGATATCGGCCGAGCTTAAAGTTATGGCCGTCGCAGCGCACTTGTTGCAATCTGCGGTAAGCGAAGCTCTCTTGAATCTTTTCCGTTAGATTTCGAGCGAAGAGACGCGTTGCGTGTGCAGTTATATTTTATTTCCAGATTATTCTTCACCCACGTCCACAACGTCGAGCTATACTCGGGCGAGACACCGACGCCGAACCCGTAGATCGAAAGAGGTCCTCAGCGCTGCGCCCGAGCAGCTGTAATGCGATGGCGCGCTCTCAGGATTCGCGGCCCACACACGTCCGTGTTAGCACTACGGGCGGGATCTGAACGCACTACAAACCGCACGAAGGGTTCTTGCGCAGGGCCGCGTGGTGCGCGTCTGTCAGGATAGGCCTATACACACGTCGCCGCTGTCTCCAGAATCGGCCCATTTTTGGTTACATCATCTCCAGGAGCGGCTGTTAAAGGGAAGCTGAAGAGTCTGTCGAATTCAATAAGACGCTCATATACGGATGCGGGAACCTTATAAACCATGTAGGCCAAATTTGTTTTTTTTTTTTCAAATAGGAGCGACGTAATCGTCGGTTGAAATTGCGCTGTAGCTCCGCCCCCCGTCGAATGCCGCGCGCTGCTGCTGACGCTGACGATGCGAGCGGAGACCGGAAACCGCGGTGTTGTGACGTCAACTTTAGTGTTTTGCTCCTTCGCAGCCTGCGCGATCGTGCCTGACCGTGCTTGTTTCTGCGTGCGTGCCGTCGTAATCTGCTTCGATCGACCCTGCATTTCTTTGTTGGTGCGTCTGTGTGTATGAGTGGTGGTCAACGTGCGCAGCATCAACTGATGTGGTGGGCCGATCATGCCGTCTTTCTGTGCAGCCTACGGTTGCACGAACATCAGCGGCCGCGACGATGTTGTCTTCCATTGCTTCCCACAAGACAAGACGCTTTTAAGGAAGTGGGAGGCTGCTGTAAAGCGAAAGAATTTCAAGCCCTCAAGAACAATACTGCTGTGCTCCAACCACTTCCGTGACGACGATTATCACCAGAATTTCCACTAGCAGGCTTTCTAAACGCAGCGCGAAAAGATCGGAGCAACGAAAACAAAGACGGCACGAGTGCGGACTGACTGATGATAACTGGTGTTGGAAGGCCTTATGAATACACGAACTCGCCCAAACCTGGATTTTGATTTACTGCGAGCTCCTTCATGTTAGCACGCTGAACGGAAGGTGCATGTTTATTTCCCGCCCTCGACGCAGGTTTCGTCGCAAAGCGCCGCGAATTTTCTATTTGCACGTGTGTTGTAAAACAGCCTGCACGCAGCTACCATAACGCAGTGCAAATGTAGAGTTTGCATGTGCTGGAAAGCCGGCGCACGCCAGGACGACGCTCCCCCCGTCTCTCGCGCACAGCGAGAAACCGACCGTCTCACATAGCCGACGGAATTCGCCGCCTTTACGACTTCAGTTACGAGTAGTGTGCGGATGGCGCACAGATGAAGGTGACTACACGTACTGCATGAACCGGGAAGCTTTTCACGCGTTTGAACCGTCTTTGTAGGTTGCCGACAGCTTTGGACAGCGCACAAATGCCGACGATCGCATCCCCGCTTACGTTCCACGAGGAGGCATGCAGGAACACAACACTGCAGTTGTTTGACCGGAAACGAGCTCACTAGATCGGCGAAAGATCGGCGAGATCACTAGATCGCTTTGCAAAGTACTCGTGGCTCTGTGGTAGCGTCTCCGTCTCACACTCCGGAGACCCTGGTTCGATTCCCACCCAGCCCATCTTGCAAGAGTTGAGCCAAAGCCACTTCTCCTCTGTCGTGACGTCACGGTGTCACGTGGTATTGAAGGCGACACCGCCGCGCCTGAGGAGCTGGGTTGAGCTCTCGTAATATGCTTCGCATAAAAACATACTCACCAAAGAGCATTTCCAACACGAGGAGATCCCAAGACTTCGCTTTCGTTCTCGTCGAAAGCACTGCTCGCACCAGCATCGTTTGCTTCTTCGAGAGGCCGGCTCTTTGCAATCGGCTCGTACATGTAGGGAGCAACGCCGAACTCTTCAGAAAAACGCAGTCTCTCTAAATTTTCTATTACCTCTTAATTTTCCATTACGGCACCAAACTACCTAGCACCGCGCTTCATGTGGAGCGGCAGCGGCCGGTCGCTAAAGTTGACGTCACGGGTCGCCCGACCAATCACTGGCGGAAACGAGACGCGCGAGCTGGGCGTGTCCGCTGCTGCACTTTTCGTCGAAATAAAATATATTTGCGCTTTCTTTCGCTCAATTTCGATATGATATTCGAATTCGGAGGGTTGAAAACCATTATGTACACATGTTCACTCATTTTTTCTGGAAAACCTTTCAGCTTCCCTTTAAGAACGGCCTGATGAGGGGCAAGTTTTGCCCGCCAGGTGCGAGAGCGGCGTCGACTTTTCCAGGAAAGCCACCGTTACCCTCTAGCCAAACGGCGCAACTATGTCTAGTGTGTGCGGAGGACAATGCCGCGTCCTCGACTCTGCGTCGCAGGAGCCGAGATGAGTTCGACGAACCAGGCTTTGTGACCGAACACGCCACCGCCGGCCGAGCCAGCCTGCTGTGAGCAAGGGAGTCCCCGAGGAAACATAGTTGGAGGCCCCTTCCCACGCACCGTTCCTGACGTAAGCCTCGAGTTCTGCGAAGACCGTCTGTCCTCGTTGGGTCCGTGAACCCGGTGCGGAAGCGTGTTCCGGACCGTGAAACCGGTGCGCAAGCCCCCCGCTGAAAGGCGGCTCGTCTACTGGTCGAACGTTTCCCTCACCTAGGAATCGAGGGAAGACCGAGTGTTGATAAACCGCTGTTGTGCGGCTGCTCAGTGTACTTTCTCTCGCAGTCATGCTAGACTGATGAACTGCAGCGTCCTTATGTAGATACTGTAAATAAACCCATATCCCTTGTTCTCGATGAGAAGCAGTCCTTCCCTTCAATAACGTCCTCAGCGCGGATAAGTTGGACGACGGCATGGGCCAGCTACCATCTAATTCAGACCCGACCCCAATCTTGACAACTGGTTACGAGAAGAGGGATTGACGTCCCGATCCTTACACGGCCCAGATAACTATAGATAGCTTGCACTTGACGTCACGGACGCAGCTATCTATTGGATACAGCCTGTAGACTGCGCGAGAAACCGAAGCCCACCCGCGACGAAGCACCCAAATAGAGCGCCGCTTTAAAGGGACACCGAGGAGAAACACTTCATTAACATATACCGATAAATTATTGGTTAAGAACTATGTTTCCGTTAAGATTGTGGTAGGACGTTTCCTAATAAAACAGAAAATTGCGTTAAGAATTCTGCTTCTTGAATATTGCACCGAAACTGCAGCGTCGGTACGTTAAAGTGGAAGCTTTATTTCGGGGGCTCCTATCTAAATACGTGGGAAAGGAGAACTGTTTGCCTCGGCAACCACTGCACCAAATTTGATCAGGTTTGTTGCATTTAAAAGAAAAATTTTAAATCTACTGACTGTTGGCAGCGAATTGTCGGTTTGGGCTGTCAGTGCTTTAATAAAACTTTCACATGTCGAAACTTTTAAGAAAGCGAAACTATACAGTTTACAACTCTGTAACTCAACAATGAAATGCGGTATAACAATTCTGTCAATTCCATATAATAGTACATCTAAAGCGGACAAAATGAATGCATTACACATGGCCGTCAAATTTATCACTAGTATGTGAGCAGGACTGTTGCAAAACCCTTGTAGACAATGTAACAAATTCACGTAAGACAAGAACGGACGTATCACATTTTTCCGCTCTGAATTCTCTTATGGATACAGCTTACAGAACTGCGATATCTGTTCTAGGGGCAGAGCCACGAATTTGTAAAATTCGTGCTTCTACATTTTTTAAACTTACCAATTTTCGAAAATTACCTTAGGAAATTCAGGCCCTACATCGGTATTCCACTTTCAACAATCACTAGAATTTAACTTTATCTCACAAATGCAACAATTTTCATTAAAATCGGCCCAGTGGTTATATCAGAAAAGCGTTTCTACATTTTACATGTATTTGAGAGAGAGATAAGAGATGAGAAAGGCAAGGAGGTTAACCGGAAGGTATATATCCACTTTGATACCCTGCACTGGGGAAGGGGGAACGGTAGACAGAAAGATCTTTAAAGAAAGGGAAAAAACGACCACAGACATGAAAAGAGTGGGAGAGGGAAAACACGCTCACACAAAGGAGCACAGGAGTGTCACGGTCCTTCAAGCAGCTCGCTTGACCGGACAAACCTCAGTAGCGCGTTCACCGCCTTCTGGTGTGAAGGTCGCATCAGCCGGCACTTCAAAATCGTCTGTTCAGAAAGCGGCCGGTCATCGAGGCGTGCCAACGCCTTCGCGAGCGACTGTTTTTAGGACCTGTTGCGAGGTCAATAAGTGAGGATATGTTCGATTGTTTCCTCGCTGCCGCAACTATCAGAGGCAGCACTGTCAGTCATTCCGATGCGGCAAGCAGATCCATTCGTGAAAGACACTTCTAGCCATAGTCGGCAGAGAACTGCTGTCTCGATTCGGGATAGTCCAGATAGAAGGCGTAGCAGGAGGGATGGGTCCAGGCGGTGCAGTAATGTCTGAAAGTTGGCTTGTTCTACGCGAATCGTTTGGCATCACACGCTGGTATGCGAAGCTTTGTTGCTGCGTCAGTATCGTAGCTGGGCCTAGACTAAAGCATCCTTTCAATGTGACGTCGCAGATTTAGAAGTATTTTCTTGTGTTTGGGCCGTTGTGGCTCGGTAAATCTAATCGAAACTCGTTAAATTCAGTCTTCGGCTTTTTTACAATACATCGAAGAAAAAAATAACAGAAAAGAAAGTTGGCTGGGCCAGATCAGACGCCATCAAAATCCACGATGCCACTGGCAACGTTACGTGACGGTGCGCTAGGGCGGGAACATCTATGGCGGAGTCGCCACCCGTCTTTCGGGATTGCGAGCGTTGCGGCTTACCAATTAAGCCGCCCATTACGGCGAGGGTGGCTTTTTTTTTTTCGTTATTGTAGACGGGCAACGTAAATACCACGCGGCTCAAATGATTTCTTCCCTCTCTCTTCGGCGTCGCGCGCGGTCTACCGCGAGCGATCGCGAGCGTCGGCCAACTTCGCGCCGCGTCGCACCCTCGGCGCGCGCGCCCTCCCCCACCCTCTCCCGGCTTTGTGCTCGCCCGCATGATGGCGGCTCTGCTGCGAGTTGTTGTTTTGCGCCGGGCGAACGCGCGCCCTTGAACCTGAGCGCGCGGGCGTCGCGCAGGAAAAAGGAACGCAGCAGCGGCGGCGGCGGACGACGACGACGCAATGGCCGCGCACCGCTTGCCGGGAACATGCATACATAAACACGCATGCCTCCCTCGACTGCGCTGGCGTCCGTCTGCGCGCTCGCGTTGTGTGCGTTGTGTTCTACGCTCTCGAGCGGTGGCGCAAGGATCTGGCGTAGCGAAACAAGTGTTCGTCACGAAACGGACAGGCTGGCGCGAAGCGCGTTTAGCTGCGCTGGCCCCTTCGCTCGAAGGAAGATGCGGCCGCCTGTAATGGCTGTGCGTTACACTGAAGCGAGGCCTTGCGGCATAGCTTTGTAGGGACGCTGAAGGGCAACACACTAAATCACTTTAGACGGGTGAAAAAGCGCTGTCGTTATAAACTAGGTTATCATTCATATGGCGGGAACATGATTCGTTATTACTGGGGAAAAGTGATGGCCAAACTTTCCTTCCTTTTTCTTTTTCTGTTCTTTCTTTCATTTATGGGCTGCTACGAAGTGCACCTACCGGATTTCAAGCTGACTTTCAAATGGCAAGCTCTTGAAACTTTCTATTACGTTGAGTCTTTGGTAGCTTTGAATGCAATGTAACTATAGACCCGACTAGATTTGTCAAAAGCGATTACGGCACGGGGAGCTGACGCTAGAACTTCAGAGCGCTGTCGCAACCCGTGTTTCGTATATTGCTTTTTCATTATTATTATTTTTTGCTCCATAATGTAAAAGTTGTCATTTCGTTATTACAGAAGCCTAGCTTATTAATACAGCTTTTTTTTTCTTTGCCCGCGTTGCCACACGACATAATGTCAGAATTAAATGAAATGTAAGCTTACAGGTCCATTTAATGCAGATGCTGCAATTAGATGCGACTTATGCAATGTATTGTCAGTGATACGTCGTTTATAGTTTTCAGGTTATGAACTTCTCAATTTCTCAGCTGTAAGCACAATTTCGCCATGCTCCTCTTTTAGTGTTTCTGCATAATCCGCAAGTGAGAAACGCTCGAGCTTGAGGCGTGCGTAAAGCCGGTCTGGACCGCGTAGTTAAGAGGACGCATTCTGTGCAATCTGGGCGGCGAAGGATGCCGCTTATCAGCGGAGAAAATTCAAGCCGCAATCGCAGGTTGAACTTTCGTTTTGCAGTTATCGCGTCAGTGCCCAACATCGGAACCTAATTACATGCAATGCTCGCATTTGGGTTCCGTTGCGGTACCGTGCGGGTGCATCAGAGTGCAATGTCACTTCAGAAAGTTCAAGGGAAGTACCTTTACTAGCGTTGCACGTTTACTTCAAAAAATAAATGGAAAACTTGAAGCCTGGTTGTCTGCTTGGCTCATTTCGCGCCGTTTTGCTCACTGTGTCGTAGCGTATGATTATTTGATGCCACACGTAGAGCGTATTGAAGGGCATTTCGTAGCGTCTGCTGTTGCCACGTCATTGTTTTATGGACGCTTTTAATGCATTAGCGTTCTTTGGCGAGTACACCAGCAAAATCTGTCCATCACGCGAAAAGTGTAATGCCTTGCATCTGCACACACACAAAAAAAGCTTAATTTGCGAAGTTATGACATTTAATGGCTATAGTAGTGTAAATTTAGATGATTGGTAGCTTTATAAGCGATAAGGAACAATTGAAAAATGAAAATTGATCAATTGACCCGTATAAGATTTAAGCATACCCATAGGGATACATAGAAGATACATACATGGGATACTTCCCCATGCATAGATCGTCTTTCGTCTCGTCCACACGCGGCGCGAGCACGAAAGTGATCATCTACATCCGCACGGACTTCACATATGTCGCTAACGCAATAGAGCCTCATGACGACAACCAATATGTCTGCCTAAATGTCCAAAAGAAGAATGTGTCATTTACACTAATTGGTGCCTACATATCCCCAGCGGGTCACTTTGACGGCGAACGACTCAAGAAAATATTACTAATGAACAATGGTCCCTGGGTTATCACAGGTGACTTCAACGCGCATCACCAGCTATGGGGAAGCACTAAAATGGACTCCAAAGGCAGGAGCCTTGCCTCCTTTGCTGCCGACCATGATTTGTGCTGTGTAAATGACGGCAGCCCTACATTTCTGCGAGGCACGACCTACAGTAGCTGCTTGGACTTGACTTTGGTGTCACGGCGCTTTGGCTCGAGCGTCCAATGGTTTACAGACGTAGAAACACATGGAAGCGACCATATTCCAACATACATAACGATTAGAGGAATTGACCAACGCTCCTCTACTGTGTTGCGTACAGTTGATTGGACAAAATTTAAGAAGGATATGGATGACACTTGTCGGGAAGGCCTCTCACACACTTTCGAAGAAACAATCGCAGAGGCATTGAAAACGTCCATGTGCTCGCTTACAAGGTCAACAAGGCGAACAGACTTGGACGTGGAACTGGATAGGCTGCGTGCGACACGCCGACAGGCGGAGAGGAGGTATCGGCGCACGAAGTCCGTCTTGGATCTGAGGGCTTCACGGCGCATACAAAAGAAAATCCAGCGTCGCATGGATAAATTGGAAGATAAGCGATGGAAAACATTCTGTCAGTCGCTTGATCCCCGAAAATCGCTCTCGCACATATGGAGAACGGTTAGGGGTCTTCGCTCATCTCCGCATCAAAGGAAGCCCTTCGCTGCTCTGGCCCTCTACCAACTTCGCTCGGAACTTCAATTGGCTGAAGAGTTCTGCGCACGGATTGCTGGTTCCGTGGCCATCATTACTGACGCAGCATTGAATGACATCCCTGAGGCACGTGTACCAGAAATCAACGTGCTATTTTCACTCGAAGAGCTCGATGCTGCGTTGGCGACTTGCAGGCGTTCTTCGTCACCAGGACCTGATGGCATCACGTATGCTGCCCTATGCCACCTTGGACATGAGGCACGTGATGAGCTTCTCAACTACTACAATGAGTCTTGGCAGAACGGCGCCGTTCCTAAACAATGGAAATCGAGCCGCTTGATCCCCATTCTGAAACCTGGAAAGTCACCGCTTGAGATCTCATCATATCGTCCGATTGCGCTTTCGAGCTGCGTCGGCAAAGTGATGGAAAGAATGATTCTTGCCCGATTGGAATGGTACCTAGAACGATTCAACATCTATCCGAACGCCATGACAGGCTTCCGTCGGGGTCGCACGTCCATAGACAACGTCATTGACATCGTAACATGGGTCCAAAATCAAAAAAGCCTCAAGCGCCTGTCTGCGGCACTTTTTCTGGATATAAAAGGAGCCTATGATAACGTCACCCATGAGGCCATACTAAACTCACTTGAGGCTGTTGGAGTTGGTGGCCGGATGTATCAATGGATTCAAGACTATTTGACTGAAAGGCGTTTTTTCTTACAGACCGAAGACGGCCCAACTTCAGACCATTACATCTGCCGTGGTGTGCCGCAAGGTGGAGTGTTGAGCCCTATTTTGTTCAACCTCGTCCTGGTAGGACTAGCGGATTACCTACCGCAGACAGTACATGTCTCAATATACGCCGACGACATTTCCATCTGGGCCTCTGCGGTGACTCGCCCTCAGCTAAGAGCCAGGCTTCAGCGGGCGGCAACCATGACGGCTTCTTATCTCCGAGAACAAGGCCTCAGTGTGTCTACTGAGAAGTGCGCATTACTTGGTTTTACGCGGAAACAAATGTCATCGTATCCTGTTACCATCAATGGTCAAGCTGTATTCTATGTTAAGACACATCGGTTTCTGGGCGTCATCATTGACCGCAACCTCTCGTGGAGCCCTCACTGCGTCTATCTGAAAAAGAAGCTAGTCGCCATTGCTCAAGTCTTCAAATTTCTATGCGGGAAAAACTGGGGTACACCAGTCCATTCTATGTTGCAGCTGTACAGGGTTCTGTTTCTCGGACTCCTACGTTACAGCCTACCAGTGTTGTCCAATGCATGCAAGACGAACTTTCGCACCTTGGAGAGCATACAAGGTCAAGCCCTACGCACGTGTTTGGGGCTGCCTCGGTGCACGTCAACAGCAGCAACAATTGCCATCGCAGGAGACCATACAATCCAGACACATGTAGCTGTCGACTCTCTCAGAGCGCACATTCGCCATCTGTCAAGGATCCCCGACCACCATTTGGCCTCCCTACCAGCCGAGAGACCTCAAGCGACCTTTTCACGAATGATTAACGCTCATCAAGAGTACATACCAGCAAGTTTTACACCGGCGGCGAAGCCTTCCTCCCCCCTGTGGTGCCTGCGACAGCCTCAAGTGAATTTTGATATTCCTGGAGTTACAAAAAAGTCCAATCATCCATCGCCGGCTCTGAAGCAACTTACACTCCTATTACTGCACCAGACGTATCATGACCGCATACACATATATACCGATGGTTCAACCTCACCTACCAGCTCAACTGCCGCATTCGTCATTCCAGCCAAGAACGTTACAGTTAAATTCAAACTGTCGCACACGACTACATCTACATCGGCAGAACTTGCAGCTCTCCATGCCGCTATGATGTACATCACCGAAGAGCCAACAGAGAAGTGGGTCGTATTTTGTGACTCCAAGGCAGCCCTTCACAGCATCAAGTCCGCGTTACGTCACAGAACTTACGAGCAAATGACATCTGAAATCAGGGAACTGCACCACCATGCTCTGGAAAGAGGACACCACATTGTATTTCAGTGGATTCCTGCTCACTGTGGCATCGTCGGCAACAACCTAGCTGACAAGGCTGCCCGGTGTGCCCACGAAGATACAAAGACGCGTCCAACACCTTTGGCGAGGTCGGACGCTGCCAGAGAACTTCGCCTACTTGCGCGCAAGAAGTCCCAAGATCTCTGGACATCAAGTGGCTTCAATTGCAGATTACGTCAACTGGACCCCACGCTACGGCTACAACTGCCACCTAGCCTTTCCCGCGGCGAAGCAACCTTGTTGTGTCGCTTGTGGTTGGGAGTGGCGTTCACGAACGCATACTCCTACCGTATGGGAATGGCCGAGAGCCCGATGTGCGACTCCTGCGGGTGCGAGGAGTCCATCGAGCACGTATTGTGTACCTGCCCTCGCTACGATGTCCACCGCCTCCCTCTGCGGGAAACTTTACACAGACTAGACTCGAGACCATTGACCGAGTCAAAGATACTCGGACCGTGGCCACAACCGTCACTGGCTCGAAAAGCGATTCGTGCACTAGTGCGGTACTTAAAGTGCACGGGCTTAAGAGACCGCTTATAGTGTCATTGTGTAAGGTGTCCCTCCCACATGTACTCAGTGCTGACTCTCTCCCTTTCTTCCTCTTTCTATTCCCCTTTCCCCCACCCCCAGTGTAGGGTAGCAAACCGGATGCTGTTCTGGTTGACCTCCCTGCCTTCCCTACCCTTGCTTTCTCTCTCTCTCTCTCTCTCCCCATGCATAGAAAATGCATGGGGAAGCCTGTAGTAGGGGTGGGCTTACTGAAATTGGGCAGTGGGCCAGCTTGAAGTTTTGGCGTGGGCCGACTTGAAATTTGCGGGTGGGCGAACTGAAATTTGGGGGTGTGCTTACACATGCTTAGACAACTCTAGTGGAGATTCTGCATAATTTATTTTGTTTAGTTGATGCGGCTCCGCACGGTTCAAGATATGTTTTGCTTTCAACTACGCTGCGCTCAAAGTTCGGCTCTTGTGCGGACACACTTCTGCAATTTCGCAGCACCCGTCATCAACTTAGTACAGGCCTGTCGTCAACCATTTAGACAAGTTGCATGCTTCAAAGGCGATGGCATTTTGTTTTCGTTATCGCAATAATCATTATATATCGTGATAGTATTACGTCCGAGACGGGAATGGTCGGCGTGGATGCTGTTCTTTCGTCAGAGAACACATTCCGAGTAATTTAACCATCGAAAGCAATTTAAGACGTCACATTACTGAACTACCCTCACAACTATTCATGCATTGAACTTGTACCTCACATTCTTATGCCAGCTATAGACCCCCCCCCCCCCCCCTCATTACCACCACCACCGCTTTCTTTTTCATGGGCGCCGCCATATTGCGTAGGGAGTGGCGCCATCTATGGGCAGTTGGCATGCTGGTTTGGGCGAGCGCTCCGTGGTGTAAGCCAGGTTTACGCTCGGCGGCAGTTTCTGGTGGTTATTTTCGCGCTCGCGCGGTCTATTTTGCACGGTTCTGTGAGGTATACTGAAATAATCTTTAGGTCGGCATGGCCGGAGTTTCAGGTAGCGTTGAAGCGGACGGAGCACCCAGTGCGATATGTGTGCGCGCCTTTTTGAGCTTGCAATCAGCCTCGGAAATTAGGTGTGTATTTCTGAAAAATGTGTTTCGCGAATGTGGCTTTATTGCAGCATTCTCGCTGTAGTTCTAAGCTCTGGTTTAGCAGCAATGAGTAGTTGCGAAACATATGAAGATCGTAACAGGTTGGGTTCCGTTCTGCGGCGGAATAAGTTGTGCTGTTTACTTTGACCAGCGTTCAAATTGTTATGTGTAGATCCCTTGCGCGACTACCTCGTTTGGTGGACGTGATCTCCGCCCACGAATAAAATAGCTTTCTTTAGTAATAACTCCATACCCTACACGATGAATAACACTTGTTGATTAGTCGAGCAACCAACTGCGGACTACGCGACCGTCTGAAGCATTAGCAGCAGCTGGGCTATAGACCTACTGGTTCTATAGCGCATGAGCCGAGCATGTGACATGACTATGCCAGTTTTTATTGCGGCGTTAGCCAGCGGTTTTTTTTTCTTTTTCTTTTTTTTTCTCTCCTGGTAGAAGTCGATGACAACCGATTGTTTTTGTTCGGTGTTTTTAGTCCCGTCCTCTGCGATGGACTCGCCGGTTTTACGAAAATGGTCTCCACAAATGCCGCCGAATCCACCTTATGCGATCCCTTTGTATATCAAGCTCTACAGGGCAAAAAGATAATGCCGAAGCACAGAGCATATATGTATCATATATACTGGCTCGCCAACCGCACTGATCGCTGTGTTGGGCAACACCATCGGTGTTATGCAGGAAGTTAACTTAGGCTTAGCACAGTCATATCACCTCCGCTAGACTTCAAATGCTTGAGTACGATGACGGCAGCTGACGCAAATATTTTATAATGGTTGGCGCTTAGATGCTCTCCGGGGTTGCATTATAGATTGGCCGCACGTGAGCAGCTTAGTTCTTACGCCAGTCGATCACACAGTGAGAAAATTTTTCAATCGGCTAGAAATTTGCAGATGCCGCTGCTCTTCGCTGAATAAAAAAAATATATACAGTCAAAATAGTTCACAGCATGCGCACACACTCACCGCCGCTGATGACGCACGCCGCATGATTGCGCAGCCAGGAGAAATTTCCGCATGCTGTAGTTACCGCTGCCCCGAAAGGCTACACAAAGGTTCTTCGTCGACCTCGCATGAACTGACATGGCACAAATTCCACGGAGAGAACCAGCTTGGGCATATCCACTTCGTTCCGCACCACGCGACGGCAACACATTCAAGCAGCGCCGCGCCGGCCCGCACAAGCGAGAGAGAGGAGGAAATGCTCGACGTGCGCCCTTTCCTCCTCGTCGGTTGAACCCAACGTTGCTAGACTAGCTACTAACGTTGGGTTGAACCGTTGTAATCAAAGAGGGATATATTTATGTGCGCGCGCCATTATTTAACTAGAGCTGCGCCGTGTCGTCTGCTACCACGAGCTCGCACGGTGCCTGCGCTTTCCCAGTGGCAAGTACCAGTCCACTGTGAACTTGTGCAGAGCTATAGCCTTGCTCGAAGTCGAATCGAAGTGCGCGATGCACTGCGAACCCGCGGACAAGAGTGCTGCGCTCCCTGAACTGGTGCAGAAAGTGTTGCAAAATCGAAGAGACCCTACACGTTTCTACAATGCTTTGCAGAGGTTCGGTCTAGTCTTATGCTGACGTGCGGCCTTACTTAATATTTGCCGACCGTTTCTGCAGTTGTGTCGTGTCCCTGATGTTGATAGCGCCGTCGCCTGCCATCGTTTTTTTTTTCTCTTTATTTTCCCGCCCATTTTCTTTTCCAATTTTGTTTCTCTGACTCGCCGAACGCCTTTTACAAACTACTATCTCGCATTTCAAGGGTGTCGCGAAGGAAGGCTCTTGACAATTTCAATTGCTTCGAGAGCGCACATCAATGCCAGAAAAATTGCAGGATCAGAAAAGAAAGAAAGAAAAATAAAAGAAGCCGATAAATTACGCAAGATTCAAAGTTCTGACCGCATCGCGGTAAAATGAGTAGATAGCTGACCTCTCCGAACGAATGGCTGTGCGGTGTAATTTATTAGTTCCCAAAGATAGCGTTCAGCTTCAATACGAAGTTAAATAGATTCAATATAGCCTCCTTGTGTGTGACAGAGCTCGCTCCTTTGTCTGCTTTTGTCCGACGGAAAAGACAAGCAGCCAGAGCTGCATCGTAGCATGTTTAATATGCGTTTCTGTGGTCATTGTTACGACCTCTTCACTTAAGTACGATGGTAGATGATATGCACAGCGTACATTTTTCTTTCAATATCACGCTGCTAGGTTTCGCAGTCGCATCGCGATCTTGTGTAACTTACGAAATGCGAACTGTTGCGTAATCCGTCGCCACGTGGCATCGATTCTCTCTCTCTCTCCCTCCCTCTCTCTCTCTCTCCCTCTCTCTCTCTCTCTGAGTTAGATAATAAAGCACACCGATTAATGTTCCAAGTTCTAGACGGCGTCGTGGTAATAGCAGTACGCGATATATATCTACAGCATCGAAGAACAGACAAGAAGGTACCGTCGATTTCGTGCACCCTACGCCCAGTTCTTCTCGTAAATAGGTCAGTTCGGATAATATCTCATTTCAAAGCTGAAAGTAACTTCTCTGGAATTTTTAATCACTTATGCAACGCCGCGGCGTAGCGTTGTCGTCCATAAAATAAAAAAAAATGTGTGGGCAAAGAAAAGTAAGCAAGCCGAAAGCTCAGCGCGTTGCTTTTTTGTGAGCCATGTGCGCGGACACAGCGAGTCGCGTTAATCGCTAAGCTTTTCAAGCCCCGCGGTGTAGCAGCGGCCGCCTTCATCTGACTTGTCACAACGCTCCTCACGCATCGGCCTAATTCCAGTGAGCCGCGGTGTCCGCACTGATGACCCTCCCTCTCCTTCTCTTTCCTTTTATTTTCTTTCTTTCTCACTTTCTTTCTTAATCAGAATGAGAATTTGGGGCGAGTCACGCGAAGAAAAAAAAAACAGGTAAGCGCGCATGCACTGCGACTGACCCGATCGTCGTTGGCCAGGTCGAAAGCTGTGCGTTTTTGTTTGTTTCTTTTTTTTTCAGAGGTAGTCGTGGCTATATGTATGCACTTATAACTACGCATGACTGCTGTTTACGCGTAGATTCCCGCAACGAAAAAAAAATGGCTGTGGCTTAGGTAAGGTTAAGCCCAGGATGCGAAGCATACTAGCCTTTATTTTAGTTGTTGAACCACTGTTTAGCCTGGTGAACTGCTGTTGCTTGGCTATATTTGGTTCGGCTAGACGAAGAAACAACTCATGCATTACTGCTTCGCCTTCAAGAGTGGAACGCGACAGCGTTCCCGTCGACCCGCCAAGGGGTTTAAGACAATGGGCTACAGGGCAGCGACTACGCGCCCCGCATTGGACGAGGTGGGCGTCGAGCAAAGCAGCGTTCGGCTCGGCAACGAAATGTGCGCCTGAGCAAGAGACGCACGCCTTAGAAACAGCTCGTTTCTAAGGCAACACCGCATTCACTAGAGGCGCTTTTGTACCGCTTTGAAGCATCGTACTCGTGGCTCAGTGGTAGCGTCTCCGTCCCACACTCCGGAGACCCTGGTTCGATTCCCACCCAGCCCGTCTTGCAAGAGTTGAGCCAAAGCCACTTCTCCTCTGTCGTGACGTCACGGTGTCACGTGGTTTCATGGCGACACCGCCGCGCCTGAGGAGCTGGGTTGAGCTCTCGTAATATGCTTCGCATAAAAACGTATTTGGAAGGAAGTTGTACACCCTTGAGCAAACGTATACGAACCACGGATTGAACGATAAAGCCGATTCCTTTGTCCGCCTGTGAACGCAACTTGAAGTCGAGGACTGCAGCCCAAACTTGGTATTGCGAACTTTCCAGCCTTCGCATTAATTTCAGTATATGCACGTTAATTACGCAGAAATTGTTTTTTTTCTTTGGGGGGGGGGGGGTGGGGGGAGTACCTTATGGTCCGTATACGTTTGTTAGCGGGGGTGCACATCGCTTGTGGTTACACACTGCGGTGAGCGTATATGCATTACGCTAATCGGTGGCGAAATCGGCCCTCGACTCAACGTTTTAGCGTGAGCGTTTCCGAGCCGGCAGTGATTGAGCGAGGGCTTGCGCGACTGCGTGTATACTGCACAATCTAAGGAATCAAGTGATAGCGCTGCAGGCTGCAATGGGTGCTGATTGCTTTCGCGGCCGGAGGCGCACGTTGGACCGATGTCAAGCAAAGATGGATAGCCACCGGTGCAGGAAAACGATGGGGAAAAAGAGAAGGAATAGGAAAGATAGAGAAGCCATTGCGCGATGAAATGTGTGCGAAAGGGAGACCTTGAGGGAGGAGGGATGCCGCTAAACATATTGATCCTGCCATTGCCCTTTCGCACGCTGCGCTGTGCTTCGGTCTGCAGATTTCTTTAAATATGCAAATTACCGCTTCTCGTGCTGTAGAGAGCTGCTTATAGGCTGTGGGTTTAAATTCGTCTCGCGTCTTAATTTCATTCGTGCCATAATTTAACGCACCGAAGGGGTTGGTGCCTAATCGCTGCCGTCATTTTTTGTATGATAAATAAGTAATTAGAATACAATTAAGACGGCGTGTGCCCGCTCAGAGTAGTACGGGTTTAGCTGGGATACAGTGCGCCCTTCGGAGCTTAAATAACACTTAAAAATCGAACTAATTAAGGCTTCCATTGGTTATTGCTTCAAATGGCAAGGATTCAAATGAGGTTTCAAACGAAGTGAACGAGGAGATGAAAAAAATTAAAAATATACGATATTACGATTGGTAATACAGTTGCTTTCTTACAGAAGCTTTCTTCTCTTATTGGTCCCCTAAACTCAAGGCTTTCGTCCTCAGCTTGCAATTATGCCGTTTGTTTCTCAGCTTCGCTGCTCCTCACTAACTTTTGCCTTTTACGTTTGCCATGTGCGATAGCCAAACGTTTATTTATCTTTTGCGACAGAGCGATGAGGTGGGTGATTTTCGGGCCTCGCACCTGCTGTCTTTGCCGAAAGCGGCCGCGTTCTCCCGCTTACAGCAATCGCCAACGGGTTTTGCGAGTCAATAGAGTTTTTACAACACCTAACCTAATGTGGTGCGTCACTATCATCAAGTAAGAGCACGTGACGACAGCGTGTACGGAGGTTAGCGTGTTTTAGAGCTCCGAGCGGGCAAACGAGGCGAAGTACGGAGAGCCGCAAGTTCCGCAGCCTGCGGTGTCGTCGAGTGGCGGGACCTCTTGACCCTGCCGGTTAGGGGGGGGGGGGGGGGGGAGTCATGTAAAGAGTTCACATCCTATGTTGCGGCCCACTAAACAGTCATTAAGAGAGGTATTGCCTCTGTACGTAGTTTTGGAAGGCGCACTGATGAGATCTTGCCCTCACAGGGTGACAGAAAGCTTTGACAGGTCAACTGGCGTTACTCCGCCGGGTATCTTCGCTCCATCCCCTACCGTCCGTCCGTCCATCTAGTCATGCTTAAGCGCAAGTGAACAACACGCGTGGTGCGCCGGATTTGTGTTGCTGTCGCGTTCACCAGCGTGCTGTGTGCGCACGCCGTTCAGGTCGCACTGGCACTGGTCGGAACTGTGGACACTGTCGCCTGTCTAGGACACCTGCACGCGCGTGTTTTGCATTGCTCTCGCGTACACGCAATAACGGAAAGGGTGTGATCTCCATACGACCGCATGCGACCATACGATACGACCGTACGACCGAACACGTTCCTCCTTAAGGTGGCGCAAGGGCAAATGGTGTACAAGTGGGTGGCCGCGAGGAGCCACGACGCAAGGATCAAGCGTCTTTCCTTTCTTTAGATCCCTATCATCGCCATCATCATCACTGTAGGATGTCCGCGGTATCGCTGTGTCAGCAGTGCCCCCGGGAACCCCGTGAGATTCGCGATTCGTTTTTCTCCAGTAGCAATCATTCCTTTCTTTCCTCTTAAAAGTAAGCTCTGCGCAGGCTCTTTTTTATACAGCAACAGCAACGAGGAAAAGTGTAAATGAATGAAATCTATATCTAAGATGTCTCTCCCTTCCTTATTTGCTGCCGCGCGATGGCTTCCCTCTACTCGCCATGTGTCCGTACATACTTTCCGCAAGAAAAGAAAGAAACCCTTCGTAATGTTATTGCACGAAAATGCAAAGCAGAAAAATATTGAAGAAAATAAACCCTCGCGTAGGTATGGGAAAGAAAAGAAAGAAAAAAAACCTTAATTGAATTCGTCTTTGTCGTCGTTGGGACAATTCTACACCGCTGCTTCAGTTGATTATATAGTGACCGTCAGCACTCCCCTTGTTAAGAAAATCAAGTTATATCTCGTACATTGGTTACTGGCGCACGTACCGTTGTGTCGTACACGGACAAAGTGATGGATTCTAGTATGAGCACGAACTCGCTAAAGAAGCTTTTAACAGCTTTCGCAAAAAGAAAATGAAAAAAAAAATCAAATGCTCACATGACAGCGCTACCTCAAAACCCCTTGTGCGCTGTCGCAAAGTACATGGTGTCCTCGTGGATTCCAGGGCTCTTTAGTGTAGCAAGCGCGGATGTACCCTTTCCTTTTTTTTTTTTGAGATTTCGCGTGTGTGTATGTGCGTGCTTGCGAGCGTTACAATGCATTCTGTCAAGCGAGCATGACCTCACCACTGCTGGGTTTCAATTTCGCGATTCGTGTGACAGTGCCGATGAGCACCACCATCGAATACACGTCAGAGACGCATTCCCGCCCCTGCAGGCGTAGACGAATGCCCGGCTGACCAGATATCTTTGAAAGGAAATCGAGCGAAGGCTTAGCGCTCGCCGGCATCTCCGCAATGAGCGGCCCGACAGAGAGAGAGGAGCGTGTCGTTTTTGGCGATGCCTGTGTGCATAGGGCAGCAGCGGAGAGCAATGCGCGCTAGACACACGCATGTTTTACCGCGCACAGCATCGGTTTACTGTGCGTCTCTGGTTTCGCGAGGACCATGCTAACGAATACGCGTGTCATTGCTTCTGCACGGCAATATGCCCCTCACCCAATCTGAGGCCTGTCAGAACCGAGAAACTCGAAACCTCTCTCCGATTGCCTACGACATCCGCCAGGCCACCGCGCACGATGGATATTGTGATGCATGGAGTTTGTGATGCACGGGAATGGCGGATGCTAGATGAATTTACATATATACATCGTTATTCTGGCTTCAAACATGCCAAGGCTGAAGACTGGGCATGTTTGTATAGCATATTGGAAGTTGGATTGCGCAACATTTTGATGAGAAACTGTCAGGATTGGGGGCTCAATCCCATCGTCCGTGGTCCTTTGCCAAGATTGGAGTACGGCATGAATTCGAAGGTAGCTGGCCCATGCCGTCGTCCAACTTATTTACGCTGAGATCGTTGATGAAGTGAAGAACTGTTTCTCATCGAGAACGAGGAAAAGGGTTTATTTACAGAAATTAACTCAGTCTAACATGACTGCTTGAGAAAAAGAGTATCAGTCCAACATGACTGCATGAGAGAAGTGACTCAGTCTAACATGACTGCTCAAGAGAAGTGTCCTCAGCATTCGCACAACCACAGTTTTTATACACTCGATCCGCCGGTCCTACGACGCGGCGACTGTTCGTTTTACTCATCACCAACTCGCCGCTGCACTGCAGATCAGTTTACGTACACAAAGGCAACCGCGCTCTGTACACAGAGGCAACCGCGCGGGGTGCCGTTCCGGGAACTATCGGAGCCGATCGAGGGTCGCTCGTTGTTCTGCGCCACTCCGAAGCGTGAGAAGCACAAAAATACGTAGTTCCCGCGGCAGCTTGTCCATGCGTGTCAAATCAGCTCCGCGTTGGGGAACTCCGGAATCATTGTTCACACACGCCGAACTAGTCCCGTCACAATGTCGATGGGGCGGGTGGAAGGCGGCGGATTCCAGCGCAAAGGCCGCTTCTTTGAACGCCTCCCAGCTGCAGCGACGGAGAGGGAGAGGTGCGCGTCGTGTCGCCCTGTCGTAACTGTGTGGCAATCTTGTTTCGCAGCTCGCCATTCTTGACAGCGCCTCCATGGCCCGGAAAGTCTCGACTGTCTAGCGCTGACAACCGCTAGGCAGGAAGCGAACGGCTGCTGGTCGGGGGGGGGGGGGGGGGGGGGGTATTGATGTCTTGGCTCGCAGCGACCACTTGTGCATTGATGTCACCGCCCCAAAACATCCAACAAGGACAGGCAACTGCAAATTGAACCCCACAACACGGCTCTGCGCCAAGATGACGTGCATTGGCTCTCACTTTAGACTCGCTAGGCTTCAAAAAAACAAGAACATAAGTGCAGAAACAAAAAAAAATGCTACATTTCACTATGCCAATTTCTGAAGCAAATTCCTGCTGACAAATTCAGCAATTATTGGAGGGAATTCTGCTGAATGAGAGGGGATTTTTCTTCGCCTAAAGAAAAGCTAACACTAGTAACCCTAAAATTTAGGCGGGACCCTCAAACGCAGAATTCAAATTAGCCTGCTCAAACCATCCGCATTGCTATGCAACTTTCCCTTCTTATATCTAACGGAGAAGTTGTACTCTTGGAGAGTGAGGCTCCATCGGAGCAAGCGGCCGTTTTTGTGTGACATTTGATTGAGCCACGTCAGAGGACAGTGGTCGGTCTCGAAGATGAACTTCGCTCCGTACAAGTAACACGACAACTTCTGGGCGGCCCAAACCAAACAAGCGCATTCCTTCTCTGAAGCGCTGTAGGCTTCCTCCCTTACATTTAGTTTACGGCTGGCATAGAGGATAGGATGCTCCTCGTTATCGTCGCCGACCTGACTAAGTACCACGCCCATACCTCTGTCGCTTGCGTCGCATTGAACTATGAATTCCTTTGTGTAGTCTGGCGCGCGAAGCACAGGGCGAGAAACCAATAGCGTTTTCAAACTTTGGAAAGCGTTCTCTTTGTCCTTATCCCAGTGTACGTTACTCGGTGCTCCCTTTCGGAGGGCGTCTGTTAATGGACTTGCCAATTGCGAGTAATTCGGAATGTACCGTTGATAGTACCCCACAAGTCCCAAAAATGAACGAAGGTCCGTTTTCGGGCGCGGCTGAGAAAATTCTCCAATCGTAGCTATTTTCAGCTCAGCCTGCCGTCTCATGTCCTGACCGACAACATGGCCCAGATAAGTAACCTGTGAACAACCGAACCTACACTTTTCCGCTTTCATCGTTAAGCCGGCTTCAAACGTACGAAGCCTCGCATTCTTGTCGTAATAGACTTTGGCGTTCTTTTGAGCTATTGCCATGTTCTTTCCGACTAGTTCTTGGGTTGCGCTTAGCCGTTCCAGTAAATTTAGCACGTATTCAACCACGGTTGGACTCTCCCCTCTTTCCTCCCACATCTCTCTTAACATTCTCAGTGGAGAACGGAGTGTCCTCCCATACACTAGTTCTGCTGGTGAGAACCCTGTCGCTTCATGTGGAACCGTTCGCAAAGCAAACAAAGTTGCCGGCAGACAGTTCTCCCAGTCCTCCTTGTGCTCGTAACAGAGCGCACGCAAAACTCGCTTAAGCACCGAATGCCACCTCTCTACACTGTTTGACTGAGGGTGATAGACAGAACTGTGTATTAACTTTACCCCGCACTTTTGCAAGAATGTGGAAGTCAGTGCGCTCGTGAATACTGACCCTTGATCTGCCTGAATTTCGGCTGGAAACCCAACTCGTGCAAACACTGTCAAAAGCGCGTCTACTACTTCGGTGGAGCTGAGCTCTTTCAAAGGGATTGCTTCTGGAAACTTGGTGGCCGGACACAGCATGGTAAACAAGTACCTGTAGCCTGATTTTGTTTTTGGAAGAGGCCCTACCGTGTCTATTACAAGTCGTCTGAAAGGCTCTGTTATTAAGGGCACTACCTTCAGTGGAGCTTTCCAAGTCTCTCCTGGTTTACCAGAACGCTGGCAGGCGTCGCATGATCTTACAAAGTTTTCTACATCTTTGAAACAGCCAGGCCAGTAGTATTCCATAAGCAATCTTTCCTTTGATTTGTTTATGCCTAGGTGGCCGGACCACCCATTTCCATGACAAAGACTCAAAAGGTCCTCCCTATACTTAGTAGGTATGACTAACTGATCTAAAATCCTACCCTTTCGATCTCTGTAATGCCGATACAACAATCCTCCTCTCTCATGTATCGTTACGTTGCGCCTAGCAATGCCTTCTTTAGCTGTGTCATGTAATTTTGCTAAGCTCTCATCATTCTTTTGCTCAGCTGCCAGTGACTCTCTATCCACGCGTAAGAGTTGATCAAAGTTCTTTGAGGCCGGTGATAATAACGACCCTGTCTCGCTTGTGAGCGCGTCTGCTTGCTCTTCCTGCAGGCTAGAACTCTGACACTCTAGTGCTACGCTCTCATTGAGCTGGTCAGCTGGCAGGCTCTCCTCAACTGTTCTTTTGTCCCTCGGGCCTAGCTCGGATTCGGGTATTGAAGTTATTCCCTTTTCTGCTTCCGCTGAAGGAGCTTGAGCATTTTCAGCCGAAAGCGCCGCGATCTTACGAGTTTGGCCTCGGGTCAATGCCTGTACTATGCCCTCTCCCAGTTTGAGCCCTCTGTCACATAGTAACTGATTCGAACGATTCGAAAAGATGTAGGGATACTGCAGTGACAAAAATTTGGAAACTGCAGCCTCAGTCTCTAGCTCCCCGAATGGTCCACTGATTTTGACTTTGGCCATGGGCAGACACACGCTGTGTTCTTCTACAACCTGTTTTATCCATGCTACTTCTCCGGTGAAGTCATCTACCATCACGTAAGACGGATGGACAATGTCCAGCGTGGCGGCACTGTCTCTTAGCACTCGGCATGGTTTTCCATTAACTTGCAGGTCTTGGAGATATGGACTTAAAAGTTCCATATTCTCATCTTTTTCCTCCACGTAGGAAAAAACTACGCTAGACTTCTCGCAGTTTACAGCTATATGTCCCAGTTTGTGGCATTTGTAACAGCGAATTGGTCTAACAGATTCGAATTTTCTTTTCTGTTCTTTTTGTGCGGTTTCTCCGTTAAGTTTCTCCTCGCTCTTTTCTGCGGGCTTTTCCGCCATGTCTACAGGCTCGGATCGTCTAGTTTGCGCCCCCTTTTTGAACGGAAATGGTTTCCGCGGTCCATTTCGACCGTCCCAGTTTCCCTCCTCGGCGTTCAACTTTCTACGGGTTGCGTACTCTTCGGCTAATTCAGCCGCCCTTTCCACAGTGTTTACATTACCTCTGTCTTGCACCCACAGTTTCACAGCTTGGGGGATGGTTTTGTAAAACTGCTCTAGACACATGCATTCAATGATCATGTCTCTGCTGTCGTACGCTTCCGCGCTTTTAAGCCACTCGACTAGGTTGGCCTTTAAGCTATATGCAAACTCCGGATAGCCCTCGCTATCTTTCTTGCCTGTGCTCCTAAACCTTTGCCGAAAAGCTTCAGCTGAAAGGCGGTATTTCTTCAGGAGACTAGCCTTAACCTTTGCATAATCATATGCATCCTGCACACTCAGTCTGGCGATTACTTCCGCTGCCTCACACGGCAACGTAGAGAGCAACCGCTGTGGCCATGTACTCGGGCCGAAGTTCATCTTTTCGCAAGTCCTTTCAAAATTGCATAGGAACAAGCCTATGTCGGTCCCGACCTCAAATGGCTTTAATAGCCTGTCCATGCGGTATGATTCTGCCTCACTTGATCGTCCCAGAGCGCCTTCACTTCCTTGAGACAACTCCAAACGTCTGCTTTCAAGTTCAAGTTGCATTTTTCTTAACTCGCGATCTTTATCGCGTTCCTCCCTTTCTTTATCGCGTTCCTCCCTTTCTTTTCTCTCTCGTTCTTCTCTCTTTTTCAGAAGTTCAAACCCCAGTTCAACTTCTTCCTCACTGGCCTGTTCGGAAATGATATGCAATAATTCTGATTTTAGCATTTCCTTACGTACATCTAGGCCCAGTTCCTCACCAACAATCAACAACTCGTCTCTCAGCAGTGTCCTTAATTCCATGACTGCTGCTTTACTGCCTTCATTCTGCTCTCTAAATCTAGCTAGGAAAACACAACCTAGCTAACACACAACAATCTAGCTTCCCTACTGTTCTAAACAGAACAACCACAAGATGAAGCCTAGAGAGTCAAAGCAAAAACCAAGCACTCACCGCAGATACAGCGCCATGTCGCAAAGTCCATCTCACCGCTGTCAGCCAGTTGTCAGGATTGGGGGCTCAAGCCCATCGTCCGTGGTCCTTTGCCAAGATTGGAGTACGGCATGAATTCGAAGGTAGCTGGCCCATGCCGTCGTCCAACTTATTTACGCTGAGATCGTTGATGAAGTGAAGAACTGTTTCTCATCGAGAACGAGGAAAAGGGTTTATTTACAGAAATTAACTCAGTCTAACATGACTGCTTGAGAAAAAGAGTATCAGTCCAACATGACTGCATGAGAGAAGTGACTCAGTCTAACATGACTGCTCAAGAGAAGTGTCCTCAGCATTCGCACAACCACAGTTTTTATACACTCGATCCGCCGGTCCTACGACGCGGCGACTGTTCGTTTTACTCATCACCAACTCGCCGCTGCACTGCAGATCAGTTTACGTACACAAAGGCAACCGCGCTCTGTACACAGAGGCAACCGCGCGGGGTGCCGTTCCGGGAACTATCGGAGCCGATCGAGGGTCGCTCGTTGTTCTGCGCCACTCCGAAGCGTGAGAAGCACAAAAATACGTAGTTCCCGCGGCAGCTTGTCCATGCGTGTCAAATCAGCTCCGCGTTGGGGAACTCCGGAATCATTGTTCACACACGCCGAACTAGTCCCGTCACAATGTCGATGGGGCGGGTGGAAGGCGGCGGATTCCAGCGCAAAGGCCGCTTCTTTGAACGCCTCCCAGCTGCAGCGACGGAGAGGGAGAGGTGCGCGTCGTGTCGCCCTGTCGTAACTGTGTGGCAATCTTGTTTCGCAGCTCGCCATTCTTGACAGCGCCTCCATGGCCCGGAAAGTCTCGACTGTCTAGCGCTGACAACCGCTAGGCAGGAAGCGAACGGCTGCTGGTCGGGGGGGGGGGGGGGGGGGGTATTGATGTCTTGGCTCGCAGCGACCACTTGTGCATTGATGTCACCGCCCCAAAACATCCAACAAGGACAGGCAACTGCAAATTGAACCCCACAACACGGCTCTGCGCCAAGATGACGTGCATTGGCTCTCACTTTAGACTCGCTAGGCTTCAAAAAAACAAGAACATAAGTGCAGAAACAAAAAAAAATGCTACATTTCACTATGCCAATTTCTGAAGCAAATTCCTGCTGACAAATTCAGCAATTATTGGAGGGAATTCTGCTGAATGAGAGGGGATTTTTCTTCGCCTAAAGAAAAGCTAACACTAGTAACCCTAAAATTTAGGCGGGACCCTCAAACGCAGAATTCAAATTAGCCTGCTCAAACCATCCGCATTGCTATGCAACTTTCCCTTCTTATATCTAACGGAGAAGTTGTACTCTTGGAGAGTGAGGCTCCATCGGAGCAAGCGGCCGTTTTTGTGTGACATTTGATTGAGCCACGTCAGAGGACAGTGGTCGGTCTCGAAGATGAACTTCGCTCCGTACAAGTAACACGACAACTTCTGGGCGGCCCAAACCAAACAAGCGCATTCCTTCTCTGAAGCGCTGTAGGCTTCCTCCCTTACATTTAGTTTACGGCTGGCATAGAGGATAGGATGCTCCTCGTTATCGTCGCCGACCTGACTAAGTACCACGCCCATACCTCTGTCGCTTGCGTCGCATTGAACTATGAATTCCTTTGTGTAGTCTGGCGCGCGAAGCACAGGGCGAGAAACCAATAGCGTTTTCAAACTTTGGAAAGCGTTCTCTTTGTCCTTATCCCAGTGTACGTTACTCGGTGCTCCCTTTCGGAGGGCGTCTGTTAATGGACTTGCCAATTGCGAGTAATTCGGAATGTACCGTTGATAGTACCCCACAAGTCCCAAAAATGAACGAAGGTCCGTTTTCGGGCGCGGCTGAGAAAATTCTCCAATCGTAGCTATTTTCAGCTCAGCCTGCCGTCTCATGTCCTGACCGACAACATGGCCCAGATAAGTAACCTGTGAACAACCGAACCTACACTTTTCCGCTTTCATCGTTAAGCCGGCTTCAAACGTACGAAGCCTCGCATTCTTGTCGTAATAGACTTTGGCGTTCTTTTGAGCTATTGCCATGTTCTTTCCGACTAGTTCTTGGGTTGCGCTTAGCCGTTCCAGTAAATTTAGCACGTATTCAACCACGGTTGGACTCTCCCCTCTTTCCTCCCACATCTCTCTTAACATTCTCAGTGGAGAACGGAGTGTCCTCCCATACACTAGTTCTGCTGGTGAGAACCCTGTCGCTTCATGTGGAACCGTTCGCAAAGCAAACAAAGTTGCCGGCAGACAGTTCTCCCAGTCCTCCTTGTGCTCGTAACAGAGCGCACGCAAAACTCGCTTAAGCACCGAATGCCACCTCTCTACACTGTTTGACTGAGGGTGATAGACAGAACTGTGTATTAACTTTACCCCGCACTTTTGCAAGAATGTGGAAGTCAGTGCGCTCGTGAATACTGACCCTTGATCTGCCTGAATTTCGGCTGGAAACCCAACTCGTGCAAACACTGTCAAAAGCGCGTCTACTACTTCGGTGGAGCTGAGCTCTTTCAAAGGGATTGCTTCTGGAAACTTGGTGGCCGGACACAGCATGGTAAACAAGTACCTGTAGCCTGATTTTGTTTTTGGAAGAGGCCCTACCGTGTCTATTACAAGTCGTCTGAAAGGCTCTGTTATTAAGGGCACTACCTTCAGTGGAGCTTTCCAAGTCTCTCCTGGTTTACCAGAACGCTGGCAGGCGTCGCATGATCTTACAAAGTTTTCTACATCTTTGAAACAGCCAGGCCAGTAGTATTCCATAAGCAATCTTTCCTTTGATTTGTTTATGCCTAGGTGGCCGGACCACCCATTTCCATGACAAAGACTCAAAAGGTCCTCCCTATACTTAGTAGGTATGACTAACTGATCTAAAATCCTACCCTTTCGATCTCTGTAATGCCGATACAACAATCCTCCTCTCTCATGTATCGTTACGTTGCGCCTAGCAATGCCTTCTTTAGCTGTGTCATGTAATTTTGCTAAGCTCTCATCATTCTTTTGCTCAGCTGCCAGTGACTCTCTATCCACGCGTAAGAGTTGATCAAAGTTCTTTGAGGCCGGTGATAATAACGACCCTGTCTCGCTTGTGAGCGCGTCTGCTTGCTCTTCCTGCAGGCTAGAACTCTGACACTCTAGTGCTACGCTCTCATTGAGCTGGTCAGCTGGCAGGCTCTCCTCAACTGTTCTTTTGTCCCTCGGGCCTAGCTCGGATTCGGGTATTGAAGTTATTCCCTTTTCTGCTTCCGCTGAAGGAGCTTGAGCATTTTCAGCCGAAAGCGCCGCGATCTTACGAGTTTGGCCTCGGGTCAATGCCTGTACTATGCCCTCTCCCAGTTTGAGCCCTCTGTCACATAGTAACTGATTCGAACGATTCGAAAAGATGTAGGGATACTGCAGTGACAAAAATTTGGAAACTGCAGCCTCAGTCTCTAGCTCCCCGAATGGTCCACTGATTTTGACTTTGGCCATGGGCAGACACACGCTGTGTTCTTCTACAACCTGTTTTATCCATGCTACTTCTCCGGTGAAGTCATCTACCATCACGTAAGACGGATGGACAATGTCCAGCGTGGCGGCACTGTCTCTTAGCACTCGGCATGGTTTTCCATTAACTTGCAGGTCTTGGAGATATGGACTTAAAAGTTCCATATTCTCATCTTTTTCCTCCACGTAGGAAAAAACTACGCTAGACTTCTCGCAGTTTACAGCTATATGTCCCAGTTTGTGGCATTTGTAACAGCGAATTGGTCTAACAGATTCGAATTTTCTTTTCTGTTCTTTTTGTGCGGTTTCTCCGTTAAGTTTCTCCTCGCTCTTTTCTGCGGGCTTTTCCGCCATGTCTACAGGCTCGGATCGTCTAGTTTGCGCCCCCTTTTTGAACGGAAATGGTTTCCGCGGTCCATTTCGACCGTCCCAGTTTCCCTCCTCGGCGTTCAACTTTCTACGGGTTGCGTACTCTTCGGCTAATTCAGCCGCCCTTTCCACAGTGTTTACATTACCTCTGTCTTGCACCCACAGTTTCACAGCTTGGGGGATGGTTTTGTAAAACTGCTCTAGACACATGCATTCAATGATCATGTCTCTGCTGTCGTACGCTTCCGCGCTTTTAAGCCACTCGACTAGGTTGGCCTTTAAGCTATATGCAAACTCCGGATAGCCCTCGCTATCTTTCTTGCCTGTGCTCCTAAACCTTTGCCGAAAAGCTTCAGCTGAAAGGCGGTATTTCTTCAGGAGACTAGCCTTAACCTTTGCATAATCATATGCATCCTGCACACTCAGTCTGGCGATTACTTCCGCTGCCTCACACGGCAACGTAGAGAGCAACCGCTGTGGCCATGTACTCGGGCCGAAGTTCATCTTTTCGCAAGTCCTTTCAAAATTGCATAGGAACAAGCCTATGTCGGTCCCGACCTCAAATGGCTTTAATAGCCTGTCCATGCGGTATGATTCTGCCTCACTTGATCGTCCCAGAGCGCCTTCACTTCCTTGAGACAACTCCAAACGTCTGCTTTCAAGTTCAAGTTGCATTTTTCTTAACTCGCGATCTTTATCGCGTTCCTCCCTTTCTTTATCGCGTTCCTCCCTTTCTTTTCTCTCTCGTTCTTCTCTCTTTTTCAGAAGTTCAAACCCCAGTTCAACTTCTTCCTCACTGGCCTGTTCGGAAATGATATGCAATAATTCTGATTTTAGCATTTCCTTACGTACATCTAGGCCCAGTTCCTCACCAACAATCAACAACTCGTCTCTCAGCAGTGTCCTTAATTCCATGACTGCTGCTTTACTGCCTTCATTCTGCTCTCTAAATCTAGCTAGGAAAACACAACCTAGCTAACACACAACAATCTAGCTTCCCTACTGTTCTAAACAGAACAACCACAAAATGAAGCCTAGAGAGTCAAAGCAAAAACCAAGCACTCACCGCAGATACAGCGCCATGTCGCAAAGTCCATCTCACCGCTGTCAGCCAGTTGTCAGGATTGGGGGCTCAAGCCCATCGTCCGTGGTCCTTTGCCAAGATTGGAGTACGGCATGAATTCGAAGGTAGCTGGCCCATGCCGTCGTCCAACTTATTTACGCTGAGATCGTTGATGAAGTGAAGAACTGTTTCTCATCGAGAACGAGGAAAAGGGTTTATTTACAGAAATTAACTCAGTCTAACATGACTGCTTGAGAAAAAGAGTATCAGTCCAACATGACTGCATGAGAGAAGTGACTCAGTCTAACATGACTGCTCAAGAGAAGTGTCCTCAGCATTCGCACAACCACAGTTTTTATACACTCGATCCGCCGGTCCTACGACGCGGCGACTGTTCGTTTTACTCATCACCAACTCGCCGCTGCACTGCAGATCAGTTTACGTACACAAAGGCAACCGCGCTCTGTACACAGAGGCAACCGCGCGGGGTGCCGTTCCGGGAACTATCGGAGCCGATCGAGGGTCGCTCGTTGTTCTGCGCCACTCCGAAGCGTGAGAAGCACAAAAATACGTAGTTCCCGCGGCAGCTTGTCCATGCGTGTCAAATCAGCTCCGCGTTGGGGAACTCCGGAATCATTGTTCACACACGCCGAACTAGTCCCGTCACAATGTCGATGGGGCGGGTGGAAGGCGGCGGATTCCAGCGCAAAGGCCGCTTCTTTGAACGCCTCCCAGCTGCAGCGACGGAGAGGGAGAGGTGCGCGTCGTGTCGCCCTGTCGTAACTGTGTGGCAATCTTGTTTCGCAGCTCGCCATTCTTGACAAAACACAGAAGAGAAACCCACACCGCAGAGCGCTCTGTGGTGTGTGTTTCTCTTCTGTGTGCCTCGTCAAAATATTGCGCAATCCAACCTCCAATAGGCTTGAAACAGCTTTGTGGATTTTACAAATTGATCACTTTTAGCTAAAGTATTGCGGTATTAGTGCAACAGTTCGCAGACATTTTATGCACGTGGTGCCGAGACCTATATATAGCCTTGTAGCTTTACTTAGCCTTGTATACTATTGGTAACTTCAGAAACAAAAGCGAAAGGAATAACGGCACAAAAACGTCTGGAGCCACAAGCTCGAAGACGAAACAAATGGATTTACTATATATATATATATATATATATAATCTCCACTATTACAATGGCAGCTGAAACGATGGCTGTGTCAGAATTCCATCTAGTAAGTGTATTAGTAAATTAATGGAGTGCTCCCACCCGCACAAAAAGTGACCGCCAAATTCCTGTGCACAAACTACAAAGAAGATCAGAGGTAAGTTGAAGAAGAAAAGAAAGTGTATTTGTTGCGCTGCGTTCGCAAGAGGAGGTAAATATATTTGAATGGATCAGTAGTGACGGGCGATGAAAGGAAACCTCTGTCCGGAGTCAACGTTTCCACATGGGGACTTCGCTTGGCGAGGGCGACAGCGGACTTGACGCCAGCTCCTATGCGTGAAGTTTCCCTGGTTTTTGTGGCGGCTCGTGCACAATACTCCATGGACCCGTATTCACAAGAAGCGCTTCTTAAGCTGGAGTCCTTCGTAAGAGAAACATTCCAGCCAATCTTCATGTTGGACGTACTATTAGCGAAGGAGAATAGCCAGCGGCAAAGAGCACTGACGAACGAGAAGCTTGGTGAATTTGGCCCCTGATTTCCCGATTCTAATACACGTAAAACGCAGAAATGAGCTCATTAGACAAACGATGGATCAATACGAACGAAATTCGTTGCGTTTGAAGAGAAAGTTAAATTCTAGCAACTGTGCGAAGAAAAATTTTGATCCAAGATTTCGTTTTTTTTTTTGTACAGCAATCGTGGGAAATTTCCAAGTTCCTCCTCACTCGCCGTCCCTTTCCTAGCCCTTGAATAAAGAAAATAATAGAAGTCTGATGTTTGAAAATTTGCAATTCCGCGCCAAAAAAAGATCTTGTAGTCCGGCACACTGGATCTGTTAATGCGGACAACTTTGATATATCAGTTTACAGCTTACGAGAGTTTGTTTCAATACTTACGACCGTTTTGCGATAGTCATGCTAAGATATTTGTCTTATGCTTGAGAAAGCTGTGTAGTACGTCAGCCTTGGCTCCTTTAGATGCTCTAACACAACAGTGTGATAGCGTAATTTGTTACTGAGTTGCAGAGTAGAAAACATGGTACTTGAAATGTTCTTTTACCTTCTTTTGCGATGTGTAACAATTTTAGTAAAAGACAATGCATGGATGGCCTAAATAAAACAAATCTGCTTTTTACAGGCACTGCTATTTAACCTTTTCTTTTAATACAACAGACCCCTTAAAATTGGATGCGTTAGATGCCGAGTAAAACGATTTCTTCGTTCCCACGCATTTAGATAGGAACTCCCGAGCTAAAGCTTCCTCTTAATGACAGTCGTTACAGCCGAACAACAACTCCCCATTCTACAAACAATGACTCATGTAGAGCCATATATATGTGCGTAATGGTGCAAAGCGTAATAGCGAGAGAGAGAGAGGAGTGAGAGAATGATAAGCAAGCCAAGGAGGTTATATACTTCAACATCTCGAGTAGAGGCGGCTCTCCAAAAGTGAAGCCGGTCACCGCATTCTTGCTATAGAGGCAAAAAGGCCGAACCGGGATAACCGCCGTAGAACAGGGTGGTGTGCTTTCGTCGTGCTTAATTATTAATGTGAAAGCGTCAAACGGTCCACTGAGTGAGAAAGCAGGCGGCGTATGCAGCAGCGAAACAGCTCCTAACTTCCCATTGGCTGCGACGCCACGTCACGAACGCGCGTCGCGCTTGCTGGCTCGGGCCTCGACGGAGCGGAGCGGTCGACGCCACGTCACCTTCGCTCTCGCTCTCGGAAGACTGTGCTATCCGCGCCGTTACTTGTCCGCGGAAGCTGTCGTCTGCGTCCTAACTAGGCCTCGGTAAGGCCAAATTAAAACGCGCCAAGCATCTCAACGCGCTCGCTTGCCTGCGAGGATTCCACAACTCGAAGGAGACTGCAACTCGAAGGAGCAGACTGTCACATTCACAACTCATAAGAGGTGCTTGTAGGTGCCTTCGGATGTTTGATTGTGCGCAGTTGGAACAGCGTTCAATTGTGACATGCCCTCCGAGGGCGTTACAATATTACTACAACAATGCCGTAATTTAGACGCCCCTTATATAAAGTTCCTCCTGTAACACCTGTAAGACCCGTAACATAAACTCTCGTTGTTTCCTCACGACCTGATGTTGTGCGTACGTTTCATTCTGTTGGGAATGGTTCGGATGGTACTCGTACCTACACGCATGAAATTTACGCGTCAAGCAGCCGCTGGCGCGTCACTGCGCGTGGTATTGTGTAGCGCAGCTGACTCGCGGTGTGACCTGCGGCGCGGTTTTCTCCCCGACCGTGTCTATTTAGTTTGCATGCATCGCGTAATGCGTGCGTTTGTTATAGGGAGACCAGTGAGACGCGTGCACAAGTAGGACGAACGCTCGATTTATGACAAAAAAGAATGAAAGAAAAGGAGGGATTACAAGCGCTGCGATCATCCATGCAGAACTACCAGGTAAATGAGGTGAATTGAAATTGAAATCTAGTACACTTCTCCCCTTGTGTAGGCGTCTGCGTATCTAACTGGCTTCCTGTCCGTTCACAAATACGTGCCAACTCGCCCAGAAAACATAATGTTGTATCACGGCTTGAAGCCAAGAGCAATTCCAATTGCAAGATTTCAGAGTGCTGCATAACTTTTAGAATACACGACGCCTGTGGGAAATCTAATAGAATACTGTGTATATGTGTTCAAAACAAATAATAATAATAATAATAATAATAATAATAATAATAATAATAATAATAATAATAATAATAATAATAATAATAATAAATTTTGAGGAGCGCGAGCACTGCTTTCGAGACATGCATCATTTAAAGATCAATGGACACAGAGCGTAAATTCAAAACTGAACTTGTGGTGAACCAATACATGCATTTTGAAAAGTTTCAAGTGTCACTGAAAAGTGTTTTGTGGTGTTCTTATGTTTTTGTAGCATTGCTGACTGATATGTTTACGTTGTATGAATATTTACAACTGGGCCAGTGCAATCCGTATGTTACATTGACAATATTAATATTCTTGACGCGATGGATGAGAGTCGTTGATGTCTTTAGGTGCATATAAATTATAAGAGAACGTCCACAGTGAAGTTAGATGACGTAACCGGTATATTCAGTATATAACTATCAAGTGTTTCAGGATGCGTAAATCTATGATTTGCACTACCTTCCTTGAGAAAACCAGCTTGGCGCTGCTGTACCAAAATTAAAGAGCTCTTGATAGAATATTTCGAAAGAAATAAGGTTTCCAGTGGGGCGAGGGCCTTTCTGAAGCTACCTGAAGCAGCTGAAAAAGGTGAATTGCACTTTCTGACTATGTCTACAGCCACGAAATAGCCCCCCCCCCCCCCCTCCCAACCACCACCTCCTCCTTCCCCTTCACGAGAGATGCAACAAACTAGTAAATGAAGATGGTGGTCGCGCAGTATGGTGAGATGTTGCTGGTGAACGGTGTAAGAACTCTCTGCAAGAGGTGGCCGAAAAGCCCTTCTCGCCGACCAACGAGTGATCAGTGATTGGATATTGCGCAGCCACATGACACGAGAGAACGTTCGTAACTTGATACAGCAAAGAAGCCCGACTGGCGAAGCGTCCCGCCGGTTGATTTTCTCGAAGCCTGCGGCAAGCAATGGATCGCAGAAGTTTTTCTTCGGCAGCAACGCACATCTGTGAACTAATGTACATGTTAAAGAGGCTTCTTAACGAATTTTCATTCCGGAGCCACAAATCCAACCTAATGCCGCGCATATTCCGCGGCCGCCTATATGTGTGACCGACGCGCCTCTTTTGCCTCTAGCAATATGGCTGCCGCGGCTTCGCTCGCTTTCGTAGGCGGTTGCAGAGACCGCCACTCCAGAAGTTCTATATAACCTCCTTGAAGCAACCACGTCCGCGTGCGATGCAAACGCCGCGAATTGCTACGCCTGTAGATCTGGCAGGCCCGTGTTTCCCCGCGCTTGCATGAAAGATGCACGGCTGAATACTGGTATACGTATAAGCCGTAAATCAGCGCGCGGCACCAAGACATTGCGAGGGTGCGCTTGCGGGCAACCTCGAGAATGCCTCGGAGAAAACATCTTTGAAAGGAGCAGCGCATACATAAGACGCGGCAGACGAGCGCTAAACAGCAAAAAAAAAAAAAAAAAAAGAAAGCAACGCTGCAGGTTTGCCAGTCGACTGTCCCGTCCTCTGCGCTGTTGCCAACCACCGCACTCCCGGTTATTGCGCCGGCTACCTTTGTGCTCCTGTAGTGTGTGCATACGTGTGCGCCTTGGGGGGTGGGGGTTGAAGTGAAAGAACGAGCAATAAGTCACGGTCGCATTCAGAAAACAAGCGACGAGCCCCAGGACAATAGCTTGTAAACCTTCACAAGTTGTATGAAAATAAATTTCGCACTGAATCTGCGAACCCTCGGGCGCGTTGTTTTTTGTTCACTTCCGAAGCCACGGGAGAAAGTAACGCCGCCGCGCGACTCCCCGTGTTACGTAACTTGCGTAACGTAAAGTGTCCGCTTTCAGTAAATGCAGGCCGTCTTCTACACGTCAGCTTTCAGTGGCGAATAAACGGGGATTGAATAGCAAAAAAAAACACACAAACAAAAAGAAAACGAGGCTTGTGCTTAGCCCCGCTAACTCAGCATGCGATAGCGCATTTGAAATTGTAATGATTCTCACATCTTGGCATGCGCGCACGCGTGTGCGGCACGGGTGACCTTGCACACTCTCGTTTGTCAAATTGACGCTCGATATATAATCTCGTATCTCGTACAAACTTCCACACTGTGGTGTACTCACGTATAGCCCAACACCTCAAGTTGTCGGCCATATGCATCCAACGGTGGATAGATTCAGCCTATAATATGCAATGAGGAAATGCTTGACCGACGGTGGGATTGAGCCTCTGTCATCCCAGCACAACTGTGCTAGTCGTGGTTCCTAGTGCATTCGCTATCTTAATTAACCGTGCCTTAATTAACACCAAAGGCCCTCATTCGTAGCCTTAATTAACACCACAGGGAGTGGATTCAACTCACATGAAAGGTCGAGGGTTAGTAACATCTTTGTACATCGTGTGATATCACGCCGACAATGCCCTGATTTTCCGCCTCATGAGCCATTTGATGCTATCGCATTAAAAAGAATTTTTCACGACTTGGCGTCATACACATTATGTGATGTGCTTTGACTTTAGCAATAACACAAAAAGGCTGTCTACTCCTCTCATCAGAAATCTTAAGGTGCATTGCCATTTGAGTCACTGATGTACTTGTGATGCCAAACAACATTAGACGATGCATTTCTGATGAATGCCTGACGTCACGTTAGGAATACATAACGTTCTCAACAGAAACACATTGTTCATTTTTATAAGAGTGCAGCCAAATGCCCTAACCATTAGGCCACGATCGCATGCGTGCTTCTCACGTGGCTCTTTGTGTCGCTCTTTGACACAGTTGGCGCGTGCGTCACGTGATAGTTTCTCGCATTTTTCCCTCGTGACAGCGAGTGCTTTGAGACGTTGTGCTAGACTTCACTGCCTTCGGGACCGGCCCATATTTTCCTTTATGTACTGACGGCACTGCCTTCGGAATCGGCCCTCCTTATCAGGCCAGACGGTGACACCTACGTGTGGGTGAAGTCCACCTGTAATACCATTGCAGTAAAAGTAGGATCTCGCCTGACTCAGCGTCCATTAATTGTGCGAAAGCTTTCTTCACATCGATCCATATAGCTATCACATGCAGACAACGGTGTTCCTCTCCAAGCTCAGATGTGACAAACACGTTGGCGGACAGCGCGCATACATTTGAGGCTTCACCACCGCATCGGCTTATGCGTTAAGGCGTTCCGCCAAGGGTGTACTTGCAGTAAGCGCAGTGACGTCGCAAATTCACAAGCACACGCGGCGTTGTCGTTCTCTTCGCGAGTTCCCAGCAAAACAAATCCGCCGATCCCTCGGGAGCAAAGAAAAAAAAAAGGTACATTATAAAATGACCATTATAAACTGTCTGAGTGTTTGCGATTTATCCCTTATGCCGTTCGTGTGTTTGTACTGCTTTTCTTGAAACAGCACAGGGACTGTATCTGTGATGTTTCTGACAGTCAACACGACTCGTTTCTTGACGTGTGTATCGCGCCTTCTTCTGTCCTTTTTCTTCCTGCGTGTAAGTGCTTCCGGTGCGTTGTTTAGCCGTCATGGGTTCATACGGACTCGCTCAACCTTCATTGCTTCTTCCTTCCTTGTATGTCATCACAAAGATATATCCTATTTTTTCGTCTTCTTTTTTTATTGCGATAAAAATTAAATTTGGAGGACGCTTAAGGTTCGCCTTTAAGAGTGGAACGCGATAGCATTGAAAGGTATTTGACTGAGTCTCACGCTTCCCGGCAACTGCAGCTTATGTAACCGTAATGTTTGCCGGAAAACGCTAGAAGCGAACACTTTCTGGTGGAAACGCGCCATCTTGCGTGGGCCACATATGGATTGATGTTATGAGCGTCCCCTTTGGAACGGGGTGGTGGGTTGCGCCAACAAACTCTTGTTATTATACTGCCTAATGTTCTACCTAGGTTAAACAATAAAAAAGATAAAAAAAGCACTATGAGCTCCCACAACCAAATTTTTTTATCCATGGATGCGCGGAGGGGAGCGCCACCTTCATGGTGTTGCAAGGAAACGGGCACGCCGCTCTATGAAGGGTAGAAACGCTGGAAAAGGGCTTTGCGTTTGAGTTTCCGCGTAACAGAATTATGTTTTCTAGCATACTCAAATTACAGTCCGACGCTGTCTTGTCTATAGGTTGTATGTACGTCAGACTTTACGATTTTTCTGACTCCTTTTACTTTGAGAAATTCGCGTGGTTCAGTAACGTTTTTGCGCTATACGGAGGGCCTACGTGGTTGGGTACGCGCGTATGCGAATAATTTTTCACTGGCAAGACGTCTGACGCTGGACACGGGACGCCGGTTGCTCTGCAACAAGGGAACCGCAATGTTTTCGAGTTAAAACGAATACGAAGCAAACTGCGTCGAAATCCGACCGCTCGCACCTGCATTCAAACCTCGGAGAAAGTGATTCCTTGGCGCGAGCGTTCGCCACTTGCCAACAAGGTAACGCGCGGCTTTTCTTGAAACAGCACGTTTATACGATCGAGCCAGCGATGGCGAGCGGCAACTGAAAGAGAACATGCTCGCATCATCTACCAGGACTGTGTTGAAAGATCGCGAGATGAAAATCTGAAACAGCGTCGTCACCGCCTCCACAGGGACTCCAGACACTGCCTGCGGATGCAGCGCAGGTCGCGAAACGCGGGCAATCAATTCCTCTCAGAAGACCTCGGGGCACAGAACCACGGAAAGGGCGCGGAAAGAGAATCAGTTACGCGACACCGAGCTCCGTGAACAGCGACAGTCACGAGGCAGAAGAAAATATCGGCGATAAGAAATCACAGAAACAGGAGAAAGTGAATTTGAGAGGTGGGCAAAAAAAAAAAAGAATGTATCGAGCAAGCTGGAGGGCGCAGGTCGCCGAGTTGGAAACACGGATAAAAGGAATTCGACCGTTCCATTTCCCGGCCACCACCCTCCGTCTTCTAAACGGACAAAAGAGGGTCCGAAATCGTATTACCTGGGGGGGAGGGAAGGGAGCAAGAGCGATCGGCCGGAATAGATCCCTGTAACAATGCCTCCACGGAGCCGGCTGGGAAATCAGACGGTGGAAGAAGACGACAGCGAGTGAGCTTATTGACAAAGAAAAAAAAAAAGACGACAGAGTCAGAGAAAAGTACAGCAATGATCCGGACAGAGAGATGCCGCAGAACGAGAGAAAGAGAGAGAGAGAGCTGGAAACCCAATACGCTCGCACTGTGCCCACGGCAACGCACGTGTACACGCAGTAGAGAGGCGAGGACAACCACGCAGACTCGGCGCGGAGCACAGCCTGTGGCGCCGCGCTCCATTTTTAATTTTTTTTTAGCAATCTTCGACTAACCTAACAACGACAATGCTAGACCAATGAAATGAAACCGCCGCTGCCGGCGCAGCACGGAATCGGGCCAAAAAAGGAAGCGCGCCGAATGTTCGAGAGATTTTGCCGCAGGAGATCCGAATTCGGCAGCCCGAAAAGAGAGCGGTATACCACCAGCAGCAGCCGTGGTGGTCTGTTCAGGCGGAGACGGAAAAGGTGACAGTCACTGCAGGCTCCAGCCCCTAGGACACGTTCTCCGCGCGTCGCGATGGGTCCTTGCCGACAGTCGAAGACGTCATGGCGTCACGTTGTGCAACGAAGCGAACAATGCCTGCGGGGCTTAGAGACGCTTTTGAGGCGGCCGTCTATCGACCGAAGCCGCCCACGCCGAGGGCAGAATCCTGTGTAGTGCCTCAACGTGCGAAGTAGTACAGTATGCGGGTTCTCGTTCTCATGTACGTCCACGCACATGAGAGGACAGCTAAGCCACGTTTCGCTCGAAAATATCTCAAGTTCTCCTCGAAAAGATGTTGGAACAACCTTCTCGCCATACGATCTAAAGGAAATGTGCAGTTACGACAGAACTGGAGACCCGTCGGGGTGGCGTGGTGGCTTCGCTGCTAAGCTCGAAGGCGCGGGGTCGAATCCCTGCCGCAGCGGTCGCGAAATGCAAAAACGACCGTGTACCGAGCATTGGTGGGTAACGTTAAACCTCAGGTGGCCTAAATTTGTCTATTGTCCTCACCAGGGCGTGACTCGTAAACGTATCGTGGTTTTGGGGCTTAATAATCCCAGAATTTAGTTAGCAGACCAAAGGGTGTTTGGCGCTTAACTTTCCCCTCATCCGTGTGCCACTAGAGTTGGTGGCACCCTTGCGGAGCACGTTTCAGTAGCGCCTGTTATTATGGACAGTTGCACTGAGATCGAGCAAAGGCTTCCACGGTGGACCACAGAATCCTTTGGGAAATAAGCCGCAATGGGAGTAAATCGGCTTTCACCTAGCACATTCCCGCTTCGGTGTTTTCTTTACTCCCATATATGGGAGTAAAATTTCTGGCTCTCCTCCGGGAAGGAGTTTCTGGGGAATTCAAAGAAACTAATTTTACTCCTCGTGCAAGTGATGGTGGGGGGGGGGGGGGAGAGGGGGCGACGTAGGAAGGCGGTGGGAGGGGTGTTATTAGATGTATGGACCCTTGGCTCACAACAGGTCCGTCGCATGACCGTTTCCTGTATTACAGTAAGTAATTTCAATGAACGGCAGCTTCTTTCTTTTTTCGGTGAAAGAAAGGGCAATGAGCTTTTTTTTTTTTTTGCTTTGTATGAAGATTATCTGTGCAGAGCCCAAGGTCCCATTTTTAACGTACAGCAAGTGTGAGAGGAGGCAGTCACTGCCTCCTCTCACACTTGCGCCAAATGTTGCGAAACAACTCAGTGAGACCCCATAAACCATTACATACGTAAACATTTCAGAAACCCGATTATGCAGACCTTTGAATGACATCGAGCACGCAACACATGTAACTCTATCAGTATATATACCTACGATTCTCTGCGCCCCCTAGTGGCCTGGTGAGGAGCTGTCGTTGTTTTCCAAATACGACGGATATGCTCGTGCACATGAGATCTAAATAGCTGATAATACCGCAAGGCGTAAATGAACAAAGAACTGTTAATCCAGAATAGAAACGAAACGAAGTTAATGGTGTGGTTTTCAGAACTATTATGGCATTCTACGGGTGCCGAAGCTATAACAAATCTGTCGAACGAATCCTCATACTCAAAGTCAACAGGTATGCTCTTGAATCATTGTTTGGGCTGGAGAAGAACGCGAAAACAATATTCGTAGCAACGACGTGATCATAACAGAACTGTGCGATAACCATCCGGTTCACATCGCTCAGTAAAAAGTTTTTTTTTTTTTCACAGTACCTCCTACCGTTTTCTTTTTCCGGTGAGAATATATAAAAAAGTTGTTGCATGTACTCCGATCTTTCTCTTTGGCAACACAGTGACCCGACGGAGTCTGACTATGGCATTCATGCGCGACCAGCACGGACGCGTCGTCGCTCGAATAGCCGATTCTGCTGTTATTGCCACGCGGTACTTTTAAACATCACACCAGACTTTGTCAGCATGCTCACACGGATAAAAAAGCCACATTTCACGTACATATAACACAAGTCGAAGTCACGCAGCACAAAAGCACAGTCGCAAACCTGCGCCCACATCGCAAGTCGCCCGCAAACTTCGCCGTCATACCTGAGCCTCCCCCCCCCCCTTCCCCCCCCCCCTCTGGAAACGCAGCTGTGGCACTCGTTGTCACCAAAATGGTCAGGGCTAAAGCACCCGAAGCTGAGATACAGTGAGCTTCATGCTAAACATTTCGACAGAATTGCCTGTCTGGTTGGGAAATTGATTAGAACTTGAGACTGACTCCAACCAAATAACTGAATTTTATTAGCCCGACGTTTCGGAGCCCATTCGGCTCCTTCTTCAGGGGGTTGTTCTTCGGGGGGTGGCGGTGTGCCGCTTTTAAAGCGTCTTTTTTGAAGAAAGGAGGGGGGGGGAACACGGGAGGTGGGGAGACACTCCACAGACGGAAAGGTGGGGGGGAACAAAAGGAAAGGGGGGTTTGTGTTGTTGACCGCTTCCAAGGTGCTGCGATGACCGGTGCTGGGTGGAGTGCTCACGAGGGTGCCCTTGATGGGCCGCGGGGGGGGGGGGGGGGGGAGGTTACAGGGTCGCGCCGACGTTCTGTGTTGGTGAAACGAGCGGGAGTCTATCTGGCTGTGCGTCCTTTTCTTCTTTTCGTCGTGTCGCCAAGGCCATGGACATAGACCGAGGGTAGGTTGCCCTTCACACGGTTTATGTTATTCTCCGTATTCTGAATGTGCCATGACTCCAGTAGTAACCCGCCGTGGTTGCTCAGTGGCTATGGTGTTGGGCTGCTGAGCACGAGGTCGCGGGATCGAATCCCGGCCACGGCGGCCGCATTTCGATGGGGGCGAAATGCGAAAACACCCGTGTGCTTAGATTTAGGCGCACGTTAAAGAACCCCAGGTGGTCAAAATTTCCGGAGTCCTCCACTACGGCGTGCCTCATAATCAGAAAGTGGTTTTGGCACGTAAAACCCCAAATATTATTATTATTATATTACTCCAGTAGTAGTCTCTTTCGCCAGTTCGTTTCTGTTTGAAGGATTTCAGTTTCCTTGAAAGCAATTTTGTGGTCGGCGACTTCTAAAAATTCAGTTATTATAAAATTCAGTTATTTGGTTGGAGTCAGTCTCAAGTTCTAGTGAGCTTCATGTACTCCTAAAACACTTCCTGGGAGGCAGGAGGCAGGAACATAAAAAGAAGAAGAAAGTCCAGCAAAACGCTGGCACCCAAAGCACTTCACAGATGGAAACAAACCCTCAGCCATGAGCCGCAGCCACCTCGGCGCTGTTCGCCGCTGATGCGCACAGCCTTATGGGAAATGGCTGCGTGCAAACCTGTTTCAGCCGACACGGCCTCCGAGATTACGCACGCTGGTACATGCAGTCTAGGAGGTGGTGCGGTGAGGGGCTTTTTTTTTAAATAAAAGCTATCTATCTGGGGTTCCCACGAAAGTACAAGGTTTTGAAGACGGAGTAGTCACATCACATCGTCACATCGTGTCACATCGCTTTTACCCTCCCGGTAGCGAAAGGAGTAAAATGCAAAATCAGGGCCATGTCTTTATATTCCTCCCATATATCGGAGTAAACATTAAAGAGCGAGGAGTTTTTAGGGCACATCATCCATGAAAATACCCACATAGACTAATTGTTGTTTACAGCGCGAAGCTCAAGAGCTTCGCACACGACGCTTCCGTGTGAGCAGTACTTAGCCCTGTCATGCCTCCCCCTTACTCTCTTTCGCGGACAGACATCCGATCCATCATTTCAATATAGCATTTATTAAAGGGAGTGACAACTGGCCAGAATATGTTGTGAAACGTTGATGAAAATGAAATGATCATGATTTATAGCGATAGAATCCAACACGCTGTTCGCGACTTAAATAGGAATTATAATTTTAAATTGGTAAAGAAAGGCTCAAAAACCAGTAAGTGGTGAGGCCTGGCGGTGAAATCTTGCTATTTTGGATGGAGTCTATGAGATTACTGTACGTAAGCCGGATGTTATTAGGTACAACATAATTATTGCTTAAAATTGTAGTTGCTATATTATTACACACTTGCGCTTTGTTGTATGCTTCGGAAATCAAAGTGGCACGAATGGCCACGGCAACACACTGAACTGCGTATCACGTGTAAGAGCGCCGTTTGGTTTTTAATCCCATTAGTTTCGTTTTGACTGGTTAAATACCAGAAAAATTGGACGGGAAACCACGAAAACATGTAGCTATTATCGCACTTAGGAAAACGTGAATTGCAGGAACATCGACTTAATACAATAATACTTCATCACAGTTACGGCCGAACTATCGTCTGCCTCCCACTAATGCCGCCGTATAATCGCTATCGCGCTCGCCTATCACCGTTTTCAGCATACTTCCAGGGAGCGACTAAATCTTCACTACAGATTGCAAAAGTTTGATAAACAATGTTCTGTGGTATTTTCCGCGTTACCACTTCATCATTGGACGCTTTGAGCGACAAGCTTTCCATTGCAATTAAAATATAGGTACCGTGAAAATTGGTTGCCAGTCGACTTGAGAGGAAGCTTTAGCTCGGGCCCAACTCCGACGCGGCCTATTCAAATACATGTAAAACGCAAAAACATATTTATGAGATAACCCCTGGACCGATTTTGATGAAATTTGTTGCATTTGAGAGAGAAACTTAAATTCTAGTGACTGTTGGAAGCGGAATTTCGATTTAGGGCTTGAATTTTCTTAAAACGATTTTCAAATATTTGACCGTTTGAAAACAATAGAAGCACGAAGTTTACAAATTCATAGTTCTGCATGAAGAACAGATATCGCGGTTCTGTAAACGGCATCCATTAGATCATTCAAAGCGGACAAATTCAATATGTCATTTTACATCATACGTGAATTTGTTACGTTGGTTACAACGGTTTTGCAAAAGTTGTATTTCCCTATGATTAAATTTTTTTTATATTCATGTGTAACATATCAATTTTGTCCGCTTTAGATGTACTATTAGATGCCATTCATACAATTGTATTCTCACTTTTAGTGGTTGAGTTACAGAGCTGTAAACTTGATAGTTTCGTTTTCTGAAAATTTTGGATTTTTGCCAATTTTTAGTAAAAAATTGACGACCTAACTCAAGAATTCGGAACCAACAGTCACTAGATTTTAAGTTTGTCTTGTAAATGCAACAAACCTCGTCTAATTTGGTGCAGTGGTTGCCGAGAAAAACGAATTCTCCTTTTACATGTATTTAGATAGGAGCACTCGAGCTAAAGCTTCCTGTTAAGTACATGTGTTGGCGGTGTTTATCTTACGTGCGATATCATGCCGCGTCTTTATTATCACATCTTGCTTTCAACCGAAGCTTGTATTGGCTCACAAGTTAAAGTGGCGGTGTAGTCACGCAAAGAAATAAACCAGTTGCTCCCAGAGCGGAGGAGCTCCGGGAAAGGGCGGTTTGATGAGTTGACAGGTGCGCCGCCGCTGGAGTGATTCATTAGCAAGGATTCCAGCTGCATAGGCGCGCGCTCACGCCGCGCGCGACCAATCAGAGCCGTTTCGTTTGCGCTGGGGAGGCAAAGAGCAGGAAAGGGTTTCGCGCACGCTGCGCCGGCTTCGTTTCCGTTCCGTTGAGCCTCGGAGAACCGATGGGACGGCCACGCTTTTGTGTGTTCCCCCGAGGAAAAGGCAGCGTTCGAAGAGCGGCGGCGAGAACTCGTCCGTGAAAGGGCTCGCCGTCGGCGCGCCGATACAGCCCTTAGAGCTGCCAGAGCCCAGGCAATCCAACAGCAACGAGAAGATCCCGAGCTGAAGGAGCGGGAGGCCGAAGCAACCCGGCACCGTTACCTGTGGGTCACTTAACCGTGAGGAAGGTCAGGTTCACGCAGAACAACCTTCGCTTGGGCGAAATGCGAAAACACCTGTGCACTTATATTTAGGTGCACGTTAAAGAACCCCAGTGGGTCGAAATTTCCGTAGTCCTCCAATACGGCGTGCCTCATAATCAGAAAGGAGTTTTGGCACGTAACACCGCATAATTTAAATTTACAACAATCTTCGCGTACCCCCATTTTCCAGTATACGGGAAGGGTTGGTCATTTTTTGTTGCATATGCATGTATTCTGCCATGCCTCGCTGTCGTACGTTTTCATGGGGTTGAGGGTTTTCTTATGCTGTCTCTTTGAGGCTTTTTCCTCACCCTGCTTCATTGTTAAATAAAAAATAAAGATTGATGGATATATTGTTTCGATATTATCTGCACAAGGAACAGTAGGAGACGCCGGCTTGCGCATGTAACAGGGTCACGCAGAGCTATTTGGTGATCGGCCATTCGTGCTACTCGTGTATTGAAAGAGTTATGTAGTAAGTCGGAACATGGGGGCATACCGACAAAACGCTAGAGCAACGCAGAACTTTTCAACGGAACTTCCGTTTGGTATCGCTTTCGTCACGTCCGGTCTTTTCACTGTTTGAAACAAATGGTTCTTCGTGACACTGATGGATAAGCGCGCGAAAAGTCATGGTTGTCTGCGCAGTATAAAAGGTATCCAATTTAACAGATGATACTCCAAAGATTTCGCGCTCAGGTACATAGCAGCTGTGCTGTGCTCAGTGACCCCCTGACACCTGTGCGCGTAGGCTGACTGGCACAATTGCGGCCAGTGGGAAAGCTGCCAGCTGGCCGGAAGTATTATATATATACTGCCTTTCGTTAACTACACCCCTACATGGTATTCCTGAGCGCAAAATTAACTGTCACTCACACTGACTTCCAGCTTAAAACTCGGAAGTGCGACCTGGTGTAATGCCGCACTATATTCGGGAATAGTTCTTCTTGGCAGTGCAGTGAAGACTACGGAAACGGGGCTTCTGCACATTCGTGTTACTCCGCTAGTAGTCCGGCAACTTGCAGCCGATTTCAGTTCAAATTTCGTTTTTGATTGCTCGCAGCGCCAACGCGTTTAGAGAAACATGTACGTACAAGATATGAATGGGAGAGAGACATTGCCAGAGCAACCGAACGGCGCACTAGAGATTTATCAAGCCTGATGTGGCCCCGCATGAGAGTGAGGGCGAAGTCTGGCATCACTCGGGGCACTCTCTAGGTCAGCGCGCGGTGCAAGATAGCAGCGCCGGTGCGCCCCGCAGCTGCTCCGGCCACCTAAGCCGTGGTCCGTTTACTTTTTTGGCCGACAGTACACATCAGTATACTGTCACATTACAGAGTCATAAATCGGAACATAGAAAAACTGCAGCAATGTAAGAAGTGAGAGATCAGTACAATAAATTAGGACAAGGCATATAAGCTGTCAAACAAATATGCAACTAAATGGCAGTGGCAGATGAAGCTCAAGAAGCGGCATCACAGTTTCAGATTGAATGCATGTGCGATCACTTGCTTGATGCTTTCACACGGTGCATGTGGAAATGGTCACGACAGTCCATCAACGCCACTCATGTCGGAGCTGCATGACTCACCAGAAGTACTCGAGACCGAGCCCAGAGAAATCATCAGATGTTTCCATCACGTTCCTGCACCTCATCTTCTAGCCTTTTCACGTTAGCGCAGTCGTGGGACCAATCGTCTTGCGTCACACTTGCGAGGCCTTCATGCAGCACCTTCTCGATGGTAAAGTTTGCGTTGTTCGAAGCAACGTGGCCTTTCACTTAATTGGCTCCACACAAACTACAAACTCCATGGGCTTTAGCTCGCAATGGTATAGAGGCAAGCGAACAACCTCATCACCGGCAGCGTTGGCGAGTGTATCTATATGATAAGCAAGGAAACGAGGGTTATTTTTCTTGACAAGCTGCAGCAGTTCGCTCTTTAGCTGGTCATTGGAAAAAAATTATTTTTTGCCTTCAACCAAGAATTAATTTCTGCTTTTTCGGGTTGATGAGCCTACCTTCTCCGGCTGAGTGACATGATAAAGCGCATTTTCCATCACAATCACACTGGGCGGCTTAATGTGAGGTGGCAGCTGCTCGACGAACGATTTCTGAAAACGTGCACCGTCCATTGCCACGTGCTAATCCCCCAGTGCCCTTCTTTGCACGGAAAACTAGGCAGCTTCCATCAACAAAGCCATCGGCGTTGCCAGCACGCAGGATGATGAGGCGCCCCCCTTGACCACTTGGTGCACGAAGGCCACTTGAAAAGCCTTGACGAAACGCATCTTGCGGAGAGGTCACTGTAGCGTCTAAAAACACTTTCTCCTTGGTATGCCCAGCGTTCACCCGTTTCTCGTCGAAGTAATATCTGGTCCTGTAAAACAAAAACAAAAGAAATCAATCTCATTCTTAACACTGAACGTTTACTGGCGGCAGCCATTTAACAAACTAAACATTGGCCTTCATAAGAGTTTGTCTCAGTTTCGTGGCAAAAAAAAAAAAAGCACTGACAAAACCCATATAAATGCATATGACAAGACTGCCTCCGCGAAAGACTGAAACAGATGTCATAAGAAACTAGTTCCACGATGCAAATAAAAGCTGATGCAACCACGTCCTCAATTATGCCGGAAGCGTGTTTGCCGAATAAAAAATCTACAATTTCACAGGGCCGCCAGTAGCTACTGTTTCCTCGCTTCCATTTATATTCCATGCTCCTACAGAAAAAAAGAAAAAAACTTCCGCAAAACTTCTCGAACGATGCCACGAAGGCTGCGACTGGAGATATGTCACAATAGCACAACGTTCATCATAAGATAAGTACCTACGGTCAGAGCACTATGGGCTGATGTTATTATCTGTCGTACGTGCTCAAGTAGGAACAATTGGCTTACATATTGCGGCGTTTCGTTGCATCCTCATTCACAATTACGCGACGCTTTCGAACAGTCACGTGAATAGCACAGATTTGGCGATCACAACTGCGAGGCATACCTTTGGTTTTCGCTCACGTACCTGTGTTCGCCCCTCGTGTCTGCATTTACCGAGTGACACCAATCACACGTGCTGAATGTTTCCAGAAGTTAAATCAGCGAAAGGACTTATAGCGCCGCTTCTTCCGCATTTCTCGGATTGTTCGGAGGTAATTTCGACGCCAAACAATGATGTCATCTCTTTCGAGCGAGGCCGAATTGCGTTATCTCTTTCGAAAACAAAATCGAATGTCGTTGACGATTCTTCGTACCGTGCGAGGGCTGATGTTCCCCATTTCCATGTCAGGGTCATTGATGACGTCGTTCGAGACCTTCTGGACAATCGGTATTGCGTTGTGCAAGAAATAACTGTGCACTTGACTTCGCAAAGCAGCTATAGCGCAAGCGAGTCGTAGCGTAGCAACCTTGCTTTGCAGGCCACGCGTTTGCCAGCTTCGCCCGAGAAATTTAGCCTTTTGCGCTTTGGGGGATGCAAGAAGTGGTTCGCAGAGCTTCGGCCTTGATTCGGGCGTCAGTTCGTTCGCTCGCGCCGACTAGCTCGGCCACAGTACGGCGTACAGCGTTCGTCGACAATTCATGCTGACGGCGCCTTACACTAGCATACACGTTGCAAACCGCCTGTTTGGTCTGTTTTGACAGCCACCCTTTGTAAAATTTTGAGTATATATTTTTTTTTCTTGGAGAACTAAACGGTCAGTTTGCGGCCGCACACGGGCCATCACACATCGGGGATGCCTTGTTTACTGTGGAGAACAGGCATGCAAAGAAACGTGGCGCTGTCTAAGAAATCCAAAAAACAGAAAGAAAAAGAAATTTGTAATGTGAACGCTAATTTTATGTTACCTACGACTTCCCATATTTGTTTTAGTTTCGCAATAATGAAATCAGCATTTAATTGAGCTAGGTAAATGAGAAAAATATAATAAAGTTAGGTACTACTTCATGGCGCACGGGCAGGTATGCGCTTCGGTTCTGTAGCTTCCACAGAACTGCCAGAAATAGTTGCCCTCGAGAATAGTCATGTGCCACCTGTTTCTTATTTATTTTGGTTGTTTAGTTCGAATGCGTTTTTTCTTTAACTGCTTGTGTCAACGCTGTTCATTTGAGGTATATCTATGGAAGAGGCGGGCGTTACTAGTGCGACAAATCACCATAAGCAGGTATAAAAATAAAGAAAAAGGGTAAATTTATTTATTTAAAAAATGAAATTCTGCTGTTTTGCATGCCACTACCGCAATGTGATCATGAGGCACGCCGTAGTGTTGGACAGCGGATAAATTTAGACCAACTGGATTTGTTTGACGTGCCTCCAATGCACGGTACGCGGATCATTTTTGCATTTCATCCCCATCGAAATGCGGCCGCCGCGACCGGGATTTGATCTCGCCACCTCGGGCCTAGCTACCGGCTCAACGGCCACAGCCACGCTACGCCACCACGGCGGGTCATTTTAGTTATTATTCACTTTAGGACACAAGTTCCACCGTAGAGTAAGATGAAGCTTGCTCCGCTACTGGATTTGCGCATAACCGATTTGCTGAACCAAATTAAGCCAGACGGGCAAAAGCAATTAATTAATTAATCACCTGATTAATAAATCAATCAAATAAATGATATCTGAGTAATCAATTAATATCTAATTAAGTAGTTAATTAATTAACTAGTTAAACAATCGTTCGTTTATGCAACTCGCGGCGTATAGGGCTGGGGGAACTGACACCTATTCAGCCCGCGCGCCAAACAGCAGCATGCAGGGACATCGACACCAAGGAAGAGACTGAATTAGAGCGTAGGGCTAGGCGGGGACCAGATAGCTGGAGTTTGGACCCGGGTGTACCCCACGGTGCGAATAATTGTTGTTTTGATTGCTCGCTTGAAGCTGCTGGCATCGTCGCACCCTACGAGCACTAACCTATGGGGCCGAAATTTTGGTGGATTAAAGAAAAACAAGGAAAATGAATGAGAACGAATGCAGACGATAAGAGTATATAGTTAAGAGTGTGAGTTAGAAGTGGTCTGTGTCTTGTAACGTGAGGAGCAGATAAGCGGTGTTTGAGCAACGTGATGGCTGTCAAGGGAAAGGATAGCGCAGTCGGCGACGGCACAGAACCTCGTGGTTTTGTGAGACTAGTAAACTGGCTGGCGTACGGCAAGAAGTCGGATGGCACAAGGCGCGGGTAATTGGAGATCGCTGCAGATCGCCACTGAGTGAGCTGACAATCTCAAAATAACACAAAAAAAAACATGCAAACAGAAACGAGAGGCAACAACATGAGAGAACACTATCCGAACAGTCGCGTCAGAACGGAACCGCGTCGATACGGCCTCTTAACCAAACCATAACCGACCAAGCATTGATGCGACCAGAGGCGAACCTTCATCTACTATTTGACGCGTGACGGGGCCGTCCTGTAGCAGTGCGTGTGTCTATACCTTGCTTGTACTTATGTAGTCTAGCCGGAGTTTGGTTTCACATGCCACCGCCACATTTCAATGGGTAAATAATTCATCATCACTTCTTTTATGTTATTGTACCACCGTGGTTGTGCTGTCCGTACGGCATCGGGGTTGTGGAGACGGACGGGAGGCGTATTCTTGCGATCCTCCGCGTCGTTTCAGCTTCTGATTTTTCTCTTTCCGTTCTCTTTTTTTCCCGTAACGCGGCGGAAGAGACGTGCCTTTCCTATAGAAACCCTTTTAGTTCGTCTTTCCTCTTCGCTTTTTTTTTTCACCGTTGTCGTCGTGCACGTAATGGTTAATACAGCACCGGCGCCACGGCAAGGAAAAATTTATTCCCCGTTTATACGAAAGCCGGCAGTCGTTCGCGACGCACTCAGTTATTCCAGCGAAGGGAACGAAGAAAGCATTTCTGCCGTTGATCCATGTTGGGTCGGTCGTACGCAGACAGAAGTGCTTGCTGCGCATAAGTGCAATGCGAAGGACGATGGCCTGATATACTATAAAAGCGTACGTCTAACATTTTTTTTTTGTATCTATTTCGTAGCGCGTCTTTGCTGACTTGCCAGAGCTTGCTGGTCACGTCGAAAAGCACTCCGAGACCATTGCGCTGGAACCGTTTGACTCCTATATTTTCCAGTCCCGAAAAATTGCGAGCTATCGGTTTTATATGAGTATCTGCAAATGCGCCAAGTAAAGTACTTCGCTATGTGCCCCGCACGACTCTAGTTCCATCTTGTCTGCTGTACGTGGCCCTTTAGAAAACTATATAGTGACTACAGCGAACGATCGAATGTCAAAAGAGCTATAATGACTGTTCAGACGGCCTCCCATGGCGGATTTCATTGATCGTGTCGGAGTACTTTCCGCATCTTAAGTAAAAACGCTTCTAGAATCCTTCATCGCGTGGTAGTTCACATGTTGTTACGCATTTGTTCGTAGTTCCTTATTATCGGCGCTAAATGACTACAGTGTAGTGATTTGAGGTTCTTTCCTGCCTTTTGCGTGACTGTCTAGTTGCATTGTTTCTGTTTCGTTGTTGCCTGCTTTCCTGTCGTGAATAGGATCTCTCATTTTGCGTTGCAATGATGTCATCCATATTCTGAAGTTCTATGCCCCCTTTTTTTCCTTTTATGTCGCCTTGATAGCTCCCAGCTCTCGCCCACTGCTGCATGATGAGATTGTCGAGTTACTTGCGCATAAAATTTAAAAACAAATTCTTGTTATTGTAGTGTGGTATTTTACTATGACGCGGCATACAGAGCTGTAGTGTGTTACGTGCGCAAACTCATCAAACGGCATTTACGAACACTGCTTTAGACAGACAGTTTCGGCTGTACTGCACTGAGCGAGTCTTACAAGCCGGTTTCATTGGCTGAGCCGATACGCACTAAATTTTATTACTACGACGTGGTCTATTAGCAGCTATACTTGTATAGACGCACATGAGTATTCACGGATTTGGTGCCGTCGCTGTCATCAGTACAAATGTACGCCGCTTGCGGCTGCAGTGTGAGTTCGGAAAGGGCAGTACTCAGTAGCGATCATTTCGTATTTGTTAACAAGGATAGTTAATTTATCTGGGGTGATAAGGTTGGAGCGTGATGCGTTTTAAGCGCATTAAATGTCTGCAGACGTTTCTCTGCGAAAATGCCAATCTGTGTTGTCAGCTGAGTTGGTGTTAAAAATGTGATGGTAAACGTCGTTAACGGCTTAGTTCATGTTTAATTTCTAATAACTCATCAAGTACACGTTCTAGCAAAATCTTGGTTTGAGCTAGTTGGTGGGTCATACAAAAGCAAATATGGGGCTCGAACTGACGAGGGCATAGGACACGTACGACAGGGCAGGCGCCTCCCCGTCCTGGTGCCAGTTCTGTCGTATGTCTCTTAGTCCTCGTCTGGTTCGCGCTGTAAATTTCCTTGAATGTGACACTTTCTGATTTTACCCTGCAACTGACCAATAGTTTATTTTTATTTCAGTTTTCATTTTACCTTTTTGCTATAGGGATCACGTATCGATAAGGAATGCCCTATAAGATCAGTGTGAAGGGACAAGGGAGTATGCAGGAAAGACAGGACTATGGGTGAGCCTGTCCTGCGTTAGTCCTATCTGTCCTTCTCCCTTGCTTGTCCCTTTGCGCTGTAGCTAAGGTGGAGGTCGGACCCATTGGCTTCACGGCGCTTCTCCTGTTACTCTCGAGTAGCGCACATCCAGGCGTGGAAGATTTCAACATCCGGCGTGTTTGCCACGGAATTCACGAATGCATTTTTAATCTCTCCCTAATTTTTGTTTTTTGGCGCTCGTCTTGCCTGCTGTGATATTATTTTCTATTTTTCCTGTCGTTGCGCGCGTTAGTGTGCGAAGTCTTAGATAAGTAGAGAGTTTTAGCACGCCCCGAGAAGCCATCTGCCCCAATTGCCGACGCACCCAGCCCCCTGCACAGGCACGCTGTCCCATACCACGCGCATGGACCTACAGTTAGCTGCAGCACATACGATGCGAGATTCCGTGCGTGCCATCTGTCGCCCGACCCGTCGAGCGACGTGTCGGACTGACGGTACGTCGCTCGGTCCGGCTATTCCGCGTGCGACGATTCGGATCGCACCGTATAGCTGCTACAGCGGCGTGCATAGGCTCGGTCGCCCACGTCCGGCGTCTCTGCATTCGCGCTCCACCGCAACGCGGCAGGCTTCTTATTTTCGCCAGAAGAGGCGCAACAAGCGTCGCTGCACTAAAGTCCCTTCGCTGCACTAACGCTGCACAACGCTCTTTTCGTTGAGTACGAACCGAGCGCTCCGGAATACAGCAACGCGGCAAACTTTTTCGCAGCGACAACGCCGCCCGCGCGGTCGGCTCCGCTGGCAGACGCCAATTGCATCGTGTGGGACCGTCGCAGCGTGTGCGCTGTTTCGCAGTGAGGCAATCGCAAAGCGCTCATCTTTGTCAGCGCTTCATCGTTAGCGCAATTGTGCCGCACAATGCAAATGCGCTTGGGTTTCCCCGTCGAGGCGAAGAGCGTGCTAGCAAAACAGGCGGGCCGGCTCGCATATAGACAGACGCGCTCGCTGGGCGATGTCCGCCTGCGAGTAGAAATGCCCTCATATCGCCGCTTTATATCAGATCAGTGCTGACACTCACTCTTCAGAAGAGGTGCACTTTCGACATCGCTTCGTTTTAGGAGTAATTACCTCGTGTCAGAAACGAATCGAACTTGATTTTTTTATGACGCCGTCAACGGCTAATGTTACACAGGCATGCGCATTGGCATCTGGAGTCACCGATCGGCCAAGAGTCCGCACGCCGGCTGTGTCGCAGCCAATTTCAAGCCTGTTTTAAGCTTCTCGATGAAGCTTTCGGTATACGACCAGTCGTTCCACGAATCGCTCGCGTTGAGTGTACAATCCATGTCGATCGGACAATCTTTGGCGGTCTCAGCCATCGATGGCTCGGTGTAGGGGCAATGCATGCGGCCGTGTTGAGCGCGCGGTTATGCAACTTACGCAGATATATATATATATATATATATATATATATATATATATATATATATATATATATATGTGTGTGTATATATTTATATATATATAGGAGGGGGAGAGGGGAGAAAGCAGGGTATACAAAAATGCAGGTAGGTGAACCAGATGAGCGTCTGGTTTGCTACCCTACACTGGGAGTACGGGAGAGGGGGAATTGGAGGACAAGAATGGAGCGTGCAAACGCTGCGTGCACGCGGGAGGATGAACAGGAGGAGGATATAAGCGGCCGCTTGGCTCTTCGCGCGGATCGCAGAACGTCCGCTGTGCTAACGCTCACGAGGTTCACCTGGTTGAAGGAATGCATTGTGTGCGCGCGCTGGTTCCCGCTCTGTACGCCTTTCACGCAGCACCGAAATGCGCGGACGCGTCCGCAATTGTTCACTGTGCGACTTGGCTGAATACAGAGTGCGTCTTCCCTGCCTGCGTTTGTTCATTGTTCTTCCTGCGCTTGCGTTTATAACAGCCCAGCTTCTTTTGATCGATCGCCAGATTCCTTCGTCTTTCCTTCGTCGCCTTCATTGGCTAATAAACTGGCGGCTAACACAATCCCTAACCGCCGATGGCAGGAGCGATGGTGCCTCAAGCTATGCAGGCGAGCACCGACCCCGTGCTTCCGTCGGCTTTCTTGTGGACTCGTATTACAACACAGCGAGAAAACTGATATACTCGTATATGCTTCGCGTGTGGTTTTTGTGCTTGTAAGCACGTCATGGTGCGAGCTCTGTACGTTCGCCGTCACGTAAGCGTAGCTTATGTTTCTCAATCCTCGCTGTCGAAGCAGTTTGTCCTGTTTTCCGACATACATTTATCGCCCGGGTTATTATACGCATCCTGTGCGGCGACCGGTGGGGAGCGCTGCAAGCACGCTTCGTTCTGGAAACGCTATTGCCCAACATGCTTTGCCAGCCACTTTCGCTGCAGTGCTCTCGTACCAGCAGTTACAGAGCGCATGCGTAGTAAACTCAGCAGATCTTTCTTGGCTGGCGAGTTAGTTGGCTGAATGGCGGTGGAGCGTCATCGCTAAACCCCACAGGATCGAGGCGAGAACCGTGGCTTTCCACGAAACTGCTATACCTGGTAACCTGTGCGCGCACTTATCTCGACTCTGCTTCGTGTCATCTTTTTTTTATTTCTTTCTTTTTATAGCTATCCCTATCTTGTTTTGTCGTTTCGTCTTTAACTGCTGAACTAAAGGTCCAGTGGGCTTCCTTGCGAATCTGATTTATATTACAATAACTCTGACTTTGTTGCTGGTGGTTGGTCAGCTTGTAATTACTTCTTTTGTGCACCCGTGGTAAATAAAGGTACTAATATGATTAGGCCCCAACTACGCAAGAGTGGCGATGGCTATACGGGCGTTTAAGTTCCTTCAAAGCCCGGATAAACACCAGCGCTTCCAATGTTGTCACCACTAATGAGCTGCTCCTTATCCGAGTTCTGCTCATTAGGAGCTGCTGCGACTGCGTTCCGGTGAAGGCAATTAGGGAATTAGATTCTGATGTGCTTTGACGAATGCCGCGTGATCGTACCTTCACTCCGAGTGAAGTTCCATTTGTGCATAAAGTAGAAACCGAATTACTGAATAAATATTTTCAATGCATTTTTAACTCAAATGCAAATTTATTTATTTATTTATTTAAATATTTATTTATTTATTTATTTATTTATTTATTTATTTATTTATTTATTTATTTATTTATTTATTTATTTATACTACTTCATTAAAGCAATACGCTTGTCAACTTGTGAAAGGTGATCAAGTTGTTTTCTTTCTTTTTTGTGTGTGTGTGGAATGATATTCGAGCTTTGCGGGTTTACAGTTCGAGTTCCAGTGAAGAAATCGCGCCCAGTTCGTCGGCGCCGTTGCCCGACGCGTCCCTCAGGTGCGCCTAAATATAGCACGTTGGCACGGTGACGTTGGCGAGCGCCGCTGCCCCCCTCACGTCAGTGGCGGCCGCGATTATAATGAAAGAAAGAAAATAAAGGAGGAAAGAAAGAGAGACTCCCCGTACATAGAAGAGGAGGCATTGACACTGTCCGCGTCGCGGCCTTGTGCATCGGGTTCATCGACGAGGCGCCTGCTCTGATCACACCGTGCCCGCGTAGAGGCTGCGGTCGGAAACCAGTTGGCTTCCCAGCAACTGTGTGCGCCGTACGGAACAGTGCATGCGCGTGCCTTCGGTGTACGCGATCCCGCAGAACCGTGTCCCGCCGAGAAGGCTGTGCGGCGGTTGCGAATGCAGGTGCGCGCGCGTCGCATGTTTCCCTCGTGTTACGTCCGTCGTCTTTCTTTCTGCTGAGTCGCATTTCTTTATTATTATTATTATTATTATTATTATTATTTCTTTAGAGGGGAGCTTGGCGAGAATGGGAGCAAACGGCACTGAACTTGGGACACAGAACAAGAACACACAGGACACTCGTCTGTCTCCTTCTTCCGCGTAACATGTTTGCTCCTAGGCATCTACTAACTAGTTCACCTGGTCACGTTATTGGTAAGGATTGGGGCGAATGCTCTATTTTTTGTTACGTTTTAGGCAAGCCAAATGCTCTGTCTCTCTGTCTGTCTTCGACAACTTTGGGCGCTCCGATTGGACCAAGGTGGGAAGGCAAGTTTCCCTGGCCTAGGTATCTATGGAGGACAGAGAGGGTTTGAGGGGACACTTTCCGCTCCTCAGTGTGCTTCAATTCAGTCGTGCTAGACTGATGAGAAGTAACGTTTTCCACTCCTCATGCATAGATATTGCAAACAAACTGTACTCATCGTTCTGGATGAGAACATGCTTCTCCCTTCAACAACGTCCTTAGCGTTGATGAGTGGGAGGACGGCACCCATCTTGACGTGCCCGACCGCAACTCTTACAGCTTATAGACACCCACGATTGGCGTGATTTTGTATTGTCAGCCTTTTCCGTCAGAACAGCGCCGAACAGTGGCGAGGTCGTCACCTCGCCGCTATTCGCCGTGTGCCGACCTCAAGCAGAGAGAGAGAGAGAGAGAGAGAGAGAGAGAAACCGCACCGAATTCCCTGGCGAATATGAAGATCGCCGTCGGCTTTCATTTCACTCGTTTATTTTTTTTTTCTCCGCGCTCTCACGTCTCGACGAGGCGGCGGGCAGACGCCACCGCTGGGACATTAATTATGTTCACGTCGGAATCCTGGGGGTGTCCGTTGCTGTGTAGCTTAAGGCTGCAATTGCATGGGCGGCGTGCGGCAGGCCAGCTATAGCGACACCTTCGGGTAAAGACAAGGCGCATATGAAGCCATTCCTATGGCGCGGCAAAGATAAAGGAACCTCCTTCTCGTATGCCGAGGTATACTGAACGAGTACAAGGCCCTTGGAGAAAAGGGTTTGTAGAGGAGGGGTGAGGTGGGATGCTCTGTTGTTGGCGGACGGGCGCGGAAGAGGCCCGCGTGGGGTTAACTGCGCCTTCTTTTACGAGCCTCGTTCACTGCGGGCTGCGAGGCGAAGGGCGCTGGCGCGCTGCGGCGGCGCGGGAAAGCGCTCGGCACTGGGTGGCCGAGGAGTCATTTGCAAGCAGCCGCTTGTGCCAGGCGGGTCGCTTTGCAAAAGCCGAGGAAAGGGCGTGCGGGGGGGTTGTACGCGCCGTGCTTTGCCATGCACTGGCCGGGATGTTGTACGCAGCGCGTTGCAATGCGTTTCGAGTGCCGTCGATTGGGGCCTGCCGACGTTCTCTCGACCGCGAATACAGTGCGCCTAGCCCACGCGAGTGTACGAAGCTGGCGCTCGATACGCAAGCATTCCTTTCCGTTGTCGTTTTAGTTAAATGCAGAAAAATGGGCAGATGGGCACTTGCGAAACTGAAATCACGAGTAAAGTGTGTTTCGTGCCTCCGTTCCTTGTCTCAAAGATTCGCCGGTACGCCGTATCAGATCGAGGACACACGCGCTGACTATACCGCAGAACCGCTAAGTGCGTCACGTGCACATTGTGTCGGCATATGTAATAGCAGATGCCAAGTTGTCTTAGTAAAGTACTGACGTATGTGAAGTCGACAGTACGTGGGGTCACGCACGCCAAGCGGGCATGACGGCACCCAGGCGCCAACGAATATAATGCTTAGGAAACATTATCGGTTTTCACGGCGAAACGTTACAGCGTCCACCACAGGTGAGCTATAATATTTTTGCGGGAATTTTCCAACTGTAGCATTAACCTTTGCACCTTCCGGCCTTCGCCTTTGCACTAAAGGCACTTTTTCAAGCCGCCGAGATTCGGACATGTTACGTGGATCGGCAGTCTTAAGGTTGTACTTCAAGGACCAATTAAACCCGTGCAAAAATTTGCCGAAAGAAAAAAAAAATCAGCGGGCTCATCATGGAGTGCTGCCGGAAGCGTATATAGTAGCCACTAAAAGCAATTAACCGATGCCGCGTAGGTACGTCGTATGGAGCATAAAAAAAATGAATTAAAATGCCAGAAACTTCCTGCTCCGACTCAGTCGTCCAAATAGCTTGTGTCACTAGGTACATATGTTTGGGGTCGTGATGCCGTCGCAGTCATTGCATCATCGTCATTCCAGCTTTGTGAGATGATTCTCGTCGTGCAGTCGTCATCACGTCGTCACGCTGTCGTTTTATCATTGTAATCACTTCAATGACGTCATCGTATTGTCGCCATGCCATCGTCGTCATACCATTTTCGGGATTCCACCGACGTCAATCTACATTGTAATCATCCTCTAATATTGTAATACTATAATATTGTAATCATACTGTCGTCATTGAATCGTGATTATGGTACCCTCGTCATGCCGTCATAGTCAGACCCCATCGTGCCTTCGTTGTCAGCCCGATAGTGCCATGCCATTGTGGTCGTGCCATCATCGTCACTGCAGCTATGTCGTCAGAATCTCGCCATACTGTCGTTGGCATGCAGGTTTCCTAACACAGTAATCGTCAAGCCATTGCCACGATACGCTCGTCCTCATCCCTCGTTCTCTTTTCATAGTCGTCAGTGCATCGTCGTCGTACGGTCGTCATCATACTGTTGTCATCATGCGATCGTCGTCACACTGTCGTTCACCATCGTCATTCCTTCACTATCTTTATCCTATTGTCGTTATACCGTCGTGGTCCTTCGACATCCTTCCATATGTTCGCCATTTTATCGTAATCGTGCTGCTGTCATTCAGTCGTTATTAAGCGTCGTTGTCGTCACTTCGATGTCGTCATTTCGTCGTCGTAACACAGACGCTATCGTGCACCCGTGGCCATACCGTCGTCGACATGCCGTCTTGATGGCTTCTTCATACGGTTGTCGTCATAGCGTCGTCATCGCACTATCGTGGTCATCTTACCGTCGTCATCACCGTCATCATGCCGTCATTGTCACGTTATAGTCGTTTTACCATCGTTACAAATTAAGAATAAACATTTCATTGCCATCATACCGTCGTCGTTCCTTCGATATCATTTCTTCTTTGTCATTCCATCGTCACTATACGTTGGCGTCATACAGTCGTCGTCATGCATCCAAGCCCGTGGGCGACTTTGGATAGCGAGTGCCATAGCAAAGTGGAACGATATCGGAATATGGGGTATAAAGCCGAAGCGACGAGATTCCCAGGATTGCCACTACGTGTGTTAAACAAGCGTTACTTAAGGAATATGGTCTGTCGCTACATTGCTCGATTGCTCTTCGCATTACCGTCGAGAATCATCGTGAGACGAGTTCTGCCGTAATTTTTCTTTCGTCCATTCGGGCACCGCCGACTGTAATTCACGTCATGTACTTGCATGTGTACGAATATTTGTGCAGCACACTAACATATATACAACATTAATATAAATATCGTCGTATACTGTGTTATTGTTTAAGAGAAGTGCTCACTCTCCCGCAATCTAGAGTAGATGTAAGCGTGACATGGCAACCGGCAAATCACATTAGTTGGAGATGATACTGGCCACAATCTTAAAATGGTTGTAGTGCATGTTTGCAACGGCACACCCCACCGCACCACACCACACCACGGCATACTGTACACCGGTCCATATGAACGCTGCCCAGCTAGAAGAAGAAAACCGGCTGAAGGCGGCACGACAGGCAGCGAAAAAGACCAGGAAGACGGAGCGCACTGACCATTTACAAGAACAAAAGCGCATGAAGGAGGCAACACAAAACATGCGCCGCGGAACTCGAGGACCGCTGGCGTTCAAAAAAGCACAAGCTTGCTTGCTCCTCACTTGTGGCACTTATCCACTACGGGGGATTGGCCAAGGAGACGGTGGTTAAAGGTAAAAGGGAAGCTGAGAGAGGAAAGCCTAAACGGAAAAGTAAATCAGGGTGAAGTATAACGTTCATGTTAATTAAGAAATGGAGTTACGAGGCAGATACAGAAACAAAATGTTTGTAGTGACATATAATTAGCATATTCTGTGTTTCTTTTTGGATGATATAATAATTTCAAACAGAAAATCAGTGATTTAATGATCTATGCAACTATTAATTTCGCGAACTAACACAGTATAGCTTTCTTGTGTCACAAAGATAGTCGCAAATGGACTCACAGATGTTCCTGTTGCTAAAGCACAATGAACGAAACAGGCAACCCTCTCTCAGCGTCAAAAGATGACAATGAAGTGTGTGCTGCCCTGTATCTGCCTTTGGAACGTCGCTATTAGAAATGACAAAAACCTCAACGTACAAAAGATACAGTTTGAGTGATATTGCGAACAAGCATTTGTAAAAACACGGAATCAATATCTTTTGTTACTTGTTTGGGCAGTAAGTAGCGTATATAATGCGGTCCTGTACAAAGGGTCGGGGGCCAGAGACCGCATTTTCTTAAGTTTTGACTGGCGTTGCCCGGATGATCTCGTTTTGTTCTCGCAACTTGCCCACTTGTTCTCGCTTGAGTGCCCAGATAACGGCTCTGGCTTTTGTCCCAAGGTCACTTGGAGGTCGCCGACAACGGGAGCCTAAATTTTATGCTTAAACTAAATCATTACTCACCACATCCACGAACGCGCCGCGCTTAGCTCCGGAAACCTCACTCTTACCCACTTGAAAGAGTGGCACCAATTCACATGCAGCTTAGCTGGCTTTAAGGCTTTTTTTTTATACATTTATGGATTACATGCAAATCCGCTCCAACCTGCGGCGTTGTACGCGCCTGGAACGTTGCTGCGCCCGACAGGCCATATTTCACCCGCTTTCGGATTGTTTCAGGAATGGTAAATCTTTAAATCTTACAGTGTTTAAAAAAAGTAATAACGACTTGACGTGGAGTCAGCGAATCATTGCAGTAAAACGGTTTCCCAAACTTCCAGCGAGCAGTCAGTCGCATGAAGCAAAAACAGAGCAACGCGACGATGCGGGACCATTCAACCCCCATCCGCCCCCTCCCACATTTTTGTTTTGTTTTGTTTGTTAATGTTTTTCTGCAGTGTGCCAAATGTAATTGTACTGTCGTTGTGTTGGCCAATATTTTTTCCTTGATTGTTCTTTTTGTTCATTCTTGCTTCTTCCGTATAGTTTTCTTTCTTTTACCCTCTACGATGTTACCAATGCTCCTTTTCGTCGTGAGACGTGCTTTGAAGGCAGAACAACGACGACAGTCACTTGACCTAGTAGGCTGTCGTCTTGCGTGCCTCCAATGTCAAGGCTAGCCATTCATAGCCAAGACAGATCACGCGCCGTGCATTCAGGCTAACACTGTATATACAAACAGGCGCGCGACGTACACGATCGCGAAAGGCGGCTGTATCGCCAACCACAACAATAAAGACGGGATAGATGGGGCTGCCGGCACACAAAGATGCGCGCGCATTTGCAGGGTTTCCCACGACGACGGAAATTGCGCCTAATGGTCCTTCTTGCTAAACACCACCTCTGACCCTTCTTGACATGCGTGTTCTTAAGCGGACGTGCTCACATTTGCTCTCTCTCTCTTTTTTGCGTGTGTATGCGAGTACAAACTGCCTTCAAACCACGGGTGAAACAGATGTGTGACATCCACTGCTTTCGTAAACGGAGAGTGGTTAACGTGCGTCTATTAACTCGGGTGCTTCGCGACGTCGCTGTTCCCGCTTGTTCCCGCATTGTGAATTTAACGTTTTTCAACTCCTATTTGAGAAGTGAGTAACGCCCCTGGTAGCCGGATCAAGGTACTGTCGGAAAGTATTGTCACGGAGAAAAAAGAAAAAAAAAAGAAACGAGAGAAATTAGGTAGCTTCTTTGACCACAACAATTGTGGGAGCTGTGTAAACGCGTTCGCTGCAAGCTTTAGGCTGCATAATCATATGTTGCACTCGTAAACGCCCGTTCTTGCGTATTCCAACGGCGAATTACCGTGGTTTAGTTTAGCTCCACGTTCCTTAATCACGTTCTGCCTCTTTGGTTCCCAAGAACGTCGCAAGCAAAGAACATTACGGCCCTGCGAACGCCGCGCCCTGCTTGCTCCTCGAGAGTGCGATACACTGTTAACTTTTCGCAGTCGTGCTTTGTGCGACTGCGGCCCTTAGCAATTCGGTCTCAGCTCAGGAAACAATGGAGGCGAAGAGTGGAGGAACTTGGCGCCCGTCGCGTTCTATGGCGAACCGTTTGCGCTTGGCCCCTGCAGCTTTAGGCGCCCGCTGTTGCACGCAACTTCACGTGGGCAGTCGCAGAGTTAGTTGCCTGGGTGCGAAATGGGCGCGCGACAGCATCTCCGCAACTTCGCATCCGTGCGCGAGTGAAGACAATGGCACATTTTGCACCACCGCCTTTCAGCTGCGGGGAAGCCTTGGCCTGCCGGGCTCATTTTGCGGGCTGCTGTTTTTCGATGCAGCTTCGTTTGCTGGTACTATAGCACACCTTAGTGGCGCTGGCTAGCCCCCCTTAGTGATAGAGTGAGAGGTGTGTGTTTTGCCTGTGCCAGAGAGAGAGAAAGAGAGATTTGCAGAGGGAAACAGAGAGGTAATGAATGCAGGTATTTGTCTATAAGTATAGTCATTGCTGCTCCGGTGCCATAGGTGAGAGTGGTTCGGTTCATTCGTGCAAATTAGCGTGATAAGAATGTGGAAGGATTGGATGTCAAGGATTAGAAAAGAGGCAAGGTGAAATCTAACCAGGGGGTCGCGTAGGTTCCGCCAGCTGCGTAGCCAGTTAATTATCGGTTTGTCGGTTGATACGCCGCATATCTTATCCGAGGTTGCGCATAAATAAAGAGAGAGAGAGGGAAGGCTGAAAAGAGGTATAGTAATGGTGCGCACCACGATACACGTGTTAATTTCATACCGCGTACGTCTCCGCACATTTTTGTTCATTGAATAAATATACATTTATTAGTTTCTTTTCTCTATTCGCCTTCCTTTAACCTACTTCTAGAGGTGTATCGTACTCGCGGGAGTTTCCATATAAAATAAATAAAAGCAAATTAAGGGTCACTGCTTGAGGTCTCCGTTTTGTACGGAACTTCTGAGTGAACAGACAGTACTAGAACACCGTCCCCACCGATCATCGGCTCAGAAGGCACTAAAGGCACTTCGGTGCTTTCTGAGAACGTTCGGCTTGTGCGAGCGCCTTTGACTCTGCAGTGCTGCTAGTGGGCGTCTTTCGAACCCCATCTCTCTCTTTCTCTCCCTTCTCTCTGTTCCCCTACCCTCTTCTACCAGCGCAGGGTAGCCAACCACACTCTTGATTGGTTAACATCCATGCCTTCCTTTTATCTCTCTCTCCCCCCCCCTCTCTCTCTCTCTCTCTCTGTTTGTACGTTATCGGTGGCGACTTGTCCCTTTGCGTGTTGGAATAATTTGAAGGGCACGCGTAACAGCGCGACTCTATCTGTATACAGTGACCCTACATATGTGTGCACACGTTCCTGCTTCTCTTGGCACGTATTTGGGGGCCGGTCACGTGCTCCCGCCACATGCGTCAGTGAAGCGCTCACCCACTGCACGGTGGCTCAGTGCCTGTGGCTTTCTGCCGATTCGCACGAGGCCACGGGTTAGCTTCGCGGCCGCGGCGCTAGCAATCTTGAGAAAGCGAAATGAGAGAGAGAGAGAGAGAGATACTTCTTGGCATATGCATGCCAATTCGAGCAACTGATACACCACAGACGGCGAAACTGTGCAAGTGACTTCTCACACTCTTCGGAAGTACATACCGTCTGTTTGTTGGTAGTGCTTATGGCGATTCATCACCGGCGCCGTGGTCACACGGCCGTTTCAGCTCTCCCACGTAGGGGCCGTTGCTGGACAACGTCATCAAGGCAGGCACCTTGCTGGACAACGCCAACAAACTCCCAGCTGATCTCTAACTGCGGACGGTAAAATGCAACGAGACGCTACAATTATGAATTACTGACAACATTTATAAAAAGCGGGGGGGGGGGGAGGGGGGGAAGTAAGAAAGAAACACATGAAGAAGTTCGTATATTTAAGTGAGGTATACGCAGGGTAGCCTTTATTAAACTCGTTAATAATTAGGTATTAAAGCAAATTCACGACTCCGACACCGGTTGTGTTGCATTTGCATTTGAGATCGACCACGTCGTCGCACGCCGTGCCGGAGACGTCCAGGTGGGCGGAATGAACGCGGGAGACCTCCACTTTACGGCGTCTGTGGTAGTCGCCGTGATCGGGACATTAAAACTGCCGGCGGTTATCAACACACAGCTCAGATTTATGTCCCCGAGTGCACAAACAGCGAGTGCCGGAAACTCTCTTTAAAACAAGCTTCATTTCAGGCGTACTTCCCGCAGAGTGTGCAAGGCTGGCCAATGCATCTGATTATTGGCGAATACGCCCTCAGAAAATAACAACGCTGTTTCTTTTTTTTTTTCGGAGGTCGGTGACTTTTGTCCTTTTAAATGTCAGCGGAAACAGTTCGTGTAGGAAACGTGTAGGAGTGACATTATCAGCCGTAATGACGTCAAGCGGCCGGGTTGTGAGACAGGTTGCATTGAACGAGCGGTGATGAGAAGCAACAGTAAGCTTAGTTTAGGCTATTAAAGTACTCTCTGGAAAAACTTTGTTATCGTTCACGTGGCGGGAAAAGTTGTTTTTAGGCCTATATTCCTGAATAGAAGGAAGGGCCAAACCCATCTTTCTTGAACTTCGCTCCCTATATGCAGTGTCTGTACGTCACTGTCACGTCACCGATTTCAACGTGTCGTTGTCGTTGTTTTCCTTTTTTTTCTTTTATGTGCGATAGTTTGCCGCAGCAAAAGTTTTCGAGGCTTGCTACTTTAAGCTTTCAGTTGCTTTTGAATGCAATGTAGTGCTTACAACGGTAAACAGTTATACCCCTGTCAAGCGGGCAAGTTAAGTGCACTTACGGCGAGTGCAGGGGCGTAGCCAGGGGGGGGGGGGGTCTTACGGGGCTTCAGCCCCCCCCCCCCCGAATTTTTTTCGTGCTGTCCATGCACCGCCGACCAAAGCGACCCCCGGCGCCGAAAATCACTCAGGATTTTGTCTAGAATGTCTTTTTGACGCTCGAAAAGACATTTAACCGCGAAGATTGCGAACTCGGGCTGGATTTCGTGGCAACGCCCATACACCGGCAGTCACATAACGCCAAGCAGTGCCATCCGAGCACAAAGTTTCAAGGGCGCTTTGATTGTGAGCGGGCTCGCCGCGGCATCTCACTGAGGCCACGGAATCTATGGAGCGCATGGATATCAATTGCGAAACTTTATGGGTATAAATCTCATAAGCTCTTGATGTGAAACGTGCATTGACATTTCCAAAGTTGTGCTTTCAATTTTCAATTGCGGAACTTTGTGGGTTTAATGTTGTTATAAACATTTGACGCCAAAGGTCCATTGACTTTTCTAAAGTCTTACATCGGAACATACAACGAGACAAGCCAAATCAACACACTAGCAGACGAGTTGACAAAGCACGCAGCGAGGTCCAATGAGACGATGCGTTGGGGTGGTTCATTTGTGCCGTCATGTCACATAAAAAAATATCAACATTTTTTTTAACCTACGCCAGAACATCCATGTCAAGACACTAAAGCCAGCCAAAGTAACTACGTTCTTATTTATTTTTTCTACTTTGACTTTTATTCGCCGAGGACACATTGAGCCCCTTCAAATTTTTTTTGTTCTCGCTACCCTACCCGCGGGCTGCCAGAGCGAGCCAGAGCGCATATGTTTTTCTCGTATGGCCCCGACCACCGCGCGGTGCACATCGGTGGGCGTTCGGTTTGCTCTGGCCGAGTGGATTTTCACCTGACAGAGTTTTGGAAGCTTTCTGGCAAGCAGGCGAGAGAAAAAAAAAAAACAATGGTCGCTCGCCGCCATCACTGTGGGGACTCGAAGGATTGCACCGCGTTCCTTGAGCGGAACCTTTCCGGAAAGTCTTGTTTCGCCGGTGTAGGATACTGAGCAGTATGCGTATGGTTCTCAGTGGGCCAATCGTCTCATGTTTTCTTCGGTATTAATTCCGTAGCCCCATTAGGTGCCCGATGTAGGCATTCGATTCTGGCCAACATAGTTTCCTATGCGTTCTTTTTTTCATTTCGGTGCCTCCGCCCCACAGAAAAAAAAATACATTGTTGCGGCGCAGCGAATAGTCGCATGGTGAAAGTTCGATTTTGATACTTCTTTTGCGGAAAGTAATGGGCGACGGGATGCTTCACTTTCCGGATACGTTTATTATATTATTGCGAAAGCAATTATATGGACACTCCAGGCGCATTCCTGCCGTCGCCGTCGCCCTCATGTTTCGTATGAAGTCCAAGGGTGATAAAATCGTGACCACGCGCTGCATGCTGTATGTGCGAGTGAAAGCGTAGGAGGGGAGTTGGAATGGGTGAGCCGACGATGGTGGCTCAGCCTTGTGTGCGCAAAGGAGAAAAGCGGGGAGCAAGCGCGCCGCCTTCTGTCGCGCGCAATACATCGGGGGGAGTGGATGGATTGGGGGCGGAATCTAGGATTCTGTGAATCTATGATTGTGCAACATGTTTATTTGCCTTGTTTGACGCATTACATACAGTTACTTTTTCTTACATACGTAGACTCATTGGAGACTTATACGTATACTTAAATATCTTGTTGCGAGGTGTTGTGTATACATGCAGTGAACTTTGTTTCCAGTGACACTTTTTTGTCCTTTATCAAGCCGTATTTTCGCATTTGTATATCCCATTGTATCTGCATTTCTAATGTACGAGGGCGAGTCAAATGAAAGCGCGCCTACCCTAACCGCGCAATAATGGTTCGGTTCATACGGTTCATACTGCGAGGCATGCGCGTAGGAGAACGGCATGTTTCATTTACAAAATTGATACGCAGGTGTGAAGATAACTGTTCTTTAATGCTCTCATACGCTGGGTTGAATATGGTTGCGTCACATAATGGACACTTCAAAAGTTGAACAGCTCGGTGTCGCGAAGTTTTTGACAGCTAAAGGTGTTTCCAAAACAGAAATTAATCGCCTTATGGCTGCCGTTAAAGTTGAACACGGCATTTCATTGACCACTGTGAAGCGTTGGAGCAAACGGTTTAAAGGACGTTGTAAAAACATTCAAAGACCGGGCCAAAACCATCGTGCAATCACCCCCCACACAATTTCAAAGGTTCATGAGCTGATGAAACAAGAACGGAGGATAAGCATCGATGAACTGGCAGACCGTCTGAACATCAGTCACGGTTTGGTTCACGCCATAATTCATGAGCTTCTCGGTTATCGCCTCTTTGGTGCGCAATGGATCCCCATGATTTTGATCCACCGCGAGAAGACGGAGAAGTTTCGCGCTGCCTTGACTCATCTGATCGGGTATCACAATGAGGATGAAGACTTCTTGTTTGCATTTGTGATCGGGGACGAACCTTTGTGCCACTACGACGAGCCTGAAACACGACGGCAAAGCTTACAGTGGAAACATTCGAATTTACCACGCCCAAAGAACGCAAAAGCCATCATTTCCGCTGGAAAGGTGTTGTTGACTTTTTCGGTCGTCAGGGTCCATTACTGATAGAATTTGCTAAATCTTGAGAGGCTAATAATTGTTTCCGATATTGTGAAACGCCAGAACGGCAATGTGTCGCAATCAAGAACGAACAACGTGGAAAATTGACGAATGGGGTCGTCTTGTTCCACGACAATGCCTGTCCCCACGTCGCTTATGTGGTTAATACAAAACTGGCAAAGTTCAAGTGGGAAACGCTGCAGCATCCGCCATACAGCTCAGACCTGTCACCTTGCGACTTCTACATTTTTGGGCAACCGAAAAAACAGCTCAAGGGAACCAGATACAGACTTTTTGAAGCAGAAACCCAAGGAGTTTTAAAAGACGGGAATCACGCGACTCGTTAGTCAATGGGACAAATGTCTAAATTCTCATGAAGACTACTTTTAAATAAAGTACCCCGTTGTTGGCTCACATTCATTTGACTTGCCCTCGTATATCTTGCAGAATTCCTGCTTTTTATACGTGCCCTCTGTTGCGACTATGATTTCGGTGCAATTACTCACGATACACGACCTGTGACAGCTGCTCCTGCGTAATACATTAAAACAAATTACAGCGTCATTGAGATTTTTCACTGGCCATTGCATATATACAAGAATGTAAGCACGGTTCTTGAATGACAAAGTTTCGTTAACATATTTGTCCTCAACTTGTTCAGTTCATTGCCTTTTAATTTTTCATATCAGTGGCATGCACTGCTTTCCTGGTTTCGAACTGATATAGTTCTAAAGTTCGTGTGATATTTTCTTTACTTAAATAGACAAAAATATGGAAGCATTGATATCAGTTATTTTGGGCAAGATTTTTGGCACATACGAGTATATTCTTTTATGAAAAAATAGATATTTTATTGTTTTGACTGTGCGTAGCGTTCAAGAATTCGTTAGCAGCATCTTTGGCAATGACAATTCAGTTATTATTCATGGATTTGACCCCTTGAAAAATAGTTTAAGAGGAAGCTTTAGCTCGGGCCCAATCCGACGCGGCCTATTCAAATACTTGTAAAACGCAGAAACGCTTTTCTTAGGTAATCCTGCTAATCGCTTTTGTTGAAATTCTTTGCAATTGAGAGAGAAAGCTAAATCCTAGTTCTGTTGGAAACAACTTCGATTTAGGGCCTGAATTTTGTTTAAAATATTTTGAAAAATTCGAAAGTTTGAAAAATAGAAGCACGACGTTTACAAACTATTAGCTATGCATGAAGAACAGACATTGTGGTTCTGTAAACGGCATCTATTATAACAGTCAAAGCGGACAAGTTTGCTATGTCAATTTGTATCTTACGTGAATTGGTTACGTGGTGTACAAGGATTCTGCACAAGCCGTATTTCCGCAATACTAATTTTTTTTTTGAGATTCATGTGTAACATATCCATTTTGTCCGCTGTAGATGTACTATTAGATGCAATTCACAGAATTGTGATATCATTTTTCATTGTTGAGTCACGGAGTTTTAAACGTGATAGTTTCGTTTTCTGAAAATTTTTGATTTGGCCAATTTTTAATAAATAATTGACCATCTAAATGAAAAATTCGAAACCAGTAGCCACTAGAATTAAACTTCTTCTTTTAAATGCAACAAACCTCCTCAAATTTGGTGAAGTGGTTGCAGGGAAAAACAAATTCCCCTTCTACATGTATTTAAATAGCAGCACCCGAGCTAAAGCTCCCTCGAACAAAATTTCTGGCTACGCCACTGGCACCATATATATATATACATGGGGCCAGTGGCGTAGCCCCCCCCCCCCCCCCCCCGAACAAAATTTCTGGCTACGCCACTGGGCCAGTGCACTCGGTTTTTAAGTGCACTTTCCCAAATCTTAACGTCGCAGCGGAGCGTACTCTCAGATGAGTGCACTCAAGTCGCAGTACGTTCACGGAACGCACTTTGCTGGCCGAGTACGTAGCCTCGCCGCCAACGGTTTGAAGGAGTGCCTAGCCTCGCCGCCAACGCTTTCAACGACGCAAAATGTAATGCATAGAAAAAGGACACAGAAGTTCATTTCAGTTAGTGAACAGCTTATAACAATATAATTTGTGTTTAGCGAGAAGCGAAACAGCACAATAAACTAACAAATTTATCATGTACGCAACTAACGGCGCCAGAATGATGCGGCACTGCGGCGCCGCCATGTTCATTCAGTTCGTGTTTATATTGGTGTGAAAGCGTGCTGACCATGCCGGTCGTGCTTTGAGCCGTGTGCGTGGCATTTTGCAGTGTAGCTAAATATCGAACTCGCCGTCTTTGCTCATATATACTCGCTCATATTCTGTTCTAGCAGGATCAACTGCCGCCTCGCCGCACGCCGCCATGCTTATTTTGGATTTGCTAGGCATTCGTCTTGGCCAGCATTGACTTGCAACAGATTTATAATAAAAACGTCTTCGTTTTTTGTTGAGACAAATAGATGAAGTTTGTTTTTATATATAATTCTACTTAAAACAATCGCTTTTTAGCAGCTTTCTCTTGTTAATTTACATCTTTAAAAACGCGCTCTTAGTCTGTCGCCATTTTTTTTTTTACTGGGAGTGCACTCTGTTTTCCCGTTAAGAAGCGCGTTGCCTAAAGTGTGACTCAAGGTCCCGAAGTGCACTCCCAGTAAGTGCACTTAACTTGCCCGCTTGACAGGGGTACCAAAGTAGACGCTGCCAAAAGCCATCACGAAACGTTAGGGCGGCCTACCGACCCTTCTTTCGCATTTGCGCTTTTCGTGACTGGCAGAATTTCCTCCCAGGATATATACGTGCGACAGGTGCGCTTTTTGCAGAAACGTAATTAATTATAATAAGGCTTAACTTACCATGCTAATTTAAAAGGAATACGTACGGTGCCGTCATATAAAGCTTCTATATATGCGTACACATAAGTGTGGAGTCGATACAAAGAGTGCGGTACATATGCCAGCGCAACATTCCTGTTCTTAAAGTGCGCATGTATATTTGAAGTAGTAGCTTAGCGCAAATAAAACCACAGACACAAGGAAGACAGACAAGGACAAGCGCTACTCACAACTGTTTAATGGAAAGGAAGGATAGTGCATATATATATATATATATATATATATATATATATATATATATATATATATATATATATATATGTCCTCTTGCCACGCATGCGCCTACCAAGCAGAAGTGAAGCCGGTACATGCACGTCAAAGGCGGTCGCGCAAGAAGTTAAATTCGGCATCCGCGAGCTCTCCCTTAACTGCGCAAGCGAGGGATATGAAAGCGCAGAGGACGCGAACAAGTTAGCAAAAGTCCGTCAGCGGTTGTGCCAACTGATTTCTACTTCTTCAGTTTTTCTGCTTCGCGGCAAAATTTATGTAGCATTTTGTCCTGGGCAGAACAAAATTATCAATCGGGCAGTCAACGCTTGTGTCGGCTGCTCGCTCATCCGGGCCTTTCACTTTATGAAACTCGCTTGAAGATGCAAACGACAGGAGGACAGCGGAGAATCAGGCTGCCAGCGGTGTACAATATACGGTAGACATTCTTAAAGAGGTGTAGAGCTCGTGTGAGTGTTCTCCTTTAGAGGGTGCTCAAACTTCAGGCTCTCTTGCGGATGACTTGTGCTTGGTCGCGTGCGGGAACCTTTGCACCCATTTGGGCCCCGCGGTGACATAGCTTAGGACGGCACTTGCAGCTGTAGAGCGCCTGCAAGTGAGTACCGCTACTTTTAACGGTGGATTTAGCTGCGCCTTTGAGTGGAGGCTTCGATGTGCGTTCTGAAGAAGGCGCAGCAAGCGCAGATGACAACGCTTGGAAACGTGTGGCGCCACCTGGCGTTGACAGAAGTACACACAGGTACCCGCTATAGCTCTTTTGTTTTCTTTTTTAATTTCTTTAGTAACTGTGTTTAAGTGTGGCGCCGGTTGCTCCTCTTCTCTGATTTGGTAGTTGTGCTCATAATCTTCATAACTAAAACAAGAATTGTAAAAAAAAAAGCACAGATACATTCGCGTGCACATAGCTCGCGTACAGCATCATAATTGTTTGCACAACATAAACGTTCACGGAACATTATTGTTCACAAAATATAAGTGTTATAGCTCTTGCGACCGAAGCAGCACTATCGAACCTGACGTCAGGTTCGTCCTCTGCGTTCCCCGTAAGTGGTGTCTGTCGTGTGCAGCTACAATACATGGCACTAACAAACTGCACGTATTTCTGCTACAGCCACTTGCATTTCCGCGTGACGCAGTTCAGCGGCCTCCTTTCAAAAGATTTCAGAAGTTTACGCTATGTATCTCTAGCATATTGTAAGACATGTATAGAGGTGTGGTTTTCGATGCGACGGAGATTTCAGCGGGATAACACCATGACCGAGAAGCAGTAAGCGTGACGTATAGCCACGTCGGCGTGATTTTGAAGTCCGTGTCGACATTAGTACTGGAAGTACTATATTATAACCCGCCGGTTTGCCGGTGTCTCAAGCTGTACTGTAGAAAGTGCTGACCGCCGTTTCATGCTGGCCCCCGTTTCATCCTGGTGGCCCGATCACTGAGACGACCAGAACAATATGATATGTTAATGCTAACTAACCAGGTGCCTGTTTTATTAATTATTTATTGAGTAAACAGGAAAGCGATTGTGGTAAGGAACATTATTTGATTTCACATGAGATCCTATTCTAGTTCGATATACTCGCGACATAGGGAATTCAATAGCCATAGTTTGATTACCATACCGATCCTTACAGTTCTATAAACAAGAGTAAAGGGCACAGAAATAAACTGAACGTCAGAAGTCCCACAGCCTGTTTCTCTTTTGCCTAATCGCCGGAAGAAATTTATATGCGCGATACACCTTGCCACGTGATGACACGTAGTAATAAAGATGACTGTGTATGTAAGCGTAATAGAACGACAAAAAGAAAGTGATTACCGTGCTTAACGAGAGAGAAATAAAAGTGCTTATCGTGCTTAACCAGAGAAAATTAAAAGGTGCTTATGTTCGCGTGAGATATCTCGTTAGCGAATGATACTGAATGCGGGAATTTCGGTGAAAATATGCGCGTTCTACGCAGTCATTTTAATTTATCGCCCGCGAGGCTTACTTATTTCGTAAGAAATTGAGAAGGAGGCCCGCAGGGCAGCAGGGATGATGTCTGCTGACTCGATGAAAAAAATTCGCAGTTTCGCCCGAAAGGCGAAGCACCGATTGCGATAGCAAATTAGTGGATAACTATGCGGAGTAAGGATAGTAGTTTTAGCGGCCGTATAAACTTGTAAACATTCGCTTGCTAACTAAATTAACGATGATAGAATGTGTAAACGTGACTCAGCGAGGACGTAGAAAAAGATGCACACCGAGACAGCACCGTCTTTATGTGTCTGCTTCTTTCTACGTTCTTTTTCAGTCGCGCTTACACATTCTACCACGGATTCAAACCAACTAGCCAGCGAACGCATTTTAACTAAATTAACCAGCACGGCGTCACGCTCGATGAGCGCGGGAACCCGCTGTCGAAATTCTGGTTGAGGAATCGCGGCAGCAGCAAGCGAATTGACCTTCATGCATCTCTCGCTTCAACGCGAACGAAACGTCGAAAGTGCGGCGCACACGAAGCTAGCGGCACTACGCGCACTCTGCAAACATCGTAGATCGCTTTGAAGATTAGGCCCGCGCGGGCACGCACTTCGGCCGCGTCGCAGACGGCTTTCAATACACACGAGCGCCGGCAACGCGCCCCTGCGGCGTCCGCCAAAGGCGTCTGCCACGGCGTCCGCGATTCTCTGAACAACGCCTCAGTGGGTGCCGCGGTTGTTTCCACGCTGCACGGAGCCGCGGGCGAGGAGGACATCGAGGAACCGCGGAAGAACCCCCCTTCTTCCTGACCAACTGAGAGGGTGTTGGCCTCGCGCGCAACGGCAGAGGGCGCGCAACCGCGCTCCTCACTCGCGCACGCGTGATTGAACCGCGTTCGCAGGCTCACCCATAGAGTTTCCTACAAAAATGACGCATGTATCGACAAGCGAATGAAACGCCCTTATGAATTTATCGCGGGCATGGCAGTGCCTTGAGACGCTTGGCGCGTTTGAATTTGGCCACCTGGACAAGTTCTATCGTTGCAATGAATAGCAATCGTACGTTTTCCCAGCGTCTTCCGCACTTCGAAGAATATAGATTTCGCTGAAATATACGATAATAAGATTTATATAGATTTGTATAGCGTAATATACAAAGCCACAAGAACGTCTGCATCCACAAGCACGAAGATCAGACAAATCCATGTAATTCCCATCATTCCCATGGTAGGACAACGACTGCAGCGCCAGAGTTCCCTCTAGCAATTTTTGTAGGAAACTCTATGGGCTCACCCTCACACGCATTCACTCGCGCATACAGCTTACGGCGCGCGGCGACGGTTTTGTCGCCCTTGGACTTTATACGGAAACTCACAGCGACGCCGACGGCAGAAATGCGCCTGTAAGGTCCACATAATTGCTATACTCGCGGACAACGTTATTTGGCAGTGAAGGGAAAGCTACGGAGGCAAAGCTCGTACAAGTGAGAGCGCTTCTGAAAAGGGTGCCGTGTTTTCATCCACGTTAGCTTAAGCTGGTGAAGAGAAAACATGAACACCTTATTAGCAACATCTAAGTAAGATAAAACTCACTACTGATTGTAAACGTTTACTTATTTTGCGGCTTTTCCCTTCCGCGTCTGGGCAAACGCGAAACCGTCGCACATGAAGCTGCGGCGATTCAGCGTCTGCTCCGAGTATCCAAAAGCACCGTAAAACGCTGGCGGACTGCTTGGAGCCGTAACACATGTGCAGCAGCCACGCACCCGTAGCCTTTTCGTTTGTTGCCGCAGAAAGTTGTCCGCGATTATGCAATAAAAAACGCCTTCTTCGTCTCAACCACCACGCACAGCGTAGCTGGCGCCGGAGCGTGCGTTTAGTTCTAGCGCGTAAATAAATGGAGCCAATATGTGTGCCCTCGCGACTACGAAGTGGGCCATACTCCTTCGCTATTCAAGATGTGGTACATATTACATACAATGGCTTGTGTACTCAATGTACGTAGTTCTTTTTTTTTTTGGGGGGGGGGGGGGCGGGGGTAAGGTACTCATTGTGAGGCACCCATATTTTGGGGGGTGAGCACCCATTGGCTGTCTCGATCCCAGATGCTGCCTGTAGATGGCTTATGCTTCCCAACCGTCACGCTCGCTACACGTGGTCACTTTACGTGCGAGGAGAGCGTGGTAAAAGTTTCTACAACTACAAAAATATGTGTCAGTGTGCTTCATTAAATTGTGTGTGACTTAGCGCATGACTTGCAACTCAGAAGAGTCTGCTGTAATGAATATTAATGGATAGGCAGGTTTTTTGAAGCGAACAGCGAGCGCCTTACATGCGCTTTTTGGTGAAGATCCATTTCGGAGGGGCTCGAGCGTCCGTGACCATGCTGATCATGATCAATCCATATTCACACGGTACCCGCCGTGGTTGCTCAGTGGCTATATGGTGTTGGGCTGCTCAGAACGAGGTCGCGGGATCGAATCCTGGCCACGGCGGTCGCATTTCGATGGGGGCGAAATGCGAAAACACCCGTGTACTTAGATTTAGGTGCACGTTAAGGAACCTCAGGTGGTCGAAATTTCCGGAGTCCCCCACTACGGCGTGCCTCATAATATGAAAGTGGTTTTGGCGCGTAAAACCCCATAACTTCGTTTATTTTTAACATCCACGCGGCCCTTCGCCTAGCTCCGTACCTCTATAGAGCGCAGCTCGTGATGCATGCTGGGAACTTTCGCATGTGAACAGACGCGGATGGCAAAAAAACAGCCTTTGTCTCGGAAATCCCCGCTGGGTTCCCCTCCCAGAGCTTACGTCGCGGTTAGCGAAGCGCGTGTGTCGGGCATATACGGCGTGCGAGAACGTTGCCGTCCGAAACCCTTGTCGCGTGCATCCTTGAAACAAAGTGGAGAGAGGGGGGTAGGGACTGCGTAAGGAGGTCTCCAGAGGGCACCGAGCCACTCGCGGTTGCTCAGGTGTATACTCGCATGCAGTTCCCGCATAAGCGCCGAGATACGTACGCACACATGTGCAACCTCGCTTTTTTTTTCTTTTTTCGTTTCTTTTTCTATGTCGTCACGTCCGATCGGGATTTCCGATAGAGTAATCACGGGAGTAAAATTGCGGGCAGACTAAAGGTTTCGTATTGATCAATTCATACACTACCAGAGGGAGCAGACTCGTACACCAGAATTTCGTGGCTGCGCCTGTCGTTCGTGCTCACCAGTGAGTGTGGCCGCCGTGCCCGCCCTGCAGCGTTCGCGGTCTCGAGGTGGGAGCTGGGCCCGGCTGTCAGTGCGACGCTTGGCGTGCGTTGTGCGGGCGACGGTTAGGGGTTGCCTCCTCCGATGTGTCGCAGGAAGCATTTGACGCGGTACAGAAAATGCTGTGACCCACGGGACCCCTTAGCTGTTGCCGGAGCGGGCGCTTTCGAGGCAGTAGCAATGTTGCGTGGGCGCTCTTCGCAGCTTCGATGGCGATGACGCAGACAAAAAATGAACGCAATCAATCATGTCTGCAATGTTTACTACCGTAATTCGAATTATTTTGATTAATTTAAAGTCGATTGTTTTCGTAGTGTAAGTTGCATTTTTTTAATGCCACCCGGCTATTGGCCTATCACCCACAGTTGGTTTGCGCCATTTTTGAACGCATCGGTCTCATCATCGTCAACGCATTGACCTTGTTCGCCATCGTCTGCATGCGTGTTTCCTGCGTTGCATAAATAATGTGGAATAAGTAAATGAAAAGGATTTTTTATGTCAGCGACGAACCAACTCATTCAGATCAGGCTGTTCCTACAGTTCTACACGTCACCATCACCTTTATTATTGTTATTTTTTTATTCGTCACTGCTGCTCATACGAGAGCTGGCTTTAAAGTGAGAATTGTCGAGCTCGCTTCGGTGAGACATATTTAACCATCACTCGGACGTTGCCTCTGGGCACGCAAGATCTACGACAGGTTGTCTGCAAGAGGTCGTGGTCGTTCTGTCACACACGCTATGCAAGTCATATGTGGTCTGTGGGGTTGGACAGCTGGTGCCATACCAGGCACCTGTCGCCACCGTTCCCGAAGAAGTGCAACGTCAAATCGTGCGGCGCGCCCTCTCAGTCTCACTTTTGCGGCACATTTCTATCCTTCTTCGCAAAATTCACTGAAGCTGAAGGGCGCGTGGCCGTGCTCTACCGAAAGCCGCGGGCTCTTGTATATGTACACGGGAGCTGCACTGCACACACCAGAAAAGGCAGGCGCTGCTCGCCTTCTCTCGTGTTCGAGACAGCAAGAATGCAGCACATTAGCTTTTTTAAAAATATATATATTAAATGACCAATCGGCTATAGCTTCGGTCCGGCGTTCTCGCATTGTGCTATAATGTTATAGGGTGGCCTGGTGCACACATTTTGGGGTGATATCGATGCCCGTGTTATCGCTCTTACGCTGTTTTCTGGCGCACCAACAGAGCTTCGCTCTCAATAAGTGAGAACTGTTTGGTGTTCTATTCAACCGTAATCTACCGATAAAGGAGCGCCTAGGTGTCGCTTTAAAAACTGGGGCACACATCGTTGTTTTCAGGAAAAAGAAAAAAAAACACCTTATATGCGGCTTGTCTTCGCTGAACTCGGAGCGCTATGTGTTAAACGGGAAGTTGTTGTCGCACTCTCATGTATTTTTCTCGCTTTTCTTTTTCATTGCAGGTAAGTCCTCAAACAACGCAGCGTTCTTGCGCGCGGCAGACGCGCTTGGGGCGGTTCTTCCTTGTCGCTGACGCCGTAGGCTACCTCTTCGGTGAGTATACGGTCACGCATGCTGAACAGTCCTTGCGCGGTGTGCGCGTACGCCTTTGCTATTTGTCAGTCACGCGCCATCGCCTTGCGAGGCAGGTTTCCTCGCCTGCAATTTTTTTCTCGTCGTAAAAGGCGCGCAATACCTTTGGTTAACAAAATGGTTAATTGCCAAGGTCTCTGATGACGCGTTCGCGTAACTCTGCCGTCTGTTTGTACTCTTTCTTGCTTGTTAATCGTGTGGTCGGGAAAGAACCAGTCGATAACTACGAACGTGCGTGGATCTTGATGGTGGTGCTCGCGAATGATCCACGGTTCAGAGAGGAAGCGTTTTCGTTGCCTGGCATACTCCCAGCCAAGCAACATGGTCGACTAGTTCTCGCTTTTTGAGCACTCAGCGGTCTGCAAAAAAAAAAATGGCTGTGGCTTAGCTAAGGTTAAGCCCAGGATGCGAAGCATACTAGCCTTTATTTTAGTTGTTGAACCACTGTTCAGCCTGGTGAACTGCTGTTGCTTGGCTATATTTGGTTCGGCTAGACGAAGAAACAACTCATGCGTTACTCTGCTTCGCCTTCAAGAGTGGAACGCGACAGCGTTCCCGTCGACCTGCCAAGGGGTGTAAGACAATGGGCTACGGCGCAGCGACTACGTGCCCCGCATTGGACGCGGTGAGCGTCGAGCAACGCAGCGTTCGGCGCGGCAACGAAATGTGCGCCTGAGCAAGCGACGCACGCCTGAGCCTTAGAAACAGCTCGCTTCTAAGGCAACACCGCATTCACTAGAGGCGCTTTTGTACCGCTTTGAAGCATCGTACTCGTGGCTCAGTGGTAGCGTCTCCGTCTCACAATCCGGTAACCCTGGTTCGATTCCCACCCAGCACATCTTGCAAGAGTTGAGCCAAAGCCACCTAGAAACAAGCGCAGCTGCTTATATACCGCCGCGACGCCGCAAGCGACGGCGCGAGTTGGAGCCCCGTTTCTCCTCTGTCGTGACATCATGGTGTCACGTGGTCAGCCTTGAAGGCGACGGCGCGAGTTGAAGCCCCGTTTCTCCTTTGTCGTGACGTCACGGTGTCACGTGGTATGGCATGGGGTCAAAGGTCATTGAAGGCGACACCGCCGCGCCTGAGGAGCTGGGTTGAGCTCTAGTATGATGCTTCGCATAAAAAAAGGTTGTATTAGAGCTTGCTGCATGCGCAAGAACAGCGCACTGGCCATGGCTTTGCGCTGCTAAGACTTGAGGTCGCGGGTTCAATCCCGGCCGCCGCACTTTGATGGAGGCGATATGCGGAAACGCTCGTGCACTGATACTTAGGTATGCGATAAAGAACCCTAGGTGGTCAACATTGATCGGGTGATCCCTAGCACCGCTTGTCGCATAATCACGTCCATGTTTTGGCGCGTCAATCCCCAGAGGTATCTTTTTTTCTCTAGTAGATGCTGTCCGCTTTGTTTTCCGGTTTCCCGCGCTGTTTTTTGTTTTCCTTCATGAATCTGTTCCGTTGAATACGCGGCATTCCAGTAAACTGACCGCGAAGAATAGCTGCCGAACAAAAAGAGAAAATAAAGAAAAAAATGGCTGTGGCTTAGGTAAGGTTAAGCCCAGGATGCGAAGCATACTAGCCTTTATTTTAGTTGTTGAACCACTGTTTAGCCTGGTGAACTGCTGTTGCTTGGCTATATTTGGTTCGGCTAGACGAAGAAACAACTCATGCATTACTTCTTCGCCTTCAAGAGTGGAACGCGACAGCGTTCCCGTCGACCCGCCAAGGGGTGTAAGACAATGGGCTACAGGGCAGCGACTACGCGCCCCGCATTGGACGCGGTGAGCGTCGAGCAAAGCAGCGTTCGGCGCGGCAACGAAATGTGCGCCTGAGCAAGAGACGCACGCCTTAGAAACAGCGCGTTTCTAAGGCAACACCGCATTCACTAGAGGCGCTTTTGTACCGCTTTGAAGCGTTGTACTCGTGGCTCAGTGCTAGCGTCTCCGTCCCACACTCCGGAGACCCTGGTTCGATTCCCACCCAGCCCGTCTTGCAAGAGTTGAGCCAAAGCCACTTCTCCTCTGTCGTGACGTCACGGTGTCACGTGATTTCATGGTCACCGCCGCGCCTGAGGAGCTGGGTTGAGCCCTCGTAATATGCTTCGCATAAAAATCTAGGCAGTAACAGCACGACTGTACGGACGTTCGAGAGTGTGAAGATTTGCACCTTTGGGGTGCTTGTCTCACCGCGATTCCGCGCAGTTCAAGGAAAAGTGCTGGTCACGCCAGCCGCGTTGGTGGACGAGAAAGTGGCAAACGTATCGCATAACGGAGTATCTAGCGCACGCCAATTCTTTGACGCTAACCCATCAGTTGTCCTCTGTGATCGAACTCGCATCGAGAACGCAAGGGATTACCGGCGAACAGAGCATTAACGAGATACACAGGCGTTTCTCAGTCTTGGCTGGCGGAGACGCAATCCGTTGCCCTCCTTCCTCTGCGCTATAGGTATACCGAGCTACGCTTCTCGCACAGAGGCATTCAGAATCCCGAGTAAAGCCAATGAGCTTAATCCAACCTCGCGCGCCAGCGAGCGTCGCGAAGGTTGCACGCGCCCCGCCGGTTTACGCTGCTACGCGCCTCCAGCGTACGTAAATGGCGGCGATAGGGCGGGGGACGGAAGTTGCATCTCTCGGCCAGGTGCCGACCGATGAAGTTGCCGAGAGTCGTTTATAGCTTGGGAAACCACTGCACAGCTGAGTCATCATGATTTGTGGTCGCGGTCATTCTCCGCTGTTTCTTCACTTCGTCTGTGTTCAATTTGCGCTGCTCCTCACCACGAACGCAAGCCAGCTTGCCCAACTTTCAGCCATGCGAATCGGAATGGAACGCTCGGTGACCCCGAAGACCTGCACACCTTCAGGTGTCTTCCTTTTCTATTTGTTTCCCACTCTGTTCTCTCGAGGAAGGAAGTTTTGAAGCAGATGGAGTGTTGTCGCGTCCCGGCTGCGTTGCAAAGCTTCAACTTTTTGATTTCGTTTCCTCATTCGTTCAACTTCAGCAAATAGACCAGGCTTGACCAAGGCGCGCACTAGGTGATGTGTTTGTTAGGAGTACGCTAGGCGCAATCTGACAGACTCGCTCGAGGATCCCAGAAGGATGACGCATACCCTGTGAATGAAGTCCTTGGCGAAGTTTCCTTTTCTTCTCCCGGAGCGTATTCCTACAGACAACTGTACTCCTCTGCACTCCTGGAATTCCTGGCTTTACCGAACAACACGTCCGGCCTCACTGAACCTCACTTTTTGATGCGTCATATTTTTCAAGAAGTTGCCGCAGGTTAACTAGAATGTACACAAATCTATGTATGACATGTGTAAGTTATACATAGCAAAAGCACATGAGTTAAATTAGGTGGATGTGAAGTGAACTAAAGGCTACACACATACACATATAAACAAAGCTAGTTAGCATTAATTAAGACACGTACGTACATACGCAGTGTTCCACACGCGTGCACACCATGTGCACAAAGGCAAAGTCTTTAACAATATGAACTGGAACACCTAATTCGTTTTGAAGCGTTGGTTACTTGTTACGTACGCATTCGAATCAGACGTATTAAGCAGCTTTCCTGTCGATAATTTAGTCCTGTTGAGCACTTCTATGCGGGACATGTGCGTTTGACTACTACGACGATTCGAAGGCAATCTGGTTCCCTTTCACATTTCTCTCGGTGGTGCAAGTTCGCGAAATGCTCAAACCGCAGCAGTAACAGACGACTCGAACAAACACACGAACACAGATTGCGTACTCCTAGCTCGCCTTACACGCTCAATCAGCTAACGCGAGAAGGGCGTTTATGCGTGCGTTCCCTGGCCCGATAGACCTGGGTGCATAGCGCCGGCCCTTCGTAGCGCCCGTACTCTTTTTTCAGGGTGCGACAAAGTGGTAAAGGAGAAGAAAAAGAAGAGAGAGAGAAAGCAGGCTCGCCGAGTCGCTAATCTGCCAAGCTCGGCACCGTGTTACTCGCCTCATCGCTCCCGCAGGACCCGGCGGCCGAGAGCGCCGCGATCCATTTACCACGCGTCGTCCGCGTGCAACGGCAGGTCCCGGCAGAGGGAAAAGAGCCTGCGGTCGCCGCCGAAGCAATCTCCGGAACGAGTCCCGGCGAAGGCGCCCTACGCTCGCTCGCGCGTATACGCCCGGTCCCGGCGCGGCGATCGCCGTGTGCGGCTGGAGCGAAAAGCCTCGCTCGCGCCCGTTTGTATCTCGCCTCGAGATCGGTTCGATGCCGCCAGGCTCTCGTGGCCGGCTTGCTGGCTGGCTTCGGCCCCGACTTTCGCGCGGTCTCCCACCTCTCTAGCCTGTGAGCCACGTTCCCTCGCGAGTGTAGGGAGCCGGTGCAGGAAGGCAATCCGCAGGGCTTACGGAAACACGCTATAAGGTCATCGCGTATACCGGGGCGTCTATGTGCTGTCGGCTTTCGTTCTGCGGCGCCCCTTTGAGAGGCCGCGTCGGCTGGGGTGCGGTTGCATCATTTGTAACACATTTCCTCTGGTTACTACGTTTCGCGGTGGGGCTTTTCTCTGGTCCGTAGTTCTGTGCAGTTCTTACGAAGCTCCTACGTGGGTTGCTTTCGTCTTTTGCATCACTTTTCCTGTACGAAGAAGAGGAAGGAACAAGAGTAAGGAGTGGTCGATCTTTGCACTTCGGCCAGTATGCTGTCTTCCCTCGTTGTGATCGCATTGAGGGTATGGGTTGGAGCGGAAGCAGATAATTACAATTAGCCGTCGCAAAAGCGGGCATCCCCCACCTTGCCCTATGATTTATTTCTTGTCTGGCCTGTGTGTTACGCACTTCCGCCCTATCGTTATAGTTTCACGCTGCTCGGAGCAGGAACGGCAGAACAGACACGCACGGGAGCATGCTAAACATACACTCACTCGCTCACTCACTCACTTACTCACTCATTCACTCGCTCACTCACTCCACGTGACTTACTACTGTGTTGTGACTGTGATAACGCAGAAGCATATATCGTGCACGGATTCATGCCGAATGATTCTTCTTAGTGTACCTGAATGTAGGGCACCGTCAGGGGAAAGGCTGGAAGATGCCCTCATTATGTTCCTTTGATCTGCCGCACATGTATAATTTTTATCCAGCTATATATAGTTTACTTATTACGCGCCTCGCGTGCGTAATAAATTAGCGCAAAGTACTTCCTTGTCGTGCTTCCCGTATCCTTGCAGAGAAAAGTTACGGAAAGTAAAAAAAAGAGAGAGAGAGAGAGAGAGTGTGTGTGTGTGTGTGTGTGTGTGTGTGTGTGTGTGTGTGTGTGTGTGTGTGTGTGTGTGTGTGTGTGTGTGTGAGAAAGAGAGAGAGAGAATATGCATAGAAAAGCAGGTAATTTAACCAGAGGTAGTTCCGGCAGGCTACCTTGCACGGGGAAAAGGAGTCGGGGGATATGTGGGAAACCGAGAGCGCGCGCGTGCGTGTGCGCGCGTGTGTGTGTGGGGGGGGGGGGATGGAGGGGAGGGGGGGCTGCTGTAATGGTAACGAAGAACGCCGTAAGCGAAAAGTGAAAGAAGAGGAAGAGAAGGGCAAGCAGAAAGGTAGAGTACATATCAGTGGGTCAGGGGAATAGTTGGTTTTTGGAACGGCTGAAATTCGCGTGTGTCGTGTACGTTTGGAACCCGTTCGGCGCAATCGACGGTAATCGGCTCCGGGCCACCGTTGCACTTCGCTCCTCGGAGGAGGCAGGACGTGTGTCGAGTGAGCTCCTGAACAACAGTTTGCAATGTGATGAACGCGATTAAAATCAAGTATCCGGGACCTCAAATAGTTGCGACGCAATGCTGCCATCACTCATTTACTGCTAAGTTGTCGCGGAGCTTTTTTTTTCTTTTTTTTATGCGAGACCCTGTTTGCAAAGGGTATGTTTAAGGACATGTATATAGACCGTTTTTTCGTAGGCGCCGCCATATTGTGAACGCAGTGGCGCCGCCTATGAGCAGCGCCATACTGGCTTGGGTGAAAGCGGTCTTTTGCATGGCAGGTATACGCTCGGCGGTAGGTTCTGGCGTTTGTTTTCGCGGTCGTGCGGTTTGTTTAGTATGACGTGCGTCTTCTACGTGGTAAACGGTTCTGTGAGACGTGCTGAAGTGGTTTGAGCGCGTAATGGCCGGAATTTCTGCTGGCGTTGAGGTGGACGGAACACGCAGCGCGATGTGTGCACGCATGTTTGAGCCTACAATCAGCCTCGGAGATCAATTGTGTATTTCTGAATGTTCCAATCACTAATGTTACCTTATTGCAGTATTATCCTCTATTTCTTAGCTGCGGGTTAGGAGCCATGAAACATACGCGATGATCGTAACAGCGTGTGCTACGATAGGAGCTGCGATGTTATACATTTACAAGCGTTCAAACTGTTCGCTGCAGGTTACATTCAGTGATTACTTGGTTCGATGGATGAGGTTTCCGCCCCTGAATAAAATAGTTTTGGCAAGTAATACCAGCATACCTTACAGTCTGAATTAAGCTTGTCCAGAAAAAGGACTGTTTACGAACTGCGCGAGCGTCCTAAGCAGTGGTAGGTGCTGGACTACTTATATATTTGTTCTATATACCGCATGGTCCAAGCATACGGCATCAGCAGTTATATATTTATAAACGTTGTGCGGCGTGACTATGCGAGGTCCTATTGCGGCGTTAGCCCGTTTTCTCTTGCTTTTTTTTAGAAAGAGGGTGATAATCGAATTTTTTTTTTCGGTTGTGTTCGTTCCGTTCTCTACGGCGTACTCGCACGTATTGCGCAAATTTTGTCCTCAAAAATAGGCATCGCATTCTTTTTATGCGATCCCTCTCATATATTATGGCTATATACAGGCCAAAAAGGCAATGCCGAAGCGCACAGCTTACACATGTATCGTGCCGGTTCCCCAACCGCAGTGATCGCTGTGTTGAGCAGCGCCATCGGCCTCATGCACGGAGGCTAGCGTAGGCATATGGTAATTTGAAGCCTGCTTGAATTGAACTGCGCGAGAACGATGCCTGTGCATCACAAATATTTGATAGCACCTGCCGCTTAGATTCGATTAGATGTTTCGTGGTTGCGTTAGGTTGGCTGTGCACGAGCATGCGCTCTTATGTTTTAGTCCCTATGCCAAGCGATCACATAATGAGCAGAGAGACCATTTCATGCTAGTAATACTGAGACGCCGTTTCTCTTCGTTGAATTAAAACCGTTATATGCAAAAGAGTTCACAACTCATAGACGCACCGCGGCTGACAATGCGCATCGCGTGTTTGCGCCCCCAAGAGATATTTCCGCGTACTGTAGTTACCGATGCACCGAAAGGCTTCCCTGACTACCTTATATGAACGGACATGGCTTAAATTTCACAAAGTACCATCTAAAACATCTCCAAATCGTTCCGCAGCACGCGACAGCAATACTTTCAAGCAGCGCCGCGCCGGATCGCCCAAGCCAGAGAGGAGGAAATGCTCTCCGCGCGCCCTATCCTCCTCGCCCGATGAAACGGTCTATAAGGAGCCCCAAATTATCCATTTCGCACTCTCCCCCTTCGCTGCTTTCTTTCAAAGCCAACAATGCCTCACGTCGAGAGATAGAGAGGGACACATTGCGAAGACGTTTATAAATAAACTCTGGAGTGCGCGGCTCTGGAACACGCCGCTTGTCGACCCACGGCGGTAGCCCAGCGGCTATGGCATTGCGCTGCAGAGCTCCATGTCTCGGGTGCGATCCCTGCCGCGGCGGCCCCATTTTGATGGGGGCAAAATGCAAAAGCGTCCAAGTACCGTGCATTGGGTGCGCGTTAAGAAACCCCAGGTGGTCAAAATAAACAAAATTTATCCGTTGCCACCCACAGTGGCGTGCCTCATAACAGGTTCGTGGTCTTGACACGTTATACCGCAGAATTTAACTTTGATTACATTCGCGGCTCGATCAGTCTCCAGATGACAGTGCTATGGCGCATCATACGGCGCGGACAAACAGCGCGCCACCCTCGCAAGGCATACGCAAAGACGCACCGAAAAGGTTACAGAATCTAAATGGCCGATGCATTGCGTCCCGCAGGAAAGTAGGAAGCTGCCGCCTTTTCATCACTGCCTCCGTATGACGTCACAGTGACGTAGCCATCCCACGCTTTTTTCGCGACTACCACAGGCGACGCGCACATACTGTCGAGGGAGTATAGGAAAACTTACTGCAGGATGCAGCTCGCATGTTACTCTATATATACAACCGGCGGCGACTCTGCGGCACCGCGACCGAGCCGTCGTTATTTGGGTGCGCTCACCAAACCCGACGCGCAGATGCGTCGTATAAATGTTTCACGGGCCAACGCGCCGAAGTGTGCGGAACACAACCGTTCCCGCGATGGGTATGCACTATGTAGGACAATGAAACTTTCATCGCCGCCCCCCGCGCGTTTCGCATGCGTGCGCGCTCCCATACAAGGCCCCGTCGGTTCTGCGGACGCGCACCCCAGCCGACGGAATTTGTGGTCGGAACAGATGCGCAGGCGCGCGCGCGGCTGAGCGCGTGGGGATTTGCAATAGAACACGCCAACGCTTGGTGTTCCCGGGCTGCATCGTTTCGAACCTTGCCGACCAGGCAGCGCAGCGTCAGCAGTGCAGAGTGCGTGGGTACGATTCGTAAAGAGAGATACGAAGCGACCTTCCGTCGAGTTGCGAGCTTCACCGTGCAGAGCTGTTAGAAGCTCCCTTGAAGCGAGCAATGAACCAATCAGGGCCGATCAGATACGTCTGCCTGTCCGTCGATCGGGGTCCGGTCGGAATGCGTGGCTTCAGGAAGTTTTAGCACTGCTGCTGATACTTTGCGTGGTTGCGTTTTATCTAGAAAGAACGCGGAAAGAAAAGCTTATGAAGGTATAAGCTTTATAAGCTTATAAAGCTTATAAGCTTTATAAGCTTTTTTTTTTTCTTCAACTATGAGGCTTTTCTTTCGAGGAAACCGTATGGGTTTCCTTTGTAGCAATTGCTACGAACGGGTGGATGTCTGATTTTCCCTTTTTTCATTACTTCTCTCCACCTTGCGGGTTTCCGCAGAACTACTACGTCAAGCTTTAAAGGCCTCGGGTTTTTGTTACACTTTCGCTGCAGGTTGAGCGCGCGGAAAATAAAGTGTCCGTAACTCCGGGAGCCATTGCCGGTTTCCTCTAGGTGGCGGTCGAGCAATCGTGTGCACCTTCTCTTCAAGGAATGAGCCCGCAGCATGGGCACGGAGGAAAAAAAAAATAACGATAATGAATGCGAAAGCGGGTTCAGTTGAGCCGCGAAGTGTGGCTTGTGTGGCTATATAGGTAGTCCTAAATGGAGTGCCACTGAAGAAGCTGGAAGCAGTATACGTCTCCGGCTACTCCTTTTCACATATATAAGGAATACAAAATTTTCTGGAAAAAATTAACGAATTAATATAAATAAAAAAGAAAGTAATAGTAGTAGAACGAACAATTTAACAGAACAGAACTCGGTCATCCTTTGGAAGGCAATTTCGCCCAGTAATGAAAAAGGAAAGAAAACACGGAAGAGACGGTGCATAGAGAATTGGCAGATACAGTTGTATTTCTTTGGTTATTCAGTGATGACAATATATATATACATATATATATATATATATATATATATGTACTTGAAAGCAAAGGTTGCTTAACAATCAAAACATATACGTTGAGAGTGCGGAATTTGAGTCGATATACATGCTTGCAGGACCGTCGTTTGGAGGCGCCCTGCACGTTTAGAGCCGATCTTCTCAAATCTACGAATTTTCGACCCGAGTGTGTGTGTGGCGTGCGCTTGTTGTTGTGCGAGCGCTGTTACTGCCGTGGCCCGCGTTTCGTGCTCCACCTTCGACAGTGGGTCAAACTGGTCCGGTCCTGGCCGGTGTTGGCCAGCCAGCCCTCAATCGCGACCCCCGCAGGCGCTGACCCTCTACATTACATGAGAAAAAAAGAACGGCCTGAGCTCCGCTGCCACCGTTGGGAGATAAGTCCGATGCAGGCCACAGGGATAATCTGTGTCGCCCCGTCCGGTTCTTTCCGCCGCTATCATTCGCGCGCGCCGTTGACGCACGCTCAGTTGCGGTCGAGCAATGCGCGTGATCCGAGCTTATCCCCGTAGCACTGCACCTGTAGTGCATCGCGAAGCAGCGTGTGTCACCTCGCGTCCTTCTTATCTCGGCGCCACAGCACAGCGCGCGTTGTTGCGGAAGATCCGCGGGATGGTTTCGTTTCGGGTCGCCCTTTGCGCAATGAAACGACAGCAGTGTCAAGGCGTGTGTACAGTTTACGCAATTGTCCAGCGAGATTAGATAATCGGACAACGCGTGGAACATCTTTCCTTTTTTATGCGACGCATATTACTAGAGCTCAACCCAGCTCCTCAGGCGCGGCGGTGTCGCCTTCAATACCACGTGACACCGTGACGTCACGACAGAGGAGAAACGGGGCTCCAACTCGCGCCGTCGCTCGCGGCGTCGCGGCGGTATATAAGCAGCTGCGCTTGCCTCTGCTAGACACTCTCGAGGTGAGATGCCTCCTGGAGACAGAGCTGCTCGTTGGAATGAGAAGCGAAGGTTGCGGCGTGCTACAGAGACTGTTTGTAGGTGGCTTTGCTACGGCGCAGCGACTACGCGCCCCGCATCGGACGCGGTGAGCGTCGAGCAACGCAGCGTTCGGCGCGACAACGAAATGTGCGCCTGAGCAAGCGCCGCACGCCTGAGCCGACGCCGACGACACCGGCTTTTCTGCGACACGAGCTCCTTAACGCTGTCGCGTTAAAATAAAGGCTAGTATACTTCGCATCCTGGGCTTAACCTTAGCTAAGCCACAGCCAGTTTTTTGCAACCAGCAATTATGCGGACGCTCGCCGTCGGTGGCGCCACCGTCGTTGTAGTGATCTACCACTGCGGCGCATGCGCGGCTCGCGCGCTGACATTCAGAGGTTTTTCACAGGTGCGCTTAATGCGCTTGTCTGAAAAAAAAAAATAGGGCAGCGACGTCGACGCGCCGTGAACGCTCTGCTCAGTCGCCCCACGAGACAAGCAAGGGCCATGCTTCTGTCTTCCGTTGCTGGCATGGACGCTTTGCGCAGGCACACTATAAGCACAGTATAGCGTTCCTGCTCCCCTGTTTATGTGAACGTTCTGGTTTGAGTTGTAAACGTCAAGCTAACGTTATCTAATGTTTCACTACACTCGCGAACAACTTCCTCGGTATGAAGGGATAGAGCTGCGGAGACAAAGCGCGCACAAGTGAGAGCGCTTCTGAAAAGAGTCCCGCGTTTTAATCCACGTTAGTTTAGGCAGGGGAAGAGAAAACATAGGCACCTTATTAGCAACAGTTAAATAAGGCAAATCACAACACTGAGTGTAGAAGCTTGCGTATTTTGCGGCTTTTTTCCCTTCCGCGTCTATAGGCAAACGCGAAACCGTCGCACGGAGAAACTGCAGTCGATTCAGCGTCTGTTCCGAGCAACCAAAAGCGCTGTCAAATGCTGGCGGACTACTTGGCGCCGCAACACATGTGCAGAAGCTCCGCCCCGTAGCTTTCCCTTCGTAGCCACAGAAAGTTGTTAGGGGGCCTACTTAAAGCTTTTAAGGGTGTCAGAAATTTCGGCCCACCCGCCGATGTCGCCTCCGTGTTAAGCCCGTTTCACATGGTGCGAATTCGACTGCGTTTTCGCGCTTGCGAATTCGCAGTTGCGGCAAATGGGCCGTCGGACCTTTCGTGCGTGCGATTTTTCCATGTTCGGAGCGCTGAACTTCTTTGCTAAATGCACACGCGGCAGAGACGGGGAACCAATCACAATGTGGATGGTAGACACGTCACTGTGGCCTTCCTACTTATTCTGTTTTGATGAAGTAACACACTGAAACACTAAGAACTTTCACGGAAACAGTTTCTAAATTGCTTTACTTTGTTCTTATACCGAAGCGGACTAACACCAAGAATAATTCAGTCCTCCGCGAAGTGCTCGCAAATGCGAAAATCGCAGCTACCGCGCACGTTGCATGTGAAACGGGAATGCGAAGTACGCATTTGCGGAAATCGCAGCTGCGAAAAACGCAGTGTGAAATCGCACCATGTGGACCGGGCTTTTGCTGGACCCGCGTATATAGTTGGAACATCGCGTCCGAAAAGTTCAGGCGCAACTCTAAACCTTGCTATCGCAGTCAGCGGATCGCCCTTCGTGCGAAACGGCCAATTTTCTTTTTTTTTAAATAAACACTATCATGGTGCGTTGGGAGCAATTATGCAGTTTATTTTCACACTCGGTACGTATTGGTGATTGGTTATGCAAAATGGTGGTTTAGAAGGAAACGTCTCGCCTTCTCAGCGATGTAGCGTGCACCCCCCGGCATTTCAGTAGATTTTTGTGATTTAAGACTTATGATTACCAGCATTAAATCTGCCGCTCGTTTTGTCCAATTTTGCACTTGCGAAATTGAAATTAATTTCAAAATCGCTTCACTAGTAAAGCGCAATCAATAAAAATGTGGCAGGTCCCACTTTAGTTGCTCTGTAGTCTAGAGCCATACCAATTTCTCGCTACGCACGCTCAAATGTTATAAATAGCGAAATTCGCTGAAACGGGGTTTAAACTGCTAAATTCCGCATTTTTCTTTGTCACACAGGCAGCATCTATTTTCGCAAAACTAAGTTGCAGACTGTTCTTCTGGGCCTAAAAAACTGCATCAAATGTTCAAATGTTCATCGTATCAAAATGGAAGATGGTGTACGTCATTTTTGCCGGAGGTCCTCGTGGCGTTTTATTTTTCCATCCTAGAATGTCCTTCACTGACCGCGTGGTGCGCAAGCTGAATGCACGAAATGCAAGCCGTAACGAAGTCATTCATCAGAGTAGTCGGTCGTCTTTCATTTGCCCTTCATTTGCCCTTCATTTGCCCTTCATTTGCCCTTGGCAACGCGCCGTCACGACGGGCCCAATCGTGCACTCCTTGGTCGCCGCCTCGTGTATCTCGTTTCTTAGATTGTCTGGAGTTTTAATTATTTTTTTGTTGCCTTCGAGGGCTGCATTCTGGGTCCGCGTTGTTTTCACATTCCCAGTGTGCTCAGAAGCGCACGGAATGAAAGAGGAAGAAAGGAAAACTCAGGAGCGCCATCGTGTAACCGTTTCCATGGAAACGGGTGCGCGGTATTTCGAAGGCGTGCCACTGCCATGCGTGTATTTAGCTCACGAAATATGTAGGCGGCCTGGTACCAGAACAAAAATAGAGAGATGTAAAAAGAAAGAAAGGCAAATAAAAGGAGAGAGAGAGAGAGAAATAGAGAGAAATCACAGTGGCTGTCATTGGCCGTAACGAGCTCCGCTTTACTTTATCGTCATTTTGCGGCGTTTGCGACCTCATTACCACCGGTGCTGCTTAGTACTGCAGCCAATAGCGTTATTCGGTCGTTGATTCGGCTATATGCTAGTGAGTGCGTAATTTATCGCGTAATAGTTTAGCTCCACTGCTTTTCCTCTTTCTAATCGCGTATTATCATCTGGCACTGGTCTTACAGCCCTTCAGTCTGGCCTTAACGCTATAACTAACTGGTGCAAAGCTATAGCAAATCTATTTGAATGCTAAAAAAGTGTAGTGATGAGAATATTGTGTCCTGAAAATCGGCTACTTGTAACCCTCCTCTTTGTAATATTGATAGTTGCGTGCTAGACGAAGTTACCTCGTTAGAGTATCTAGGAGGTCTGATAGCTGCTAATATTTCTTGAAAAACTCATGTTAACTATGTTTTTTTTAATAATAGTAATCGCACGTTAGGTTAATTACGCCGGAACCTTTCGAGAACACCGTCGTCTCCTAAATTAACAATGATATAAAACACTTGTAAGGTTTAGGCTTGAATATGCATGTGCTTTGTAACCTTAGTCAGGAATTTCTTATTAATCAACTAGAATGCGTACAAAGCCATAGTGCACGTTTCATCCTGTCCAATTATTCCTGCTTTTCTAGTGTATCATCGATCAAGCTCTCTGCAGCTTGATCGTAGTGATTCAGTTTATGTGCCATGTCCTACTAACCACCGTCATAACATCGGCGTCCCTTTTTGTCGCGCTAATTTGTTTTATACTTCATTCATACCGCTCGCAGCCCGAAAGTGGAAGCACTTGTCCGTCTGCGCCGTCACCCTTCTGAATGCTTCCGCATTTAAATCTGCCGTTGAATATTATTATATGCGCTAAGCGCTTATGACATGCACTTCTTTTTACAGCGAAGCTGTTAAGGGCTGCTGTCATGTCTGCGTGTAGAAAAAGACTATCATCAGAATTGGCTCCAGCGTCGTCTTCTTCTACAGCTGGCCACTGCTCCCGCATTGGTCTTCTTAATTAATAAATTAACACGAGGACGTTACCAATAATTTATAAAGACTGTAACGAACCGTCGGGATTTACCCAGTGATAAATACCGGGGTCGCACGTTTCAGCTTCGCCGCTTAACCATCCGCACGGAGTGCTTGGGCTGGCACTTCTCTTTTTTTTTTCTCCTCTCCCTTGTGTAATGCCCTCGGGCATTGAAGGTATTCAAATAAATGAATAAATGTTGTTGTCGTTGATGGTGACGACAACGACGAGCACAGTGGTCAGACCACAGTCGCGACTTTGTAACCCCAACCAAAAAGTTTTCAGAGGATGGAATACAAAACAATAAAAAAAAGAAAACAGATAAACAAAGGGAAGTTTGCTGCTGCCATTGCATTCATCCTGGAATGCGATTGCGCATCGGACACTCCCAAGCATGACTATCACGTCGCTCGCCATTATGACGCACTGGCTGCTGGGCACGATGTCTCGGGTACGACTAGAGTGTACTAGAATGTTTTGAGTGGAAGGAGCGGAGACCGGTTCTATTGTTAACCGGGGCCCCCGCTTGCGTAGAAAGTTGCGGCGGCGCTGTCGTCGACCGCACTTGAAGAGACTTGCTTGCTGGGAATGGCTGTTGTGCTTGGTTTTGGCAGTTCTTCCTATCGAGAAATCTCTGCTGGCCTGCTGTTCATCTGTGATGCCTCCCAAGCGACGGCTAAATCACTGTTACGCGCCTCGGTGCAAGACGGGATATGCTCGAACAGGACATAACCCCAAGCTGTCCCTTTTCAAAGCTCCAGCTGACGAAGAACGGCGACTGGTTTGGCAACGGAATTTACACAGGTCTGACAAACCACTGGACGTCGACTGTGCAGTGTGCGAGCTGCATTTTGAGTCGCGTTTCATTGTAAGAGACTATGTGCACATTGTGAATGGTGCTGAAGTGCGAATTCCTAGAGGATCACCTACTCTTTCCCCCGATGCGGTGCCGACAATCTTGCCGAACTTGCCCAGCTACCTGAGCGTGAAAACCCCGGCACCGAGGCCAGAGAGGAAACGACAACAAATAGTGACTCCTGAAAAGAATATAAAGCGTCGTCGCACGGATGCTTTATCTCCCACTCGATCAGACGACGTTGATCGTGGTGCAGTGGGACACGAAGGAAACGATGCTAGTGCTGACTGCGTTGGCCTAGCTGATCTTCGCAAGCTTGCGCTTCCTTCGAAGTCATGGGCACCGCATGAATTTCAAAATTTTCCTGGAGTGTCATACGTGGCCTGCACACTGGACTCCCGCTCAAACGAGCTCGCAATTGATAGAGCCGTGTTTTTTGATTGTTCAAGCCAGGACAGCGTCGAGTTTAAAGTGTTTGTGTCAGGAAAGCTCGTAAATAAGTGTCGTTTGATGACCGTGCAAGAAGCAACAGAGCTCTTGCAAAGAGCTGCGAAAATTCCTGTGTGCTGCGGAGCGGCAGAAGCGTCGTTTGTGGCTTCGTGTGAGCTCACAAAAGCTATTCATGCACAAATCCAGGCAAGAAGAGGAGCCCTCTTCAGTGTGAACTGCTCAGGGAGATCACCAGATGCAGGTAAGATTGAAATGTTCATTATTTCACGAAATGCAGAGCACTCCATGGAGATACATTTAAGTAAAACTCCAAATAAGTTTTTATATGATCATACCTGCTTCAGTAAGTATAATCATGTGACAAGAAATATTAAAGACTGCTGTATCACATTTTGTAAGGCATTTGAAGGATCCAATTCCTTTTCTATTTTTTTACAGGGTTGCCTTGCATACACTGCAAGTACCTGCGCAAGACCCTACAGACGAGAAAGTCACGCCTGAAATGCCGAGTGAGGAAAACTACTCGCAGCAATTTGTGCAAACTCCGAGCTTCGAACAAAAAAGCTAGCAGACTTGCATCAAAAGTTAAAACACTAAGTTGTATTATCGCCAGCATGAAGAAAGCTGCTGCAGCCACCGCCGAGAGCATTCTGCAGGACAGAATTCAATCTTTGACCGCTAAGCAACAGCTAGCTGTAAAGCAGTGCTTTCAAGCTGCAAAAAGAAAAAGCACCCGAGGCATGCCATACGACAAAGAGTGGATGCTTGAATGCATTCTGCTGAAGATGCGAAGCCCTAGGCTTTATGAATACATCCGCAGACAAAAGATCCTAGAGCTTCCAAGCAGATGTACCATAAGAAAGTACTTGTCATATTATATGGGCAGTTTTGGGTTCAATCAGAACATGCTGGAAGCACTGAAGAAGAAAACCTCTTTAATGGACCCTTTCAGGTGCCACGGCGGGCTGATTGTAGACGAGATGTCTCTATCCGAGCACCTGTCCGTTGACAGTGCTGGCAAAGTTGCTGGCTTCGTGGATTTGGGCCCCTACACACCGAAAGAGCAGGTGCACTTGCTGTCAAATCATGGGCTTGTCGTTATGTTCGTTCCTTTAGTTGGAAAGTGGACTCAGATCTTGGGCACATTTGCAACCCACACCAACATCAAAGGAGATCTTCTTGCAAAGATTATCCTTGACGCCACAGTTCTCGCTGAGCAAGCAGGTCTCTTTGTTGATTATGTAACATGTGATGCTGCGCCATGGAATCGGAAGATGTGGCGAGTGATGGGTGTGAAGGCAACAGCAAAGGAAATAGTAGCAAAGAGGGTCCACCCATTGGACAACAAACGTTTCCTACATTTCCTGTCGGACTTCCCTCATCTGGTGAAGAACCTTCGCAATCGGCTTCTGCAAACAACCTTCGACACACCAGACGGAACAGTAAGTTCTATTCTCGTAATAAACAATAGTAGGCATGGCTATAGCTTTGGTGCACCATGTTTCGCGTCCTGGCGCAGACATGACTGTCTATAATATGGCTATAAAGTGTGTTGGGCACTTGTGGTTCATATGAGCGTGAACATTTATTTTGCATTTGCATCACAACACGAGATGTAATAGCTCATTCCTGTTCGTCTTCATTTTTATTTTTTCATATAGGTATCCCTGGATCCACTTAAGGAAGCCCTCAATCTAGATGCAAACAACATAACACTAAAGGCAATGCCCCGACTGACAAAAGTGCATCTTGAGCCTAACAACTTCGAGAAGATGAGAGTGTCCTATGCTTTTCAGCTGTTCAGCTCGGACACTCTAAGAGGCCTGCATCTCTACAAGCCCCAGCTTGAAAAACGTTGTGGACACATTGCAGCAACACAGATGTTCTTCCGGTGTGTATTGTTAATTCAGCCCTCCTTTTGATATTCAAAATTATTATCATCTTACGCTTGCTTTTGCATTCTTATCCTGTGCCTTTGTAAAAGGCCTATAAATCCCAACATCCAAAAGCGACATGGGTTATATGAGATACCCACTTAGGGATGTTTAAAGGTCACTCATGTTGTACAGCACATGGGCTATTTAGCATTTCACGTTTTTCTTCGAATTGCAGCTACTGTGGCTATAATTCAATATAGTATTTTCATTTCTTTTTGCAGTACTTAGATGTTCTTGGCATTTTCTTTATCTGCAATGTCACACCCTTTTCATGATTGATACCGTCAATTCAGCAACCTTAAAACCAATTATGTTTACTTTTCTACAGGAGGATGGAGTCCCTGATCACCACAATGACGTCACGTTTCCCATCTGAAGCTTTGAAGCCTGACTCACCTGCAGTGCAGGAGCTTGTTAATTTCCTGGACTTCTTGAATAAGTGGGAAGCTCATGCAAAGAAGGGGAAGTTCCTGAGTGAATCAACAGCTGAAGGACTGAGAGTCACTCTTACAAGTACCTTGGAGCTGTTGAAGTATGCAAATTCAGAGCTTGGCTTTTCATATGTGATGACATCACGCCTGAGCCAAGACAAGCTCGAGAGCACATTCGGTATTGTAAGGCAATCGTCAGGCTGTAATGCCCACCCAAGCCCACAGCAATTCCTAATAACCATCAACTGCCTCAATTATTACAATCTGGCAAAGAGCGTCGCTGGGTCAAATGTGCCTGAGGTTATGGTTAGCTCGCTTCTATCAGTCAAGGACCAAGCGGCAGGTTCTCACAAGCAGCAGAAACTTATTGATATGCTGATCAACATGGGTAATCTTGATGAAGCTGAAAGAGCTCTTAACAATGAAGAAGCTATGACTGAACATTCTTATAACAATCAGAGGAGTGACTCAAGGCTTACGTACTATATTGCAGGGTATCTTGCAAGAAAGTGTATCTTGAAAACAAAATGTCGTGTTTGCATGGATCAGCTTCTGTTACCAGCTCGCGATGGCAAAAATTTGAATGATGCCACATTTACAAAAGCATGCGATTTTGATGGCTTGCTCTACCCCGCATTGAGCCTCTTCAAGTTTATCAGTCATCTTGAGGACGTTTTCACAGGATGTTTTAGCTCTGGAGAACTGCATCATGACAGCATCATGGATGTGCTTGCTCTTCTGAACAAGACAGGCATGGACCGTATTGGATGCGATCAGCACTTCAAGGAGCTCACCTCAAGTTTGACTGGGTTTTATCTTGTGACCAGAATGCACTTTTTTGTCAAAGGCCTCAACAAGTCTCGTGACTTCGCCCGAAGGAAAGCACAGCAGCATTTAAAGTTGAGCCGTGTGTAGAAAATTGAGATGCAATATTTTGTTGAGGACTGAGTGGGGCACAGTATATGTGAATAAAATTAGTTGTGTCATGCATATTCATGTATATTTCTTTAAGCGGGGGGGGGGGGCGGCTACTGCTGCCTGAAGACTGGGCTGTCGTGCACAAGGTTTGCCTGACCTACTGGCGCTTCTCTCAAGTTTGCGGAAAGTTGGTATTAGATACATGAACTAGAACTGCACTTTTACTAGGTACAGCCTTTGACAAGAGCTCAGAGGTCACGGGGTTTGCTTCAAGGCCATGTAGTGGGGCTCCTGTAGCAATTTTGGGCGTTCAGCCCATTGGAGGTAGCGGGACCAAAACTCTTACCTTCAGGAGATATGGAACGCTGGAAATGCATTACGAGCTACGTGGTGCGGCTCGGAAGCGAACCCCGTCGGCTCGCAATTTTTACAAAGGCTCTACTTGCACTGATGCTGCAAGTAAGTCCACTAGCTCGCCCTTCTAAAGAACTGCGTGCGCTAAAAGACAACGAAAGCGTTACATGTGACCGAGGCACGCTCCTCGCCGAACCCTGTCCCATTCCCCGTCGTTGGTGTGTGCGATGACATTAAGGCAACAACATTGCAGTCACTGCATGCCGCAAGGCTGTTGCGTAATTCCGTGTCGCAGCGTCGTGCAACTAAACAAGATCGCGGATGTACACGGGGAGGGAGCTCCTGTGTAAATTTCCAGGCATTTCACCTACAGCTACGCATTGTTTTGGAGTTCTTTATGGGGTGGGTGAGGTCACAGAGAATTTGCATAATTCATTTTTCTAAAGAGGAACGATGCATTAATCTGAACATCACGCGGGCATTACGCAGCGTCTTCCGTACGCTGCAGCAGACGGCAGGCTGGCCGCGAAGACGCATTCAAGTGCGGTTGACTGCAGCGCCACCGCCAACTTCCACGCTCACCGGCCCTCTCCGCGGCGGCCGGTCGCGCCACTCAAAACATTCTAGTACACTCTAGTACGACTCCGACCCCAGTGCCCACATCGCGACGGAAGCAGAATACAACGCGGCTTGTGTACAGTGCCATCACTCTGCAGGAAGTCAAATTGGAACACTTCGCTACGGTGTCTGTCAAAGTCCAAGTATATGTTGGGGTGGAGGGGGGGAGAGGTTAAACTCAAGAAATAATTACTTAATTAGTCATTGGCGGTGCTTTCCGCCACACGCCTTGCAGTTCAATTAATTTCCACCATTGTCCAGTGTAAAGTATTGGCTCGTGCACAATGATTAGAAAGCAACTTTGCATGTGGGTGAGACCGCTATCGGACGAGTTTCTTTTAGGTCCTTGGCCCTAATGCAACCAGCGCAGCCCCGGTAACAAGAGCCGCTATAGCTTTTCTCCAAGCCACTGGGCTGGACGCACGGCTTTAGATAACCACAACTCTGTGAATTTGTATATACGCATCTCTTCCTTATACCGTCATCATTCATCAGCCCTTTCCCTCCCCGTCCCTTTTCCCCAGTGTAGAGTAGCAGGCCAGAGCAAGTTATAGCTCAGGCCGACCTCTCTGCCTTTCTGTAAATAAATTTTTCTCCCTTCTTGCATGTGGGTGCCGTGTCGAGTGCGAATTGAAGCTCTCTCCTGGCAAGCTGCATTCGCGGCATAGAACCTTGCGATTTCTTCGGTATTCTTACAACATTGACTTTGTGTAGGGACCCCGTCGACGGTGCATTATGGCGTAGATCACGATCACTCCAAATGGCAGAAGATTACCGCACTACAACGCCTGTGACATGGTTCATGTTTTCTCCCTTCCTTTCTTTTTAACAATAGGAGTCGTAAATTTTAATACAAACAAAAAATGAATCGAAATAAACAGAGGAAGTATGAAAGGTTCCAAAAGCAGGTACAACACTAAAAGAAGGCGCATGTAAATCAAACAACAGTAAACGAAAAAAAAATTATTTACATGTAGCAAAGGAAAACGTTGCACTCGGAAAAATTAAACAACTATACGTTGCATCATATGCAACTATATACACGTGCACACACGCACGTGGGAAGTGTTTCACACAGATAATACACAGACCAAATTAATTTAAACAAAGTTGTTAAAGCTTATAGAGCAGATCTCAGTGATGACGCGTTACTATGATGAAATGACGGCGTGTCATCGCTGCCCTCAAAAGAGCTGGAGTGTTGCAAGCTGCAGGCAAAAAGCTGCCGGCAAATGCTCCGCCCGAGCGCCTCTTATCAAGTGCGATGGGCTAGGTATGAAGCCAGTCACAATAAATCTGGCGAAACGCGACACAGCCACTCGAAACCAACAGGCAACGAAGGCAAGGAAAGCACAGCGGAAATTGCCTGTGGCTTTAATTGAAGTGTAGAAATTATATGAAAGAGAAATGAAAGTGGATGAAGAAAGAAGGAACATGCCGAATCCGCATCTTTCGAATTACGCTCGCACTGGTAATGCGGAATATGTAGCAAGACGGCAAGGCGCCTTGTGTTCTCAGAGGTGCCCTCGATACAGTCGTTGCTGCGCTATACGTGAGTCGACGACTCGCTCAGTGGGCCTTCGTGGCTATACACGAGGGCTCCGCGTTCCGGGTATACATGACCAAATAGGTAGCGGCTTTTCCTGTAGCCCTCTTGAAGGCACATGACGACGAATCCCGATTTATGCTTTGTGCTGGAGAAGCAGGCAAAAGGCTGTGTGCGCTGCGCAAGCCTGGTTGATATCGCTCCCGGTGTGATGTTCATGTAGCGTGCATAACATTCCAAACGTGTAATCAACGTATATCATATACAGTGTTCAAGGAGCATATAAGACAAGGCATCTAACATGATGATGATGATGACGACTACGACGACGACGACGACGACGATGATGATGATGATGATGATGAAACCAAATTTGCGCGCTTCTTTCTCCGTCGGTATCCGCGCTGAATGCAACAAGGAGCCGGCTATAGTACAAAGTACAAACCGGCTCCTTGTAGAGTCAGCACCTACATTGCCAAATTTTCTCTTTCTCTCACTACTCTCTGGTTAGCACGGAGTGCTAACCAGAGAGAACTCTCCGTTGATCGCGTTGACGCCAGTCGTGCCTTGACCTTCAAACCAGCATTCTGCGCCAGCTATAAAGCTGAACACAAAGGGGCCCTCTGCTGCTGCCGCCGCGCCGTCAGTGCTGTTTTCGTTTTCAAGATGCGAGCTTAACTGAAGCGGTGACTAAGCGGTAACCACGTTGGCATTCCCTTTACCTTTGGTGATAATCACAATTTTTTTTGTTTCTCCTCAGATTTGAGCGTCTGTCCCACCGCCGCTCCACTCGTTTTTGTGCTATACCATTATCCTCCTGAAACGCAGCAGCACATTCTGTTCAGCAGCATTTGCGCTTGCTGCCTTTGAACTTCAAAGGCCGCTTCGGTAGCCTATAAAACCAAAAATTGATTCCATCTTCCAGGCTGAAATTTCCTTACCTTTCTTTCTCTCTTTCTTGCTTTCTTTCTTTTGTTTGCCTCAATGCCCTCCCTGACCATTGGCGTGAGTGCCGTCTGCGCAGAGTGCTCGTTCGCGTGTCACCATGCCTGAGTATCGGGGAAGGAGGGAGAGAGGGAGGACTGAGAGGAGGATATCATCGACGGGCCTTCTGATTGGTCGTCCGTTAGTCAGGCCCGGTTCTGCACAGCAGCACGACGAGTCGCACGCGCTATGGCCATTTTCTCGGCCGGTTCTGAACTTCTCCGGGCGTGCACGTGAGGTCATGGAAAGGAACGAAAGAAAGGATGAACGGAGTAAGACAAACTCAACTGCATTGATAAAATCTTCCTTTCATTTTTTCTTCGTTTTTTTTTTCATTCTTTGTTTGCGCTGACTTTACATGCATGATCACTAAACCGCGCGTCCCGCGATTACGAGTATTGTTTCCGAAGAGCCCCCTCCCGCGTGCGTTTGGGTGTGTGCGTGATAGTGAAACGCGTCATGAAAGGAATCTCTGCTTCGTTATCCACGAACAATGCAAACACGAAGGAAACGGTGTTAAACAACATTGCTTAATGTGAGTTTCACTCGGGTGAAAACGAACCGGGATAACTAAAAGAAGAAACGTCACACTATTTTCCTAACGAACATCACTCTTTTAACGCGATAGCGTTAAGGGGCCCGCGTCGCAGGAAATCCGGCGTCCTGCGCCGTCTGCAACGTCTACCGTCATATCGCGAAAAGTCATTCCGAGCCACGCATATTCTATACGGCAGTACAGTTTTTATTCTATCACTAAAGTTGCTCATACCGTGTCTTACGTTCTTTACAAAGTTATTCCCCGGAATTTTGAGAACGTCAGCGCACAAACGAATGTCATGAAAAAAATCACCGACAGCACATGCATATTATGTTAAGTCTTCTCTGACTGAAATATCGAAAGTTCGAAACAATAACAGAATATAGGCCCACGCAAGAGGCCGCGTTTCTACGAGAAAGCTCGCCTTCTTGCGTAGATTTCGCCACCAGCGTTTCCCTGTAGAAATTACGGTTACATAAGCTGCAGCTGCTCGCAAGCGTGAGAAGCAGCCGGGTATCTTTGAATGCTGTCGCGTTCCACCCTTAAAGGCGAAGCTTAAGCGTCATCCAAACTTTTTGATGTGTCCCATACGCGCCAGATTCCAGCCCTTTCTAATACGCTTCCACAGCATGCCTTCCAGCGTCGTCCTTTCTTTTCTCGTCGTGAGCGCGTCATCAAAGTCTGGGCTACGATACAGTCCGGGGTTTCGTCAGTGTTGTGTAACGTACTTTCATCCATTCATCTAAAGTTAAGACGTGTGCCGACAGATGGAAACACCCTGTTGGATAAAAGTTGTATAAACCTGTCTGATCTGATTCAGGCATGCTCATAATCCTCATAATCGCTCAATCACTCATATTCCACTGTGCAGTTTCGGAACGTTGAACGCCACAAAACATTTTGTATTATTTAAATTGCACTGCCATTCAATTCAGCTACTGAGATCCGGTGGGCTCGAGTCGCACAGAGCCGTACGTCGACTCGATGCATGTGGCTCTAATTCATAACATTTGCTCACCTCATCTTTTTGTGGATGCTTGTGGAGCATTTCTGTGTTTCCCATTTGAATATGAGCAGTCCACACCATTTGTTGGTGCCAACGCCTTCTTATCTATTCAAGTCAGTAAATAAAAAAAAATGAATAAAAGGAAAACGTATTGACGAGGGCAGTGAGTACCGTTTACGCCTAAAGATACTGTAGTACAAAGCGCGCGTGTGGAATCACATTAAACGAAACGTGGGAAGCGGAGGTTCAGAAACGTCGCAGAAAAGTTTCGATGGCGCATATTTTCGTCATGTTCAATATGCACATTCTTCATTCCGACTCATTTCCTTGTGGATTAAATTCTTGCTGCTTCGGCGTAGCTATTTCGCTGCGGGCGCTGTTTTCGTACTGTGTGCTTGAAGTCATAAAGGCTTGGCCACTGTTCTTGTTTATTTTATTCCGTTGCTGTCACCTCTGTGCGATTTCTTATTCGCAATAGAACGCGTCCCGGGGTGATGAATCTTGTATTGTTCTGTTCAGTCCTACTGGCGGATTTCGATTTCCGTTCGGGGCAAGAAAGTAAAAATTTTGTCGCCACGTGTGCTTAGTCGGATAATTCTCTCTCCCTTTATTTCTCTCTCTCCTTTAACGCGATCAAAGCTCGCAGACTAGATGAATAAAAATAATTTCGTAACAATGGAAATTGCCCACCTAAAAATAAAACAATAAAAACGATCCGGTATGTTGATAAACTGTAGCCATTCGTTTGTGAGGCTGAATGTCTATAGATTGCTGTCTTTTTTTTTCTTCATTTCTTTCTGTCTCTCCTTTTCTTCTCTTGCACAAATATTTGTTCACCATGTTTGGTTCATATTGGGTGACGCTTTTTGTACTGCGCTCCTACAGTCTAGAGTTAACTAACTTAGGTTCACGTTTGTAGCGTCGAAACTATTCTTTTCAGCAGTCTGTGGTAGCGTGACCTTCAGTGACCGGCCCTACTGTGTGTGATCTGTACTGTGTGTTCTACTTTATTCTTTAGATTTGTCCTGTTGCTCCTTCTTTCCTCTTTCCTCCCCTTCTTCCTATCTTCCGTTTCTGCGTTGCTGTCACCTGCCTTCTGAAGAGAAGGCAGGCGTTGTGCCCCTTCCGGTGGCAGTTGCCAGCCTGCTCCTCGCTTTCCCTTTCCTATTTATTGTGTATGTGTGTTCAAAACAAGTAATAATAATAATAATAATAATAATAATAATAATAATAATAATAATAATACAGTCTGATGGCCTATCACTATATTCTCGTTTTTTGTTTACCTTTAGGCTCAACTCTCCGTCTTTCTCTACCATTAAGCAGTTTTCTTCTATACTGTGTCGGCATCATGAATAGCCTGAACGATTGCGTGACTCTTATTCAGAAATGCCAGGAGTGACATTCCGTAGATTGCGCGTTAATCGGCATATCGGTTTTCCTTTGGCAACCCTGCTTCTAGAGTTTCCATTTCTACCGCAGATTAAGTAACATGCCCAACGTAACGTTAATTACGTAGAATTTAGTGCGCGGGTGCATTGTTGAAGCACGTAATAATCACCGGCGCCTGTGTATACCGGGTTTTACTCCACGAGAAATAAAAGAAGTTTACCATGTCGCCTGCGAGAAAGCTTTCGTTCTTTCTTCTTTTCTTCTTTTTATAACGAATGCAGAGTCATTACTAATTGTAATGGCGGACAGTGCCAGTTTTGACACCACGTGATCCAGGATAAGCGTTAAAGCATCTTCTCCGTGACTGCCCCTCACATAAAGATGAGGGGCTTGCTCTTGGGACAGCTTTAGGGAACTTAGATGAGAGACCTTTTACAGAAGATAATGGAACTGCGGCCTAGTGCGTCTGCGATGTGCAAAACTACGAGAGCTGCTTCATTTCTCGAGCTGCAGCAGCCTACATGACCGCTTGTAACACATCGAACAAGGAACATATACACACTGTGAACTTCGCACCTCATTTTTTTTTTTCGGTCGGCTTCCCCAGTTCAGGGTAGCCAACTGAACTCAGCCTTGCTAACCTCCCTGTCTCTTCCCTTATCCGTCTGCTCTTTTACCAAAGCTTGCCTACGTGCAAAGCCGGCGCGTTTTCTTGCGCAAGGAAATTTGCGTCTGCGTACTCATTCATTCTACATCATATATAGTGTCTTATCGGCGTTGATATTGCTTATTATTTCTTTGTTTTGTGGTGCCGATTATGACCGCGCACATTTTGTTGCTGCTTTGTCGTGACCCGCTAGTCGTTGCTTTGTTTTGCCATACCAGCATCTTCCCTCCCCCTTCCTCCTTCCCAAGAAAGAAGAAAAAACACAAATGCTGCTCTCGTCCGGCTTTGTACGAGCGGTGCCGCATATATACCAGTTACGAGTACAAAATTCCGCCGCTATACTGGCTGCCGCGACGTGCTCGTTGAAAGCGTGCGCTGCGTTGCTTTCTGCGACGCCATCATCCCGGTCGTCCTCATATTAAAGTCCGACGGGCGCATTCCCGCGCTCGCGAACCCCAGCAACGCCCCATTTTGCGCGGCAATTTCGGCGCCGCCGCGCTATTGCGCGCGCGGTTTCTTCAATCACCCCCTTCTCCCTCTCCTGTCTGTTCCTTTCTTTCTTCCACGAAAGTTCGTTCTGTAGTGGTTCCTTTCTATCGTTGCCGCAACATTATTACGACGTTTCGCGACCAGCGCGGGCATATATCCTGCCTGGCCCTTCGAGTTAAAGTAAAGAAGAAGGAAGAAAGGGAAAAAAGGGGGAAAGGTAGGGGGGGGGGCGGCGAGCTCAGAGCTAAACGCGCCCGGGAAGATCACGGAGCGTTTAAACGACCGCTCTCCTTTGCGAGATCACGCGGGCTTATCGTCCCTTCAAGTCCAGCGAGGCGGCGCGCGCGCTCTTTGGAGAGGGGCCGCGTCCTCATTTTCCCCAGAGCTTCGACGAATGGCTCGAAAGCGAGTGTTACGTACGCGCGACAGAATCCGCGCCCATATTTAGGGCTATAAGGCCCTCGCTGATCCCATATTCATCCGTCACTTTTCTTCCGGGATTGCGCGCCCGTTGTACTAATACACCGAGTGACCGCATGTATCGATAAATTATCCTCAGATGAGAGCATCTGTCTGTGAGGATTACCGCAAATGTGAGCGTTCCCATTTTTTTTTAGATAGAAAAAAAAGTTATATGCATCGGTTCGCGAGCCGTGTCAATTGCTGATGATTTACAAGTTCATGCGCGTTCGTTCGTTTATTTTTTTTCCCTATTAGGGCTCTACCATAAATCACGATATAACCGAAATTAAGCGCTCGCGTCAATGTTACACAAGCTGCGGCGACACTCGTCTTGGGCGCGCCTCTGGGAAAAGCGCGACGTGGCTAAAACCACGTACTTTTCTTTGAACCCTTCGTTTTTTTTTGCTTTTATGTTTTAGCAGAGTGTGCATCCAAACGTAAGCCTCATCGAGAAAGCACTGGAGTACAATAGCCAACACGGCGCATCAAAAGTATTCCTTGGCCGCTAAAGCAGACTAGCAAGCCTTATATCCTGTCTATCTTTCTTTACTGCACGTTTCATCGACTACAAAGCCCCAAATTTGTAAACGCTGATTAGGCCCATAGCTATAGGCTAGAATGGTGTTTAAAAGTAAAATATGTGAGCAGAGGCAACGAGTTGTGTTTGCAAAGCAAACAGTACATCAGAAATCAATTTTAGTTTCCACTCAGAAAGGAAATAAATGCCAATAAACGTGAATTCTTAACTAGTTCTAGGTAATAGATAAAGGCCGTGGTGGCCCCCTTTTGATGGGGGCTAAATGCAAAAAAAAAGAAAGAAAAGAAAGAAAACGTCCTTGTACCGCACATAGCGTGCACGTTAAGGAACCCCAGGTGGTCGAAAATAATCCAGAGCTCCTCAATACAGCGTGCCTCATAATCGGACCGTGATCTTGGCACGTATAGCCCGGAATTCAAACTTTTTTGTGCATACAAGGACAACATATGCGTGCTAGTTCATTAGTTAACGTAATCTACAACACCATTTACGTGCGCTGAAACTATACTATCATAAAATACGAATGCATGATAACGCAAAACTTTTTACACATACCGATGGCAGTTGGAGTGGTTAAATGAAGTAAATAAAAGAAAAAAAAAGATGGAAGAATACGGTAACTCGTTTGTTTCTGCTTTGCCTTCGGCCTTACCCCTGTTATCCTAAATAAATGAAATAAATGATATACCTATAGCTTTATATCGAGCTCCTAAACTGCGCACTTCGACGGGCGCCTTTCCTTCCTTTCTTTAGTTTATCATCGCTTTCTCGCTGCAGGCATGTCTTAGCTGCCTGCCTCGATCCTCTATCGTCGTTACGCGTGAAATTGCCGAATGCCTGCAGCCTGAACGCTGCACGTTGCGTGCTGTAATTGAGCACAATTGGTTAAATGAGCGGGTAGCAGCCCCCCGTCCCGCCCCCCCTCCCCCAACACCCGCTAGCGGACGACAGACCAAACAAAACACTTAGGCAGGTTAATTCCGTGTTCCGTTACAGCTGATGCTTATTTTTTTCTTTACTTTCTTTTTTCCTTTAGTGGCGTGCGCGTACGCGTGCGCGCGTATGTACACACACCGTCAGTGTGCAGGGGTAACCTCCGCACCGTCAAAATCTGTCGCTTGCGCCATGGGTCGTTTCAGGCGCCCTGCCCACCAATTGGGAGGCACATTTTTTGCAACATCGCATGCGATAGACACGTTAAGATATGTCAATGGTGCGCCTTCTCCGCGTTCGTCTGCTTTGTAATCAAAATGCGCTATACAGTGCAGCACTGCGGCTGTATACGTGACGTTCTTTTTTTACACCGGTACAGCGTAACAGTGGCACAGGCTAACCGCACTATGCATCCACACTGAGTCTCGTGTCCCAGTTGTAGTTGTTATCGCGAACATTACGCTTAATTTGCATAAAACCTCGACGCGGGTGCGCGGAGCTTCTGTTATATATCAGCGCTCTGCGCAGGCATTAAGGTGACAAGTCGGAGGTTCGATTGCCGGCCTCACCGACCGCGACATTTGTCCTGTCGTCAACGTGAAGAACGTCGTGATTTTGGGCACACGATCAAGAATCTTGCGCGATCGAAATCACTACGCGGGTGCCCTCAGCTATACGGCCACGCGTTCAGCTACTTTAGAACGTCGAACGCGTACCGCCAATGGATTAAGCACTTATGCAAATCGCAATTGCCGGACAATCGCATTTTGGCCGTCAAAATGTACGCAGTATGTAAATAGTATCTCTTATCGCACCAGTAGACGCGCTTGGAGAACGTCGTTTTACGCTCAGAGACTGTTCGGACAACACCGTAATTTATTTGGCGTGCGACGTTTTTGTATGCGTCATCTCTTACGCTTTGCAAATTAGGGAAGTTGAGCTCACTTAAAAAAGCCAGACAGCACTTGTAAGTAGTGTTCTTGCGCAGTGAGTCGATTTCAATTTGGAGAGAAAAAAATTTTCGATGCCGTTTTCGGTGCCATGCCGTCTGCACCCTTGCTGAGGGAGGCCAAGTAGCGAGAGCGTGTTGTGGTCACCTGGTAACTTGTTAAGGCTCACATAAATAGCTCCCGCGCGTTTTTGCAATCGGAAGCATTGTTACGCAGCAGCCGGCGACCAGCAATCGAACCTACGACCTTGTTCTCAACGGGAGAATGACGAAGCTGTTGACTCCCAATTTATGGAATTACGAGGAAAGAAGGCACTAGCGCGTACAAACGACAGCAAGGTAGCTACTGTGAAATTAGGCTGTATAATGACTGGCTTAGAGAGCTACGCCGCCATAAGTGTCGTCATGGTGTGGCTGAAGGGAACCACGTGTAGTGCGGTGTTATAATCAAAGCGACGGACTGCATAAAGCTGCACTGCAGCGTCTGCCGTCATTGTATCTCTTTAGATTGCCCGATGTTGTCGAAACGATCGCTGCGCTGCTGCAGGCCCGTTCCACTTCGTAATGGGCGCGCAGCGCACGCAAGCTCCGCTATACGCTGTGGCATTGAACGCACGGGCGTTTAATTGAGTGCAATGCCGCGTAATTACCTGCAGCATCTGTTCCTATTTTCTTTCTTCCAGCTGCCTTCGTTCCACACTGCACGTTTCCGCGCTTCTCGGCGGCTCTCTCTCGCCTGTTGCAAGAAAATAGCCGCCGGGTAATGATTGGCCGTTCCTCATCTCCCTCTCTCTTCCCCGTCTTTCTCTTTCTCTCTCTCTCTCTCTCTCTCTCTCTCTAGCTGAAGTTGGCCGTACATCACCAGTGCGGCTTTCCTGTTCTGGCATTCGATGCCTTTGTTTATCAGCTAT